>NC_143063.1:37932500-38232500 GCF_052426305.1 Pelodiscus sinensis
CTCACCCCTTCCCAGTGGTTTTTTTGTGATGGTATGCCCCAGGACGGTGTACCGGCAGCTATTCTCCCCCGGCGCGGCTTTTTTTTTTCTCAACAACTCCCTCCCTCCCATCCCCATCCTGGATATGTGGCTCTTCGCACTTTACCCACTGCTATTTTGGCTCTTTGTCTCTAACAGGTTGGCCGGGGTGGCTTAGATGCTTGGAAGATGGATGGCTGACACAACTAATTTCCATATTCCCATTAACCTAGCAGCAAACTTCAGGTACTGACTTTTGGGAGGAGGTCACTTTGTTTTTGCCAGTGGTCACTAATAAGTTAATAGCTTTATCCATTTCAAACCTTGGAGCTACAATCTTGAAACAAAAGACATTTTTAACTATTATATTGATTTGGCGCACACTTCTGTTGTAGCTCACCTGTGCAGGTACTTCTAGGGCTACCAGGTCAGAGGTGAGCCTGAAGCCTTCGTTCCTTTTTGGATGCCTTCACCTGGCAGGGAACTGTTGCAATGATTTTCAGTATTCCCAGCCCTGTTACTATAAGTTCTCTGCAGTGAAAATTGGTCCATCCATAGCCAATTTTTCTTCTGACATGAGCTGCTTTAGTGTCTCTTCTTAAAGAGATCTTCAAAGTGATGGAAGCAGCAGGACAGGAAACAAGTAAAGTCTTTGCAGGCATATAGGTATTTGTATACCGTTATTGGGGAGCAGGTGAGCTGTATAGTGCCACTAGTGCATATGCAGCTTTATTTCTTTGTTTACAGTGCCATCTGCTGCAATCTCCAATAGTTACATTTGCAGCCCAGCAGTCTGCATTGCTCTCTAGTCCAAGGAATGACTAGGATGAAAGAGTTGAAAAACAATAGATTACGGTTAGCAGAAGAATGAAGACATTTTGTTTTAATTACTGTATGGATTCTGATAGACATACTGTATATGAGAGAGGTATGTGTGTCAGACTTATACTCACTCTCACTTTATGACAATCCTATATCCCAAGTAGCCTATGCTCCATCAGTACTTTCTAGCACACAGTCCTGAGTTCTACTGATGACACATACCACTACAATTGATCATAGGCAGCAGGTCTGGTTACCATACATAGTTATCAGGATTTCAGATTCTACTGATCTGGAAAAGGGGCCTATGGAGACTCCTCAGTGGCTTTAGGTTGTCTAAATGAAAGGGGATTTCCCATGAAGAAAGTTTTGTTTTATTGATACCTACACACCAAGATGCTATGACTAAAATATATATTCTAGTTCTTGAGTCCTTCAAATGGAAGTCTTGGCAAGGTGTAATCTGGGGTCATAAAGTTCTGAAATGTTTGAATCCTTTAGCAAAACTTGTGCTCATATTGTCTTGTCTTCATTATGGCAGGAAAATAACTAAGTTCTCTTAAATAATGAAACTTGCGTTTTTACCCAAGACCTACTCTTTGTTTTCATAAAAAGAAAGAGGTCTCATGTTCAAAGCACAGCATTGGAATCTGCTTTTTATTCTTGGCTTTACCACAGACTTTTTCAGTGGCCTCCAGTGCTGTGCCCCAACACCTGAGTGAGGGATAACAACAAAACTCACGGGTATGGTGTAACTTTATATATGAACAACTATTAGGAGAGTTGAGAGTTTCTGATAAAAGCTGCTACAGAACTGTAAAATATTATTCACAGAGAATCATAGAGAAAGAAATATAGAGACAATTTTTTGTCTAAAAACAAGGGATAAAAATGTTGTAGTACCAACTATCAGTACCACTGCTGTGGTTTAATAATTTTAGCTTCTGACAAGTTATTGCATCTCTTGGTTGATTCAGATATAAGCATGTTGCTTGGCTGTGTTTGCCCTCATCTAGTAGCTGGCTTATACATTGATCACTAAATCATGACCACCCATCATGATGATTTCTCTCTCTCTATAAAAATGTTTTTTCTGCTATGCAACAGAATGGTAGCACCAGGCTCTCTGACCGCTTTTGAGAGCAAGGGGTTGGTGAGCGTAGTGAGTATGGGGTACAGCCCCCAGGTCACTATAGGATTCAAAGTTGCACTAATACAAAGGGGTACGTCTACACTACAGCGCTAGTTCGAACTAACTTAGTTCGAATTAGTTAATTCGAACTAAGCTAGTTTGAACTAGCGCATCTAGAACTAAAAACTAGTTCGAACTAGCGTTTTGCTAGTTCGAACTAGCGTGTCCACACTGATTGGACGCAGGGGGGCATTTAAGGGCAGCTGAAACCGGTTCTGGCAGGGCATCAGGTCAGCAGTTGCTTTGTGTGGCTGCTGTCTGAGGCTATCTGAGGCTCGTGCTTAAAGGGACCCCCCCGGACAGCCGGTTCTCAGCTTTTCCTGCTTGCTTGCCAACCTCGCCGAGGGACAGCAAAGCGTCGGTCTCTGTGCCCGTCTGTGTCGGTGCTTCCCTTCGGGGGGGACCGCCACAGGTGGCAACATGGAGCCACGGCTCGCCCTGCACCTTCTGGTGCACGTTCTGGACTTGCTGCTGCAAGCCTGCCAGCAATGGCTCGAGGCTGCCTGGCACCACCTGGGGAACGTCAGCCCCCTGCCTCTCCGCCTGGCCGCCCTGGGGGCCGTGGAGGAGCCGCGGCGGCGCCCCGGCACCGGCGTGCCCCGCCGCATCTGGCGTCTGGACACCAGCAGCGACTGGTGGGACCGCATCGTCCTGGAGCGCTGGGACGACCGACAGTGGACCCAGAACTTTAGGATGAGGAGGGACACCTTCCTGGAGCTCTGCGAGTGGCTCGCCCCTGCCCTGCAAAGAAGGGACACTCGCATGAGGCCCGCCATCCCCCTCCAGAAGCGGGTGGCCATCGCCCTCTGGAAGCTCTCCACGCCGGACAGCTACCGATCCGTCGGGAACCAGTTCGGCGTGGGGAGATCCACTGTCGGAGCAGTGCTCATGCAGGTACGGCGCTCGTCGGCCACCGAGCCGGGGGGGAGGGGGGCTGCGAGGAGGGGATGGGCCGCCCCAGGGACAAAGGGGGGGGCGGGAGGAGGCGAAGGCGCCCCGCACCGGAGGGGTCGGGCTGTCCCGGCCGTACTACACGCCGCCAGGGGGGTTGCTTCCGGGAGTGGGGCACGGGGCACTGCCAGGGCACGTACGCTCCCAGCCACCCGGGCGCCCTACTGATTGACGCTTTGCTGTGTCTCTCTCCGCAGGTGGTCAAGGCCATCAACCGGGTGCTGCTCCGCAGGGTGGTCCGCCTCGCCAACCCGGATGCCGTCATCCGGGGATTCGGCGCCCTCGGCTTCCCCAACTGCGGGGGGGCCATCGACGGGACGCACATCCCCATCCGTGCCCCGGAACACCAGGCGTCCCGTTACGTGAACCGCAAGGGGTACTTCTCCGTCATCCTGCAGGCCGTGTGTGACCACCGGGGACAGTTCACGGACATAAATGTGGGCTGGTCCGGCAAAGCACACGACGCACGGGTGTACCGGAACTCCTCCGTGTGCCAGCGGCTGCAGGACGGGACCTTCTTCCCCGACCGCCACATCAGGGTCGGGGACGTGGACATGCCCGTCTGCCTGGTGGGGGATGCCACCTACCCACTGCAGCCGTGGCTCATGAAGCCCTACACGGGGCACCTCAATCCCTCCCGCCAGGCCTTCAATAACAGGCTGAGCAGGGCCCGCATCGTGGTGGAGGGGGCCTTCGGGCGACTGAAAGCCCGCTTTCGATGCCTCCTCACCCGTCTGGACCTGGCCGAGCACAACATCCCTCCCGTGGTGGCGGCATGTTGTGTGCTCCACAATTTGTGTGAGCGGAAGGGGGAGGCTTTCTTGCCAGCCTGGATGGCTGAGGCTGACCGCATGGCTGGACACTACGGTCAGCCCCGCACCGCCGCCGTCCGGGAAGCCCAGCGGGGGGCCATCCGGATCCGGGAAGCCCTGCGGGACAGCTTCCAGGTGGAGGAGGAGGAGGACTGACCTCTCCCTGCATGCCCCACCGGGGCCTTCTTCCACCCTACCCCCCCCCTTCCCCTTTCCCCTCCCTACCTACTGTCAAATAAAGACACCTGTTTTTCAAACAAAAACGTCTGTTTATTTCAGAGAACTGGGGTGGGGGAGGGAGGAATGAAGGTGGGAGAAGGGAGGGGGAAACCTGGGACGAGGGAGCTGGAAGGGGAGGGGAGGGAAGGGAGGAAGGGAAAGGAAAGCTCAGGGGTGGGAGTCCGGCTGCCTCTCCCGTCTCGCCACACTGCGGGTCCGGGGGCGTCGGTGGGGAATGGTTGTGGAGGGGGGGGCAGAGGGGACAGGGGGTGTGGAGGAAGCAGGGCGGAAGCAGGAGGAGCAGGGGGAGCAAGAGGGGGAGAAAGAGGGGGAGCAGGGGGAGCACGAGGGGGAGAAAGAGGGGGAGCAGGGGGAGGAGGAAATGGAAAGCGGTCCAGCAGGCTCTGGAGGTGGCCTCGCAGGGCACAGCCCTGCTCCTCCAGGGCCTCCAGACTCCTCCGGCGCAGCCTGAGGTCCTCCTGGACCCAGTGGTCCTGGAGACGGAGCTGTCGGTCCAGGAACCGGAGATGCCGCCTCTGGTAGTCCTCCTGGTTCCTGGCTGTCCTGCTTGCCCGGGCGCGGGCGGCTGCTGCAGGCAGTGTGGTGCGCCCTGCAGGCCCAGGTGCTGCAGCTGTGGTGCAAGAAGACCAGTGGTCAATTACCCCAGGGGCCCAGGTGTGTGAAACCCAGCTCCCCTCTGCAAGGCCAGGGCCCCTGCAGGATCCCCAGCTGCTGCTCCGTGGTGGGCAAGGCCCAGGCGCACGGTCCCGGGGCTCCCTCTCGCCCCAGCCCCCCGTACACATAAGGGGCACACGAGGATACTCACAGGTGGACGCCTCCCCGGCCTCTGACGATGCAGGCGAGCGGCTCTGTGGGGTGCCTCGGGGGTCCCGGGTCCTGGGAAGGCTGGCGGCAGGCTCCTGGCTCTCAGAGCCCTCTTCCTCCTCCTCCGTGTCCAGGAGCGGTCCCTCTGCCCCGGGGTCAATCACGTCCCGGGGGGCAGGGACGGCATGAGGCCCCAGGATGCGGTCCAGGGCATGGAAGTGGGGGCAGGCCTCCGGGTCGGCCCCTGGCTGGCAGGCCCGGGAGTAGGACTGCCGCAAGTCTTTAATCTTGCAGCGCACCTGCTCCCGGCTGCGCTGGTGGCCCCTGGCGGCCAGGCTGGCAGCCATGCGTCCGTAGACGGCCGCGTTCCGGTGGCTAGTGCGGAGATCGTGGACATTGGAGGCTTCCCCCCAAACCTCGATGAGGTCCACGATCTCCGCACTTGACCAGGCGGGCGCCCGCCTTTTGCGCCCCCGGGCAGGCTCCCGGGAGCCGCCAGGCTGGTCGTGGGGAGCAGTGGAGGGCTGGGAGCCCTCGGATGGCTGGCTCATACTGTGGCAGGTGCAGGCTGTGCAGGCACGGGTGCTTGCAGCCTTGCAACTGGCACAAAGTGAGTAGCCAGCCCGTGGCCCTTTAAGGGCTCCGGGGCCGGGAGGGGGGCAATAGAGTTTCCCTGGTGTTGGCCAGAGTGGCCACCAGGGAAACCTGGGAAGCCTTAGCCTCCCACTAGTTCGAACTAAAGGGCTACACACCCCTTAGTTCGAACTAGCTAGTTCGAACTAGGCGTTAGTCCTCGTAAAATGAGGTTTACCTAGTTCGAACTAAGCGCTCCGTTAGTTCGAATTAAGTTCGAACTAACGGAGCGCTAGTGTAGCGCCTAGGAAAGTTAGTTCGAACTAACGGACGTTAGTTCGAACTAACTTTCTAGTGTAGACATACCCAAGGAGACACAATAGCTGTCACCATCAGCAAATAGCCAAACGTTGCTACATTGCTTTTTGGGGATACCAGGGGTATCCTGGAAAAGCAATGCTGCGTCTGAGGAATGCGCCTGCTTTTCCAAAAAAAATTTCGAAAGTGGACGCACTCTGTCGACACATCCCTTATTCATCGTAGAACGAGGTTTACAGGAGGGTGAAAGAGCACTTTTTTCTGAAATTAGGCACCCTGAGAATGTGACAAATTTCGGAAAAGCCCTCTTTCCAAAGTACAGTAAATCTCCATTAGTCCGGCATCCAATGCTTTGGGACTCCTGATGGTCTGGCACCATCAGGAACCTGGAAGTACTGGGGCAGCCAGACAGGCTTCCCCCATTTAGCTGCTGCTGAAACTGACCAGCAGCTGAATTGGGGAAGCCGGGAGCAGAGCAGCTGGGGTGCTGCCGGGTTGGTCTTGTAGCGCTGCCCCTTGGGGCTGTGGGACCAACCCGGCAGCGCCCCAGCTGCTCTTGGGGACCCCTGGGGCAGAGCAGCTGGAGTGCTGCCGGGTTGGTCCCGCAGTGCCAAAGGACGGCGCTGCGGGACCAACCTGGCAGGACCCCAGTTGCTCTGCCCCAGGGGTCCCCGATTCAGCCGCTGATGAAACAGATCAGCGGCTGATTCCAGGAAGCCCGGGGCAGAGCTACTCTGCCCCGGGCTTCCTGGAATCAGCCGCTGATCTGTTTCAGCAGCGGCTGACTTGGGGACCCTTGGGGCAGAGCAGCTGGGGTCCTGCCGGGTTGGTCCCACAGCGCTGAGGGGCGGCGCTACGGGACCAACCCAGCAGCACCCCAGCTGCTTTGCCCCAGGTGTCGCGATTCAGCCGCTGCTGAAACTGACCAGCAGTGTCAGTTTCACCAACAGACTGAATCCAGACGCCTGGGGCAGAGCAGCTGGGGTGCTGCAGGGTTGGTCTCATAGCGCCGCCCCTCGGCGCTGCGGGACCAACCCGGCAGTGCCTCAGCTTCTCTGCCCCAGGGGTCCCCAAGTCAGCCGCTGCTGAAACAGATCAGCGGCTGATTCCAGGAAGCCCCGGGCAGAGCAGCTGGAGTGCTACTGGGTTGGTGCCGTAGCGCCGCCCCTCGGCGCTGCGGGACCAACCCGGCAGCGTCCCAGCTGCTCTATTGCAGGCATCCCTGATTCAGCTGCTGCTGAAACTGACCAGCAGCAGCTGAATTAGGGACACCTGGGGCAGAGCCGGACTATCGTAAGGGGGGGCTATGAGGGTTCTGGGGTGGCATCCCCTCCCACCCCACTCCAGACCGCTCATAGCCCCCCCTTCTGATAGTCCGGCATATCTGATAATCCAGCACCCTCTGGGTCCTAAAGGTGCCGGATTATCGGAAGTTTACTGTAAATCAAAAAAAGATATGCGATTTGCATACCACAAATTGCATTTCTTTTTCCAATTTAACACTGCAGTGTCGACCTAGCCTGTGTTGCACAGTCATGGGAAATGGGGCCTGGATCTCAAGTTCTTGTTAAGTAAAGGAAAGTTCTGAGACCTGTTCATGTGTTGTTTTGGAGGCCACGGTTGTCACAGGGCAAATAACAAATTCTGTATTTCTAGCCCAGTAAGGGCTAGGTAGGTGCAACGTTGGCCTAGCAGCAACTAAAATGGGCATGTCCTGGCTCCTTCCCCACTCTGGCATGATAAATGCAGAAGTGGGGGCCAGCAAAAGTACCCCAAAACCTTATCAACAAGGCTTTGATGGAAAACTTCCCCCCAAAGTCTTAACAACTTAGATTTTGGGGATAAAATCTCGCTGCCAGCACCCAAATATTAATAAAGCAACCAGGGAGAGACTACTTGGGAAATCTCACCCCTAAAGTACAAACCAGGACACAAAATTTAACCAATAACAGGTTAATAAAAAGCAAAGAGAGAACTTTTATTATCACCCCAATATTCCTGATGCAAGCATAATGCCTAGATGGAACAGTAACAAAATAATATACTCATGGGCTATGTCGGCACTCGCAGCTTCTTGCGCAAGTATGGCCGTTCTTGCGTAAGAATCCACAGAGTGTCCACACTGCTCGCCAGCTCTTGCGCAAGGAAATTTACAGTACAGCATGGTACGAGAGGGCTTCTTGTGCAAGAGCTACACTTGCGCAAGGGGGCAGTGTGGACACCCAGCAGGGATTTCTTGTGCAAGAAAGCCCTATGGCTAAAATGGCCATCAGCAGGGCTTGACAAACGGTGGTGAAAGCTGCTCGCCAGCCCTGCACTGTGCATGTATAACCACCACCAAGGCGGATTTGAACCTGGGACCTCAGGAGCTGTCAGCTGATGGGCAGGGCAGGGCAGTGAGTGGTGTGTGTGTGTGTGTGTGTTATACACCCGAGACTTCAACTGTTGAGACTAGGGTCCCTTCGCAGCGGGCAACCTGGAGAAGGTTGACGGGCGCCCCAATAAGTTTACAGGGAGAGCTTATTACAGCTCAGATTTTAGCTGCTAGAATACAAGATCCCTTCGCAGCGGGTAGTCTAAGAAAGACTGAGAGATGCCCCAACAGATCTGTCACCTGGGAGTGACACAAATCCAAACGCCCAAGCTCTTCCTATACCTGTCCCTTATGACCGGCTGAAGTTCTTTTAAATTGTGCTTGGTTCTGTTACAGCAACTGAAGGAATCAGGTTAAAGCTTAAACAGTTACAGATTTATTGAGGAAGCTTATAAATCATATGGTTACAATGGCTATTGCTCTATTTCTTAACTGCTAGCAAAAATAAATCTTAAAAACGGTTACAAAGAAAATAAAGATAGAAAATAGAAATAATGGTACCAAATGACAGCTTAATCTTTAAAGAGCTCTATTCTATGCATGCACTAAAACAAAAGGACACATACGGGTACAATTTTTACCCCCTTCTGCGTCGCTCGGTCCCAGCGTGTCAGGCCAGGATCGGTCCCTCAATTCCTCGGAAAGACGAAAATATGAGGTGGGCGTCCCCATGGACCTCGGGAGGTCAAAACACCTAACCCGACCAGCAGGTAAGTGGTAGAGTGACACTCGAAGTGAGTGTGCTGCTGGACCCATCTTTGTATCCATGGGGTCACATATTTCTCTTTCTTATCTGTGGTGCCAAATGGTGCTGGTCTGTCTTTGTGAGACCAGTTCTTACAAGGGAGTTGTGAACTTAATTTACTCTTATGAGAGAGGACTAAATTGGAAGTACTGGAGATTCTTTTCTCAGTGGGAGATTCCTCTCCCAGGGATGGTTGTGTGTGATCGTATCAACGTGGGTACCAGCCGAGGCAGTTCTTGCAGCCTCGAGCTCAGCTTATTGCTTTAATCGTTCTCTCCTCATAGCTATGTTTTCAGCTTACTCAGAGTCAGAGAAAACTCGCATATCCTGATCTCGCATCGAAGCAGATCAAAGCTTAATGGCTATGCTGATTTTTTTTTATTGTTCCTTCTCTGCTCTGTATACAGGCATCTCAGAGGGCAAGCAAGATTGATGTGACGGGGGGTGAGGCTGTCTGGCTAGAGGAGCTGACTATAGGAATCTTTACTCTCTGAGCTAAAAGCCACCTGGCTCCCAACCCACGCTGTGGAGGTCTCTTGATCTGAACTGTTGCAGTGGTCTAGGTCCCACTCGCAGTACTCAGTAACCACACTAGGTGTGTGGGTTACACATGCACAAGAGCTGCATTGCACATGCACGTGCCACCGGTAAACGGGGCGAGTAGATTCAATAGTTTGTCGAGCTCTGGTCATCAGAGTTTTCTTGCGCAAGAGATCATCCACACTGCCATGGGCACTCTTGTGCAAAAGCACAGCTCGCACATGGCAGTGTGGACGTTTTCTTTGCGCAAAACTTCTTGCACAAGAACCCTTGCACAAGATGTTCTTGCGCTGCCACTGTAGACATAGCCATGGAGGAGACATTTACCATGGGCTAGGAACTTGGTTACAAAGGAGAGCAAAACCCATTTTTAAATGCAGACTGGAACCCATTTCCCAAACCATAAAACAATAAAACCTAACGGGTTTATCTAAACTTTATCCTACTTACAGATGGTGAAGAGTATTTTCTTAAGAGGAAGACATCCTGTCCCCTTCAATAGTTGGAGAGAGAAAACACCCAGAGACAAGGGAGGAAAAGCCAAATATTCCTTTGTCCCCGTTAGGGGCTGTGTCTACATTGGCGAGATCTTGTGCCAAAGCGGCTGCTTCGGCGCAAAAACATGCTGCCTGTCTACACTGGCGGGGAGTTCTTGCGCAAGAACACTGACGTTTTAATGTATGAAATCAGTGCTTCTTGCGCTAGAACTATGATGCTCCCGCTCAGGAATAAGCCCTCTTGCACAACTGTTCTTGCGCAAGATGCCAGTGTAGACAGGCAACATGAATTTCTTGCGCAAGAAAGCTCGCTGGCTACAATGGCATCAGAGCTTTCTTGCACAAGAGAGCATCTACACTGGCATGGATGCTCTTGCGCAAAAGCACATCTCTTGCGCGAAAGCACATGCCAGCGTAGACGCTCTCTTGTGCAAATACTTTAACGCAACAACTCTTGCGTTAAAGAGTATAGCTGCGTCTAGACTGGCGATTGGGGCTTTTTTTGCGGAAAACCGTGTCTAGATTGGCACGGATGCTTTTCCGCAAAACGTGCTTCTGTGGAAAAGCGTCCGGGCCAATCTAGACGCTCTTTTCCGCAAAAGCGTTTAACGGACAACTTTTCTGTTAAAAGCATTTGCGGAAACTCATGCCGGTCTAGACGCAGCCAATTTGTGCCAGATCACGCCCATGTCGACGTAGCGGGGAGTCCTGCTGCATTCCTATGGGCAGCTCTAGGAGGGAGGGACAGTTAACCCCTTAGTCCCCAGGCTGCTGGCTCACGCTCATGATCTGGGCAGGGCACGTGGCCCAGGGCAAAGCAGCCTCTGAGGCGTTTTTCTTCCTAAGGGAAGCCAAGCCCGCGGGGAGAGTAAACCCGCGCGCACGCAGGGGGCCGCTCTGCCCGTGCGGGAAGAGCAGCGCGCAGTGCCCGGGGCCCGCTGGAAGCGGCCGGGTTAGCGCCACCCCCCGGAACAGGCCGCGGGAGGCCGAGCCCCGCCTGGCGGAGCGGGGAAGCGGCGCGCCCGTTGGAGCAGACCCGTGCCCCGGCCCCCGGCGCTGCCGCCCGGACTACATTTCCCAGCGGGCTCGGCGCCGCCCTGGCCGCGCGATTGGCGGGGCCCGCCGGAAGGGGCGGGGCGGCCAGGCGGCGGCGCTTGCTCTGGGGCTGCTCGGGCCGATGGCTGCGCTGAAGTACGCGGGGCTGGAGGACACGGACAGCGAGGAGGAGCTGCCGCCCGGCTGGGAGGAGCGCACCACCAAGGACGGCTGGGTCTACTACGCCAAGTAAGGGGGCGCCGGCCCACGAGCTGCTCCTCCCCCCCCCCCCCCCGCCCTGGGCACGGAGCTCTCCCCTCCCCCCTCGGGCATGAGTCCCCCCCCCGCCCTGGGCACGGAGCTCTCCCCTCCCCCCTCGGGCATGAGTCCCCCCCCCCCGCCCTGGGCATGGAGCTCTCCCCTCCCCCCTCGGGCATGAGTCCCCCCCCCCCCCGCCCTGGGCATGGAGCTCTCCCCTCCCCCCTCGGGCATGAGTCCCCCCCCCCCCCCCCCGCCCTGGGCATGGAGCTCTCCCCTCCCCCCTCGGGCATGAGTCCCCCCCCCCCCCGCCCTGGGCATGGAGCCCTCCCCTCCCCCCTCGGGCATGAGTCCCCCTACCCCCCTCCCCGCCCTGGGCATGGAGCTCTCCCCTCCCCCCTCGGGCATGAGTCCCCCCCCCCCCGCCCTGGGCATGGAGCCCTCCCCTCCCCCCTCGGGCATGAGTCCCCCCCCCCCCGCCCTGGGCATGGAGCTCTCCCCTCCCCCCTCGGGCATGAGTCCCCCCCCCCCCCCCCCCCCCGCCCTGGGCATGGAGCCCCCCCTCCCCCCTCGGGCATGAGTCCCCCTGCCCCCCTCCCCGCCCTGGGCATGGAGCTCTCCCCTCCCCCCTCGGGCATGAGTCCCCCCCCCCCCGCCCTGGGCATGGAGCTCTCCCCTCCCCCCTCGGGCATGAGTCCCCCCCCCCCCCGCCCTGGGCATGGAGCTCTCCCCTCCCCCCTCGGGCATGAGTCCCCCCCTCCCCCCCCCGCCCTGGGCATGGAGCTCTCCCCTCCCCCCTCGGGCATGAGTCCCCCCCCCCCCGCCCTGGGCATGGAGCCCTCCCCTCCCCCCTCGGGCATGAGTCCCCCTGCCCCCCTCCCCGCCCTGGGCATGGAGCTCTCCCCTCCCCCCTCGGGCATGAGTCCCCCCCCCCCCGCCCTGGGCATGGAGCCCTCCCCTCCCCCCTCGGGCATGAGTCCCCCCCCCCCCCCCGCCCTGGGCATGGAGCTCTCCCCTCCCCCCTCGGGCATGAGTCCCCCCCCCCCGCCCTGGGCATGGAGCCCTCCCCTCCCCCCTCGGGCATGAGTCCCCCCCCCCCCCCGCCCTGGGCATGGAGCTCTCTCCTCCCCCCTCGGGCATGAGTCCCCCCCCCCCCCCGCCCTGGGCATGGAGCTCTCTCCTCCCCCCTCGGGCATGAGTCCCCCCCCCCCCCGCCCTGGGCATGGAGCTCTCTCCTCCCCCCTCGGGCATGAGTCGTCCCCCCCCCGCCCTGGGCACGGAGCTCTCCCCTCCCCCCTCGGGCATGAGTCCCCCCCCCCCCCGCCCTGGGCATGGAGCCCTCCCCTCCCCCCTCGGGCATGATTCCCCCCCCCCCGCCCTGGGCATGGAGCCCTCCCCTCCCCCCTCGGGCATGAGTCCCCCCCCCCGCCCTGGGCATGGAGCTCTCCCCTCCCCCCTAGGGCATGAGTCCCCCCCCCCGCCCTGGGCATGGAGCTCTCCCCTCCCCCCTCGGGCATGAGTCCCCCTGCCCCCCTCCCCGCCCTGGGCATGGAGCTCTCCCCTCCCCCCTCGGGCATGAATCCCCCCCCCCCGCCCTGGGCATGGAGCCCTCCCCTCCCCCCTCGGGCATGAGTCCCCCCGCCCCCCTCCCCGCCCTGGGCATGGAGCCCTCCCCTCCCCCCTCGGGCATGAGTCCCCCCCCCCCCGCCCTGGGCATGGAGCCCTCCCCTCCCCCCTCGGGCATGAGTCCTCCCCCCCCGCCCTGGGCATGGAGCTCTCCCCTCCCCCCTAGGGCATGAGTCCCCCCCCCCCCCGCCCTGGGCATGGAGCTCTCCCCTCCCCCCTCGGGCATGAGTCCTCCTGCCCCCTCCCCGCCCTGGGCATGGAGCTCTCCCCTCCCCCCTCGGGCATGAGTTCCCCCGCCCCCCGCCCTGGGCATGGAGCCCTCCCCTCCCCCCTCGGGCATGAGTTCCCCCCCCCCCCGCCCTGGGCATGGAGCTCTCCCCTCCCCCTTCGGGCATGACCCCCCCCCCCCCCCCCCCCGGCCCCTTCCCCGCCCTGGGCATGGAGCTCTCCCCTCCTCTGTCAGTCGATGGTCAGGGCAGGGTGTGTTTCTCTACCTGTCCCTTATGCCGGCTGAAGTTCTTTTAAATTGTGCTTGGTTCTGTTACAGCAACTGAAGGAGTCAGGTTAAAACTTAAACAGTTACAGGTTTATTAAAGAAGCTTATAAATCATATGGTTACAATGGCTATTGCTCTATTTCTTAACTGCTAGCAAATATAGATCTTAAAAATGGTTACAAAGAAGATAAAGATAGAAAAATAGAAATAATGGTACCAAGTAACAGCTTAATCTTTAAAGAGCTCTAAGTGTATGTGTACACTTAAGACAAAGGACCACATCCAGGTACAATTTTTACCCCCTTCTGTGCCTCTTGACTCCAGCGTGTCAGGCCAGGGCTGGTCCCTCAATTCCTAGGAAAGACGAAAATACGAGGTGGGCGTCCCCATGGACCTCGGGAGATCAAAACACCTAACCTGACCAGCAGGTAGAGGGTAGATTGACACTCAAAGGGAGTGTGTGCTGGACCCATCTTTATACCCATGGGGTCACGTCTTTCTCCTTCTTATCTGTGATGCCAAATGGTGCTGGTCTGTCTTTTATGAGACCAGTTCTTACAAGGAAGTTGTGAAATTAATTTACACTTGTAAGAGAGAGGACTAAATTGGAAGTACTGAGCATTTTTTTTTCTCAGTGGGAGATTCCTCTCCCGGGGACTGTGTGTGTTCGTATCAACATGGGTGCCAGCCAGGCAGTTCTCGCAGCCTCGAGGCCAGCTTACTGTCTTAATCGCTGTCTCCTCACATCTATGTTTTCAGCTTCTCAGGATCAGATGAGCCAGCATAGACTATGCTGATTTTATTGCTCCTTCTCTGCCCTGTATGCTTCAGGAACCTCAGAGAGGCAAATAAGATGGATGTGAGGGGGTGGGGGGGGGCCTGTCTGGCTACACCCCCTCGGGCATGAGTCCCCCCCCCCCCCCTTTGCCCTGGGCATGGGGGCACGGAGCTCTCCCTTCAGGCATGAGTTCCCCCTGCCCTGGGCATGGGGGCACAGAACTTCTCCTTCTACTCATCTCTCTCCTGCCCTGGGGCTGGGTGGAGGGGCACTGAGCTTCTCCTTCCTGAGCCCCTCCCTGCGGGAGCAGAGCCCTGCCTTCTGCATCTGGCGTTACTGCCTCTCCTAGGTGTGTTTGGGGGGCGGGGCAGGGCCAAGGAGCTCCTTCTTCCCTACATAGAGCGGAACTATCACAAACTTGAGACTGGGTGATGCAGGAGATGAGACCAGGACTTGCTCAAGTAACGTGTTTCACTGCATTGTCAGTGTTCTGATCTGATCCTTCCTTTACCTCATGGAGATGTGGTGGTGATAGATTTGCTAATGTGTCGGAGGTGCTAGGATAATGGGGAAGGGGAGGAGAGAGCGGAGAACAAATAAATACCTTAGATAGAGAGACGGGAAGGGGGCAGGGGAGAATGGGATACTTTTTGTTTTATTTTTGGGGATGAATACATGCAATATTAACTACACACAGGTGTGGCTGTAGTCTTCTTTTTGGTAAGTGGTTAACCATACAGCTCTGCATAAAGCGGATAAAACTCCAGTGGGACTGCTGTAGCACAGGGGTATGTCTCAGAGAAATATTGGTGTATGTTTTTGGACTAAGATATAGCCTTCATATATTTGGGGATATTTTTTGTTTACATATATGGGGATAAGTGTCTTGTGTTGGCGGTCATGGCACTCTCTCTTTTGTCCCATGCACAAGCAGAGGAAAAGAAAAACAAGTGCCATAATATTTTGTTGAAACAAAAAACAGGACTATGTAGCACTTTAAAGACTAACAAGATGGTTTATTAGGTGATGAGCTTTTGTGGGCCAGACCCACTTCTCAGATCAAATAGTAGGTCTGGCCCATGAAAGCTCATCACCTAATAAACCATCTTGTTAGTCTTTAAAGTGCTACATAGTCCTGTTTTTGTTTCAGCTAGACTAGACTAACACAGCTACATCTCTATTACTATAATAATTTGTGTATGAGTGGTTATTGGAAGTGATAACTAGGGATACAGCTCAACCTAGCCTAATTGTTGAAATTTGCCAGACTTTTGGCAGAGTGAATCATTGGCCCATTGCTGCTGCCACGGTGCAGTGGGGCCAGAGCAGCTCACAGCCTGTTACATAATGGTACCAGAGCATGCCCACAGCCAGGTACATAATGGTACCAGAGCATGCTCATGGCAGGGCTGGGCCAGAATAGCCCCCTGCCCGGGGCCAGTGGTTAACTGGTTAAACAAATAGTTTAACCGGTTAACTCTTGACGGTAGTTTTTACATCCCTATTCTGCACCCCAAATATTGAACAAGGCACTTCCTAGCTTGTTCAGCATGTTAAAAGTATAAACATTACTTTTCTCCACAAACTAAAGTGTTCATTCTAGATTTTAACTTTTCCTTTATTCCCACTGACTTCAGTAAGCCCAGCTTTTGGCACTCATTACTAACGTGTTTAAGATCGTATGCATGTGATCTCTATCAAATAAAATTTTGCTGGCAAAAGCCCCTTGCGTAGAGTGACAAAATTTCACTTTTGCTGGCATGGCTTATGTTTTTCAGGGATTTGTAATAAGCTATAACAAAACTAAGTAAAACACTGAAGTTGTAAGCTGTGGTCACACTAGGAATGCTTTCTTGATGTAGCATACTGGAATACCTATATTGCATACCCTTAAAGTGCTTTGGCTACATTATCAAATTTAGTCCAAGAAACAAATTTTGACATGCAGAAGTCGACAAAAAGGAAAAAAGTGGCCAAAGCATGTTTACACTTGTTCCCTCTGTCAACAGATGGTGTCAGCATCTTTAGCTCCCAGACTGTTTCCCACAGTGCCAGGTGATGCCATCTGTTGCTATACGTTGAGGAATCTCGGAACAGTGTGGGGGGCATCTTGGGACCATGCAAAACCTGTCAAGCACCACTTTGTTCTGGGGCTTTCAGCATCCTTTCATGCTTTTTTTCCAACTACCATTCTCTGCTGTGTACTCTGGCATCTGCAATGAGAGAGAATGACTCCCACATGTGTGTCTCATGCTTTGTTAACCGTTGTGAGGACCTCACACATGGCAGCTGAGATAATCTTGATGTTACTGACAGAGGAAGAAGACTCAGAGGAACCTAACAGCGTGCAAGATGTGGACCATGGCAACCAGTCACTGCATTTTTTTCAGTCACAGAGCAGCTGTACAGGGTGGGTTGATGCTTCTGGATTAGGAAAACCAGCACTGATTAGTGGGATCGCATGGTCATGCAGGTGTGGATGAAGATTAGTGACTACAGAACTTTAGGATACATAAAACAACCTTCCTGGAACTGAGAGCTAACCTCCCCCCTTTCCCCGATCTGCTGTGCAAGGGATGAGCACTTCCCTCTTGCTTGAGAAGCCTGTGACAATTGCTGTGTGGAAGATGGTGATTCCCGGTTGATACTGGTCAGTTGCAAATCAATTTGGAGTGGAGAAGTACAATGGTGCTGTTCTGCTGAAAGTGTGCAGAACAATAAATCACATTCTGCTACAGAGGATCTTGACTCTGGGAAGTGTGTATGACATAGTGGTTGGCTTTGTAGACGTGGGATTTCCTGGTTGTGGGGAGGCAATAGATGGCATACACACTGCAATTTTAGTTCCAGCCAGCCTTGCCACCAAGCGTATCAACGAGAAGTGATACTTCTCAACGGTGCTGCAGGGGCTTGTGAATCACTGTGTGCATTTCACAGACATCCATGCAGGGTGGTCTGGAAAGGTGCATGCTGCACACATCTTCAGAAATACTGGCCTGTACAGAAAGCTGCAGGCAGGGACTTTCTTTCCAGACCACAAAATTACATCAGGGATGTGGAAATGCTCATACTGATCCTGGGAGACCCGGCTTACCCCTTGCAACGTTGGCTCATGAAACCGTACACTGGGCACGTGGACAGGAGCAAGGAGCATTTTAACAGTCTGAGTAGACGACGCATGGTGGTTGAATGTGCCTTGAGAGACTGAAGGTGTCTCTGTGGCAGGCTAGACCTTACAGAGGACAATATTCCAATTGTTATCACAGCTTGTTGCACTTTGCATAGTTGGAATCTAAGGAGGAATTCTTTGCTTGGAGTAGAGCACTGATGCACAGCACTTGGCTGCAGAGTTTGAGCAGCCATATGCTAGAACTGTCAGAACTGCTAGGCTTTGAGGGGGAACTGAAATAATCTTCTGCTTTTGCTTCCATGCTGCCTCAGGCCAACACATAGCTGGGTACGTGTTTTAAAGCCTGCACCTGGGATCACAGTGAGATTGTTAAACAATACATACAAATGTAGAACCATTATAAGTGTGCCTTTATTTATCAGAAAATAGTGTGCAAAAATGCAATAAAGCAGTGTTTCTTAAACTTTTTAAGACCGAGGAACACCAAACAATTTTTTTTTATGAGGAACACCAATTTTTTTGTTGAGCCAAAAAAAAGGGGGGGGGGGGAGGGTGCCATTTTGAACTCTGTTGTTCTCTGCAGCTGCTCATGGCATACTGGTGTTCCCCGGAACACAGTTTAAGAAACACTGCAATAAAGCATCCCCAACAGCAGGTCAGGTAGGTGCTGGCAAAGGATTACAACTCAAAACAGTGTGTAGGTCTGGCTATCATAATCAAAGCTGGACTAGGAGGTGGAGTCCATGAGAAAATGAGTGCTCCCAGAGATGGAAAACGAGTGTGAGGATGTAGAGTGGGTTGCTGAACACAGACTTGTAAATTTGTTTAGCAGGGGTGTGTCTGTGTTGGCTCATTGTGCTGTTTCACTAAACACTTGAGGATCTCCCTCTGTTCTTCCATCACTCTGATCGTGCATTGTGTGGCTTGCCTGGTGAAGGCCTACTTGTCCTTGCAGTTCCTTAGCTCCCTTTCCAAGTGTTGTTCCTGATGTCTGCACTCACCTGTTGATTTAATTTACTGCTTCACAAACCAAATCCTCACTGTTTTTTTTTTTTTCTAGGGCACTTCTTTTCTATTGCAGTCTCTTTGATGCAGTATGTGGCAGGGCCGTCAAGATCTCTGCTGTTCAGCACAGTGCATAAAAAAGGAATCTGTTAGCATCGAGTCCTACACTGTAACAGTTCACTTACAAACCCCTTTCTCAACATTTTCACTCACTTTGTTGCTGACCTTGCAAGGAATGCATCTTGGCAATCACTCTAATCATGGTGATTGCGGGTGGCTATGGCTGTGCATACAGGCCAAAGAAATTCTAGCTGGGTTAGAAAATACCCTGTGTAGTTTTAATACCTGCCTGTGAAGAAGTGTGGCATTAACATCCTGGAAAACCTCTCCCAGGGTTAACAAGGAAACGAGGGCACAACTTCAGGCTTGTGGCTTTCACCCTGCTCCATATGCAGCTCACCTATGTTCAGCTTTGGGTCTTGTACAAGTGGTTGATGAATGGTATGGGATTGTATCTTGCAACGACAGATGGGACAAAGCTGCACTGGTATGGAATCTGTTGCAGAAAATGTATAAGCACCCACCAAAAAACATTTCCAACTCTCTTCTCTCCATAGGATTCCGTTGAGATCATGGCAAGCATCAGCATCCTGCTTGGCCATATGGATTAGCTACATAGGGATACGTGCAACTTGTAGAAACAAAGCCAGACTCCCACTTTCCCATGCCCTCAGCCCTACACTCCATAGCCACTTGCCCTGGTACCTGGTCCCGGGAAAGCGATTGCTCAAACCAGCTGCGTCCATCAGCAGTGGAAAACAAAATATGGTGCTGCAATGTATTTGGCAGCCCTGGGGAACCCCTGGTTCTACCTCAGCTTCTTCATCTACAATTTTATCCGCCAGGTTAGGTCTTCTGCGTACTGCGTCTGTGCATTCTGAAGTATCCACAGAGCTCTGGGCAGTGGAGGTAGGGTCACTGTTGAGGAAACAGCAAGTCTTTGGTGAAGCGCTGGAGCATCAGTTTCCTTCACAAGCCTTATGATAGGTTTGTCTCAATTCTTTAATCTTTACTCTGCACCGTGGTGTGTGCCGCTCATATCCTTCTTCACACAGGGATCAAGAAGTGTGCCTATATGGGTCCCAGTTCCTACAGGACATTCACACCTGGGATTGAACAGACTTCTGTCGGTCTAACAGCTCTG
Organism: Pelodiscus sinensis; assembly: GCF_052426305.1. Lineage (NCBI taxonomy): Eukaryota > Metazoa > Chordata > Testudines > Trionychidae > Pelodiscus > Pelodiscus sinensis. The sequence continues at coordinate 37,951,919 of NC_143063.1, forward strand.
TGCTTGTCCAAGTGGGGGAGCGTTTGGTATGATGGCCAGGCCTGGGCACCTGGGAAAATGCCATGTGACCACTGTATAGTGAGCTATCCCAGAGGGAGATGGGTGGAATCCAGGTGCTCAGGCAGCAGGAAATGGGATTTAAATTTCTTGAGGATTGCAAGGGTGTGGGACAGCAGGTAGCTCCCTCACTTGGCTGCAGAGTGGTGGACTTCAAACTGCTGGCCAGAACAGCTGCATGTGGGCTATTTCCTGGAGACCAGAATCAGTGATAAAATGCTTTGAGGTGTCTATGCTGCATGTTTGTTGGCCACACAGGGAAGGGAAAAGAAAGAAGTCCCTCGTGGAGCTGGAAGTTTTTTGTCAACGAAAACGGCTGTTTACTGCAACAGAAGTCGAGTTGCAGTGTGTACCTCGTGCAGTTTTATCAACAAAAGGCACATTTTCCTTGTCAAAACTTGCTGTGAAGATGAAGCCTTACTGTAAATCAGGCCTGTGTGTGTATACACATACTTTATTTTTTTCAATAATTAAAACAATATGCTAAACCACTGATGAACCTACCGTATGCAAAATAATTCATTCGGTGAGTCAGTCTGTTAGCTGCCATTAGCTTAGTTCCATTTAAGTCAGTAGAGCTGTGCAGACTTATACCTAAAGCCGAAAATCTGACATTGCAAATGAAGCTGACTTTTTTTTTTAAGAAAATGTTTGATTTGTAACTATTATAATTTAGTTTCTGATACTTTTATTTTTAAAACTGGTTAACTTTCGAATTAAGTGTTACATTTTCCATGTATAGGAAACTAGATCTAAAGGCTCTGCATCCTTATATTTCTCTTTTCAGGCTTTGGTTTTATTTATTTCCAGTTTTTGCTTTCAGTTTATTTTGCTGACAGTGACTTTAACATGTACTTGTATTTTCTCCCTTTATCAGAAACATACAACTATAAACTGCATGTGTTTTGACCAAGTATTTTAGTAACTTACCAATATGAAATGTCAACTAATATTCTTCTGCATACATGGGTGTCAGCAATGATATTGATTCCATAATTCACTTGTGTGCATGTGATCACATTTTCAATATTTCTAGTATGTGCATGCATGATAATGTTTGTAAATTTTATTCACTGTATACAGTGGCATCTGTGTAGGGATTCTAAAAAGTGTAGAACTGAAATGTGTTTTTCTGATCATCTGTTTGTACAGCAGTATCAAACAGACCCTAGGTTTGTAATTGTAGTAAAGGCCTTCTTTCTGTGATGTCATCCATCTGCTGTCCAGACATGCAATCTCGAGAAGTGTGCTGCTTACCAGGAGTTCATATTCAGGATGTGACCCAGAGTCTTCTGGAAGTGATTAAGCCTTCAGATCTCTACCTCTTCCTGCTTCTCCATGTAGGAACTAAAGATATGGCCAAGAATGACCTTGAGGCGGTCACAGCAGATTATGTAGTGCTGGGAAGAAGGATCGAGGTATTTGAAGCACAAGTGGTGTTCTTTTCCTTCAACCAGAAGGATGGACGAGGTCTGGCTAGGGATCATCAAATTGAGGAAGTAAATGCATGGTTGCGCAGGTGGTGTCAGAGAAAAGGCTTTGGTTTCTTCAACCATGGGACTCTGTTCTGGGCACAAGGATTGTTGAGAAGAGATGGGATCTACCTAACTAAGAGAGGAAAGAGCATCTTCGTGGGCAGGCTTGCAAACCTAGTGAGGAGGGCTTTAAACTAGGTTCCTTGGGGGATGGTGTCCAAAACCCTGAGGTAAGTGAGGAAGTCGGACACCGGGAAGAATCACAAGGAGGAACGAGCAACAAAGGAGGACCCCTGGTTTGGATTGAGAAGGTAGGGTGATCGTCTGGTTACACTGCTCTACAGCCAAAATGCTTCTGAAATAAATGTAGTCAAACTTTACTAATTTTGGGTCACTGAGAACGAAAATGATGCTTAAAATTGTTGATTGGCTCTAGTTTTCAAGATATGCTATTGGGTCAGTATATATGACCCTTGACTTGCGAATGGCGGAGGATAAGTGAGTTATAAAGGGAAGGGATCTCAATTTAAACCAGAAATGACTAAAATACATCTTTGGATCTATGAATAAATCTGACTGGGTTTGGACAATACTTGCTTTTTAGGCAAAACAATGAATGATGCAATCTGAAGCTGGTATTGTGTCATACATGATATGAATTGCATCATGTTATTCCTAGAAGTCATGGATGATGCCATCGTAACGAAGCTTACATCACTCTGCTGAACAAATTGCCCTATATCAGCTCTGGAAATCGTACAGTGTCACGTTCTCTTATTTGTCAGTGTTTGATTTTGCAATGGGACACATTTCTGTTTAGCCAAAGTGAGCAGAGATGCCTCGTACTTGTGTGAACAGTGCAGATACCTTCTGCTATGTTTGTGGTGAAGTGACTTTTGCATCACACAAGCGCAGTATAACCACTATGGTTAAGAAAGCCTATCACCTTTATTTTGACTGCAAAATTGGAGATCAGGACAAGAGGTGGGCCCCACCAATATGCTGCAACACTTGTGCAACAAATCTTCGCCAGTGTTTGAACAGGAAAAGGAAATCTATGCCTTTTGTAGCGCCAATGATTTGGAGAGAGCCAACAGATCATACCAGCAATTGTTACTTCTGCATGGTGCCTCCCACATGGGAAAGGTGAGTCAAAGAAGAAAAAGTGGACTGTGCATTATCCAAACAGTCCATCAGCTATACACTCAGTACCCCACGGAGAAGGACTGCCGGTTCCTGATGCACCAGAATCATTCTCACTTGAGTCAGAAGAGGAGGAGGATGAAACTTCTGGTCCTGAATCATCAATGTCACAGGACCCACATTTTCTCCCATCCTCCTCCTCTGAACCACCTCATAACACAAGGTGAAGTGAATGACCTTGTCAGGGATTTGGAACTACCCAAGAGTAAGGCAGAGCTGTTGGGCTCCAGACTACAGCAGTGGAATCTCCTGGCAGGTGATGTTAGGGTTTCCATGATCTGTGACTGTCAAAAGGCTCTTGTCCCATTCTTCTTCATGAAAGGTGATCTTGTAGCCTTCAACAACATCGATGGTGTGATGGCAGCCCTCAACATCGTTCACGATCCAGATGAGTGGAGACTGTTCATTGATTCATCGAAGACGAGTCTTAAAGCTGTTTTGTTGCATAATGGCAATGTTTTGCCATCAATTCCAGTTGGTCATGCAGGCCATAGGAAGGAAACCTATGACAACATGAAACAACTTTTGAGGTGCATAAACTATGACCAACATCAGTGGCAGCTTTGTGGCAATTTGAAGGTTGTTGCTCTCTTGCTTGGTCTGCAGACTGGATACACAAAGTACTGCTGTTTTCTCTGCAAAAGGGATAGTTGTGCAAGAGATTCCCAGTACATCAAGATAGATTGACCACTCCGACAGTCATTGGAGCCTGGGAGGAAAAGTGTTCAGAATCCACCACTTGTTGAATCAAGGAAGATTTTGTTACCACCCTTACACATAAATCTGGGTCTGATGAAGAACTTTGTCAAGGCTATGGACAAAACACAAGCAGCTTTCAAGTACCTCCATGGAAAATTTCCAAGGTTAAGTGAAGCTAAGATAAAGGAAGGTGTCTTTGTTGGTCCTCAGATTCTTGAACTTCTTCGAGATGATGCATTTGACCATGCACTGCGTGGCATGGAAAGCCTTCCAATTAGTGGCAATACATTTTCTCGGAAACAACAAGGCAGGCAACTACAGGTTGTTGGTGGAAAACCTCCTCAAGACATACAAAAGCCTTGGTTGCAACATGTCACTAAAGATACATTTTTTGCACTCTCATCTAGTTTTTTTTCCACCGAACTGCGGAGCAGTGAGCGACAAGCACGACGAGTGATTTCACCAGGACGTTGCAACAATGGAGAAACGCTATCAGGGCAAATGGAGCCCATCAATGCTTGCAGACTATTGCTAGATAGTGACAAGAGATGCTCCATTTAATGAATACAAGAGACAAGGCAAGAAGCGCAGAGTAGACACTGAATAGGACTAAACTATGTACATAATAGTTTTTTGCCTTTTTGTTTCATAATAAATGTTATTTATATAAACCTTTTGCTGATTTTTAAAGTGTTACATAAACAGGACAGGTGAAATATCATGTAAAGCAACCATAAACACATGAAAAGACCTAGGTTTACAATTTATGATTAAAACTCTGTCTACACAATATACATAGATGTAAAATGTAAAAACTTAAATATCTTGGAAACAGTAGCCAATCAGTTGTTTTAATTGTCATATTTGAATTCAGTACAACAAAATACATAATAAATAGCACATTTTATCTCTGAAGCAGATGACTTCTAAAAAATTGTAGACCACTGTTATCTAAGGTGTTTGTAAACTAATGCGAGAACCCTGGGAAACAGACAGGAAGAACTAGAAGCCCTGGCCCAATCGAAGAACTATGATTAGATTGGAATAACGGAGACTTGGTGGGATGACTCACATGACTGGAGCACTGCCATGGAAAGGTATAAACGGTTCAGGAAGAACAGGCGGGGAGAAAAGGAGGAGGAGTTGCATTTTATGTAAGAGCAGTATGATTGCTCAGAGCTCTGGTATTTAGATGGAGAAAAAACTGTTGAGAATCTGTTGGTTAAGTTTATAGGTGGAAGCAACAGGGGTGATGTTGTGGTTGGTGTCTGCTATAGACCGCAAGATCAGGTGGATGAGGTAGACGAAACTTTCTTTGGACAACTGAGAGACGCTTCCAGATCTCAGGTCTTGGTTTTCATGGGCGACTTTAATCACCTTGACATCTGTTGGGAGACTGATATAGCAATACACAGACAATCCAGGAAGTTTTTGGAGAACTGCTTGGTACAAGTCCTGTAGGAACTGACCAGGGGCCATGTGCAGCTTGACCTGCTGCTCACAAACAGGAAGGAACTAGTAGGGGAAGTAGAGGTGGGTGACAACCTGGGAAGCAGTGATCATGAGATGGTAGATTTCAGGATCCTGACCAAAGGAAGTAAGGAGAGTAGCAAAATACACACCCTGGACTTGAGAAAAGCAGACTTTGACTCCCTCAGAGAACTGATGAGCAGGATTCCCTGGGATGCTTACATGAAGGGGAAAGGAATCCAGAAGAGCTGGTAGTATTTTAAAGAAGCCTTACTGAAAGCACAGAAAGAAACCATCCCGATGTGCAGCAAGAAAAGCAAATATGGTAGGCGATCAGATTGGCTTACCGGGGACATTCTTGGTGAGCTTAAACACAAGTGGAAACTTGGAGTGATGACTAGGGAGGAGTATAAATATATTGCTCGAGAATGCAGAGGAGTTATCAGGAAGGTGAAGGTGCAGTTGGAATTGCAGCTAGCAAGGGAGTGAAGGATAACAAGAAAGATTTCTACAGGAATGTTAGCAATAAGAGGGTGTGGGGCCCTTACTGGATGAGGGAGGTAACCTAGTGACAGATGATGTGGGAAAAGCTGAAGTACTCAATGCTTTCTTTGCCTCTGTCTTCACAGACAAGGTCAGCTCCCAGACAAATGCACTAGGCAACACAGAATGGGAAGGAGGTGCATGGCCTTTGGTGGAGAAAGAACAAGTTGGGAACTATTTAGAAAAGTTAAACATACACAAATCCATGGGCCCGGATTTAATGCATCTGAGGGTACTTAGGGAGTTGGCAAAGTCATTGTGGAGCCTTTGGCCATTATCTTTGAAAACTCGTGGAGATCGGGAGAGATCCTGGATGATTAGAAAAAGGCAAATGTAGTGCCCATCTTTAAAAAAGGGAAGAAGGACAATACAGGGAACTACAGACCAGTCATCCTTACTTCAGTCCCTGGAAAAATGGAGGGAATCCTCAAGGAATCGATTTTGAAGCACTTGGAAGAGGGGAAAGTGATCATGAATAGTCAACATGGATTCATGAAGGGCAAGACAAATCTGATTAGCTTCTATGATGAGGTAACAGGCTCTGTGGATATGAGAAAGTTGGTGGATGTGATATACCTTGACTTAGCAAAGCTTTTGATAAGGTCTCCTACAGTATTCTTGCCAGCAAGTTAAGGGAATATGGATTGGATAAGTGGACTATAAGATGAATAGAAAGCTGGCTAGACTGTCAGGTCCAACAGGTAGTAATCCACGGCTTGATGTCAGGTTGGTAGTTGGTTCTTAGCAGAGTGCCCCAATGATCTGTTCTTGGACCAGTTTTGTTCAACATCTTTATTAATGACCTGGATGAAGGGATGGATTGCACCCTCAGGAAGTTTGCAGATGACACTAAAGGGGGAGAGGTAGATATGCTAGAGGGCAGGGATAGGGTCCAGAGTGACCTAGATAGATTAGGGGATTGGACCAAAAGTAATCTGATGAGGTTCAACAAGGACAGAATCCCAAGCATTGTTACAGGCTGGAGACCGAATGTCTTAAGTAGCAGTTTAGTAGAAAAGGACGTAGGGATTACAGTGGATGAGAAGCTGGATATGAGTCAACAATGTGCCCTTGTAGCCAAGAAGACTAATGGCATATTAGGGTGCATTAGGAGGAGCACTGCCAGCAGATCCAGAAAAGCGATTATTCCTCTTTATTTGGCTCTGGTGAGGGCATATCTGGAGTATTGGGTCCAGTTCTGGGCTTCCCAGTATAGAAAGGATGTGGATGCATTGGAGTGGGTCCAGCGGAGGGCGACCAAAATGATAAGGGGGCTGGAGCGCATGACCTATGAGGGATTTGGGTTTGTTTAGTCTGCAGAAGAGAAAGTGAGGGGGGATTTGATAGTAGCCTTCAACTTCTTGAAGGGGGGTTCCAAAGAGGACGGAGAAAGGCTGTTCTCAATTGTGACAGATTGCAGAACAAGGAGCAATGGTCTCAAGTTACAGTGGGAGAAGTGTAGGTTGGATATTAGAAAAAACTATTTCCCTAGGAGGGTGGTGAAGCACTGGAATGGGTTACCTAGGAAGGTGGTGGAATCTCTATCCATAGAGGTTTTTAAGTCTCGGCTTGACAAAGTCCTGGCTGGGTTGATTTAGTTGGGATTTCTCCTCCCTTGGGCAGGGGGCTGGACCTGATGACTTCCTGTGGTCTTTTCCAACTCCAGGATTCTATGATTCTCTCTCTCTCTCAAGCTCTTTAGTTAAACAATGGGTTGGAAAATTTTGGTTTGACCTTTACTTCTTTATTTCTTGAGGAATAAAATATGTCTTGTACCCAGGATTGGATAAAGATAATAGGCTGTGTTCCCAACCCCAGCTCTGCATAATGGCCAAACCACCTTACTTGGAGTGTGGGGGAGGTGGAGCCATGGTGTGTGAATGGAACCCTGGAGCCACTTGGAGAGTGTGAGGGGCAATAGAATGGTCACCTTTTTTTTTCTCTCCTGGGATATTAAAAGGTTTCTTCTTTACCACTGAGAGGCACAAGTAGTATTAGGGATGAAACAGCAGAACTTAATCCAGGCCTCACCCTTCCTACTCTTTTTATTCTGCTTGGGTGGTGTTTAGGGATGTAAGGGCTACTTATATTCCTCCTCCCCCTCCCCCCGCCTTGCTGCATGTATTGGAAGTAGCAAGGAGTAAGGGGAAGCAGGAGCTGGTGCTGTGGGGAGCCATCTTGCAAGCTGGTTCTCCCCAGCACCATCTCTGTGGTGCTGCCTCCCCCCAGTTCTGCTGCCTCTATTAGAGGCAGTGGAGGGAAGAGGGAGCTATGGGGCTGTCCACAGTCACAGCCCCTGTCCACAGGGATCTGAACGCTGGGACTCCCCATGGACAGGGGCTGCAGCGGGCTCTGCATTTAAAATGTAGTAGGATGCAGCAGGCAGTCTGGTTCAGTCCCTGATGGCGCTGGTCTGGGACCAAACCCTGCTGCATGTCTGTTATTTAAAATTCAGAAGGAGCCAGGGGGTGGGCAGGCTGCCCAGCTCCTCCTGCCTTTCAAATTGCAGAGTTGCAGCGGGGTTTGGTCCCAGAGCCGGAGCAAGCTGGAACTAAACTGGCTGCCGATCGACTAATTGAGTAGTCGATAAAAATTCTATTACTACTTGATTAGTTAAATATCCTGCTTCTTAACATCCCTAGTGGTGTTTGCAGAGTGCCCCAGAGCAGTGGGTCAACACCTCCTTGAGATGCAGAGTCAAGTTTTACCTCACAGAGCCTTTGCCCAAGTCTGCAGACAGTTGGAAATAGGCACCATTGCAGTGGTTACTCTTGGGGCATGCTTACAAGTTTTTCTTCCCAGATATGAACGTTAGAAATGCACTTTCTTTTAGATGAAAAGAGATTCTGATTCAATAACAAGCTAGTGTTCTAAGCATGGACAGGGGTGCCAACAGCCTCCATGGGCCCCTGGGCAAGGTTGAAGGGGAGGAGCGTGCTTCACACTCCTGGAAGGGACAGGGCAGCCAGCCCTGAGTATCTCAGTGAGTACACTACGCTAGCCCCCAGGCAGCCCTCAGCACTGCCTGGAGCATTGCATTGCCTTTCCCCTCAACCCTTCTCACTGTCTGGAGTGTGCAGCGCTCCAGCAGCTGTTTAAAAGGCACAGGGCTCTAGTTGATGCTGCTGCAATGGCAGTGGCCAAGAGCCCCTTTGAATTGCTGGGCTCTGAGGCAGTTGGCCCCTTGATTTCCCTTCCCCAGAGGTGGTCCTGAGCATTTGTCTATAATCTATATGCCTTCATTTGGCCCTGCTTGTTTACCTGAGCTCAAATGTAGAAAGCCGTGGTTAAATTTATTTTTCAAGTGAATAGAATGGATGAGAGATGATGCCATTATGAGCCTGTTTAAATGAACCAATTACTACAGGGCTTCTCAAACTTTGTGATACCACGACCCCTTTCTAAGTTGCTCGTGACTCCCTGGGGGTCAGGACCCACAGCTTTAGAAACGCGGAATTAATGAATAAATTGGTGGTTTGCTGGCCTGTAGCTAAGTAGTATTCCTTCTTTTGGGCTGTGTAAACTTCTGTTAAGTTACACTTGCTAAGGCAGACATCCCAAGTAGGGATGTAATAGTGTAATCGATTAACGGATACACAAAAGCTTATAGGTTAATGCTATAGACTACACGCATTTCCCCTCACCCTCCCGCTAGTAAAATTTTTAGCAGACTAGCCAGCATCCCTACTCATTCTTGGCTCATGCTGGGTCCAGGACCTACCCTTGCTCTGGCTCTGCATTTAAAGTGTATTAGCAACCAGGCAGGCAAGCAAGCAGCCGGCTCAGTTCTGGCTTGCACCAGGTCTGGGAGCTCAGCTTCTCCCTTCCTGTGTCAGAGGCAGCAATGTGAGGTGACAGGCAGCCAGTCCGCGAGGGGAGCTGGCTTCTAAACTGGCTCTCCTCATGGACCAGCTCCCGCCTGGTACCCTGGTGCCTCTCACAGCGCGGATTAGCAAAGGGCTCCTTGGGAGTGAGGCCAGATTGCACTGGCTGCCAGCCTCACCCCCGGGCACTATAGAATAGTCGAGTAACTGATAAGAGTTCACAAGGTTAATTGACTATTCAATTAACCGATCTTTAACAGCCCTAATCCCAAATCTTTCACATATGAAGATTACTTGGGCAAAACTTTGAAAGGGATTTTTGTGACTTCAAACTTTTCGATAATATATTCCCATTGGAATACTGTGGATCCAATTCATAATTGCATGTTTCATGCTGATCCCCCTTAAGATCATCAGCCTTTTAGTATGCAATCTCTGAGCCTGTTAATGTTGCTCTTTAATCGTCCAGAGGGATTGCTTGCTGTCTGCTAGCTTGAGTAATGAGACTTTGGATCCAAACTTGTGTTTGAATTGTAGTGGCTCAGAAAAGCCTAGCACCATAGAATCTGGTTACCCTACGTAGCACTGATGAAACTACTTTTAAACAGCAAGGGGCTACTATTAATGTTTATGTGGAATATATTTCTTTTCTCAAAAAGCTTTTCACCACAGAAAGTTATACTCGGAATGCAGGAGGGACACTGCTGTGATGATACATTGTATTTGAAGGTAAACATTAGAAATGCATCTTTAAGCTACTTTTTAATAGTCTTTTTTAATTTTTTTTAAACAGTCATCTTGAAGAGAAAACCCAGTGGGAGCATCCTAAATCTGGAAAGAGAAAACGCGTTGCTGGAGGTTTGTGTTGTGCTTTTGTAACAAAGTAATGATCAGAATGGATGGAGGATCTAGGTGGAAGTTTTTTGCTGAATTTGGCCCCAGTCCTGTGAGCTATATTTTATAAGCAAAGCACTGTTGATTAACTGGGCCCCCCCATGTTTGCAATGGGTCTGTGCATGTTTAGTTTGCATGACTGTTTCTACATACAGGCAAAGAACAGGCAGAAGTGCAAAAGTCTTCTGTTTCCTGTCCTTGGAATGGATGCAGAGACTTAGGGCAAGATTCTTAAATAGTGTTATGGCCCCTTTACACTACTTAAGTGACAGAAAGCATTTGTTTTGGCTGTAAGTGTCATTTCAGCTAGCAGAAAGTTCTTCTCATGTAGGCGAATTCCTTCTTCCAAGTTCCAAACTGGCCCCTTGATTAGGGATGTCAGCATGCAAATAACTACATGATTAACCAATAAGCCTGGGCTTATCTGTCAATCCTGTCAACTACATACATTCCCCCCTCCCCCACTGCCTCTGTGTCAGAGGCAGCAAGCGGGGAGAGGCAGGAGCCCATGCCCTCCCCCACCCCCATGCTTCTGCCTGTGATAGAGACAGCAGAGTGGAGGTTGAGGGGGCAGACGGGAGCTGATACGCGTGGGGAGCAGGCTTTTAAACAGCTCTTCATGCATGCTGGCTCTGTGAACCTTCCTGCCCCCCCTCTTACTGCCTCCAACAGAGGCAGCGGAGGAGGTCAGGTAGGAGCTGCTGCTGCCTTCACACACTGCCCCTCTCCTCCACACTGCTGCCTCTATCAAAGCAGGTGAGGGGGCAGGAGAAGCAGCGCAGAGTGGCAGGCTGGAGCCGGTCTGCATGGGAAGCTGTTTTTTAAACTGGTTCCCCCCTGTGGCCTAGTTCACATTTGCCATCCTGTGCTGCTGTCTCTGATATAGGGGCAGCAGCATGGGGTGATGGGGCTGGGAATGCACTGGCTGCCGGCCCCGTCCACGATCAAATAGTCACGTAACTGCTGAAATTCAATGTGGTTATATGACTATTCATTGCATGCTATCTAAGGGTATGTCTACACTACCACTCTAGTTTGAAGTAGGGTGGCTAATGTAGGCAATCGAAGTTGCAAATGAAGCCCGGGATTTAAATATCCCGGGCTTCATTTGCATCTTGCCGGGCTCCGCCATTTTTAAATCCCCGGTAGTTCGGACTCCGTGCCCACGGCTACACATGGCACGGAGTAAGTAGTTCGAATTAGGCTTTCCGTTACCGTGGAACGAGGTGTAACGGTAGTTCAAATTAGCCTAATTCAAACTACCTACTCCGTGCTGCGTGTAGCCGCTGGCACGGAGTCCGAACTACCGGGATTTAAAAATGGCGGTGCCCGGCAAGATGCAAATGACGCCCGGGATATTTAAATCCCAGGCTTCATTTGCAACTTCGATTTCCTACATTAACCACCCTAGTTCGAACTAGGGTGGTAGTGTAGACATACCCTAACATCCCTCCCTTGATACCTCCCTTCCTTTTGCGTTGAGCAGATCTCTATCACTGGAGAGAATAAAATCCCTTGTTTTCTATTATGATCTCTTCTTGCTTACCAAAAAGATTGTTGGTCAGGGGAAAGCTTCAATAAATGTAGAGGATAAATAAAAACTGCATTTTTAAAGGAGGCAAAGTTGTACATAGAAAAGAATAGTCCTTCATTAAGAGTAAATGATGCATGACATTAACATTTTCAATAGTCAAATCTAATATTAAAGGGGTATTAGTAACATTTTGGCTGGCGATGGGGAAGACAGCATTATAAATAGGCATGCCAGACTTAGACTCCATCACTAAATTTGAATTTTTTATTTGATCTTTTATCCAACTTATTGTGTCAATAAAATTTCTAAAGCCTAAGGAAAAGGATAGGCTGTTCATGTGCAGCCAATGTTTAATATGGTATCAAAATGCGCACATACCTAATTGGAACACTTTCGGTATATTTCAGTCACCGCCCTGATGAATTACAACTGATATTTTCAGCCAAGTAGCTTCTATGAAATAGCAGGAAAGTTCCTTGTTTTAAACATTTTAATGGGTATGTTGTGGTTTGTAGGAAAATATTCTGTTTTACATCTTCTTGCTTCTTTCCTTGAATGTATCACATTCCTAATATACATACACTAGTGCCTATTCCCATGTTGTGATATGTACTGTGCATTATATACAATATTGTAGAATCCAGTGTTTTGATAGCCATTGTACTTGACCATGCATTCACACTAGCTCTGTCCTAGCTACATGGGATATGTGCAACATATAAGGAGACAGGATCAACCTGTGGGTTTGTACTGCAAGTAAAGTAATTTGTGAAAGGTTTATGAGCCTTCTGCAAACATCTCAGTATCCTTTAGTAATGACCATATGTCACACCATATTTGTTGTTCTATATGTCCTGCATGTTAGACCTTTCATCTGAGACTCTTTCCTTTATTTTGATGATTTGTGAGCCATTCTTGTTTGTAAGCTTGGTTTCATTGTTAAAGTCAAGCATGTAGGAGTACTAGGGATGGAAATCCTTGTATTTATTTCCCATAGTTAGCAAGGCTAAGAGTTCAAACTTCCTGTAGAAATTGCTTTGAGAGAGATTTTCTGTATTCTAGATCTGCCATATGGGTGGGAGCAAGAAACAGATGAAAACGGACAAATCTACTTTGTGGAGTAAGTATTTGAATACATAGAACATAAATGAATAGGTGGGCTGATGACACATTGCCCCCACACCCAGCACTCGCTCATTGGTTTCCATTGACTGGGAACTGTGGCCAGTGGGAGCTGCAGGGAGGACTACATCTCTCTAAATCAATGTATATTTCCCTCTGATCAGTTTCTGCTTGATGCATCATGGGAAATGTGGTCTGGCTATGGAGTCTGGCACAGAGGGAAGAATGAGGGAAGCTTCTGAAATATAACTCCCAAGCGTTGGTAGGAAAATGCAGTTTAATGTTGAATCGTAGAATCATAGACTATTAGAACTGGAAGGGACCTTGAGAAGTCAAGTCCAGTCCCCTGCACTCATGGCAACACCAAGTACCTTATAGATCAGGGTCAGCAACCTTTTCAAACCAAAGAGCCAAACTATATCAAATTCAGAACAAGTGGTCAACAAAGAGCTGTATAAGAATGCCCATTTGCATGACTGAAAATATACAACTTAATATTGATAACTGACATGATTAATAAGAGCATAAATGAAACCTTGTACTCACAGATTTTATTTAATGGGACTTCTGCTATTGCATCTTTTCACACATTTCTTTGAAGTTAACATCATAACTGGTCAAATCCAGTTTCATGCACACATTCAGGCTGCCTTCTGTCAATCTTATGTCAGGGAACTGGGGATGAGGGGGTGCAGGAATCTGGGTTGGAGTGTATGAGGGGCTCAGGGTTGGGGTGTGTGGAGGTGCAGGAGTGTTATGGAAGGGAACTGGGGATGTGGGAGTCCAATGTACATAACAGACGGACACTTTCGGCACATGATAGCATAGATTATATTTCTGGATGCGCAGGAATATGTGTTCTTGATCTTATAACTCACTTGGTTAGGTCCAATAATGGTATCAGCAGAATGAATATGTGGACAAAGCTGGCAACGGGGTTTGTTGCAAGGGAACACTTCGCCAAAGGATTAATGCCCACAACAGATATCAGACAAGATCACAAAGAAAAAACAGTTTCTTGCCATTTTAACCAGAAAGGACACTCTCTCAATGACTTAACCACCTGCATTCTGCTACAAAGACCTTTTACATCTGCACTTGAAAGGGAATCCTCTGAACTGTCATTCATGTTAAAATTCGACACCCTCCAAAAAGGAATGAACAAACACTCAAACTATCTTACCCATTACCAAGATACCTTCCTCAATTATCACCTCTGATACCATTAACTCACAAACATCCCACTCTCCCCACCTCTAATATCAATTCACAGACACTTACCTTCCTTCCTCCCCCCTCCTGTTCTGAAATGTGATTTGTCCTTTTCATATGTGTTCATTTTTTTAAATTGTATCCTTTGGTATATATGGTTGTGACTATTTTCTTCCACTATTTGATCTGAGGAAGTTGGTCTGGCCCACGAAAGCTCATCATCTAATAAACCATCTTGTTAGTCTTTAAAGTGCTAAGTATTGCTGTTACACTCGCAAGTTCACTTAAAAGAAAGGCAAACATTTTGGAATGACTGTCTGTGAAGAGTAGAATGCAGACAGCAAGCATGAAAGAGATGGTGAGGATTGGGAAGTAGTATAAATGGCTGAATAGGCACTTGGCTAATTAGTTTCTATTCTCTGATCTTAAAGGTTTCTAACTTGCGGCAGTAAAAGGAAAGCTAGATTTCACTTCAGCCAAAAGATGACTGTATTACAAACGTTTGAGTATTGAAAACAAGTTCCCTTGCTTTCCACAGATCTATAGAAAAGAGTATCCCTACAACTCTCATAAGATCACATTGTCTGGGTGTGACAAGTAGCAGTGGGATACAGTTTACACTGGGAATTTATATCAGCATAACCAGGGCTCGACAAATTATGGAAAACCCTACTCGCCAAACAAAAAAGGAACTTGCCACCCTCCCCCCCCCCAAAAAAAGTGTTTTTTTTTTTAATGGCATAAATTTCTAATAAGAATAAGAACAGTAATTACTAATAAGTTATTAATAAATATCACCCAAGTTGTTGTTAAATATTTTATAAACCTCTACCTTTTCCCTCTGCTGCCATGTCTCCTCCCGTTGCTCCATCAGCTCCCCTGGTGCCTGCTTCCCCCAAGCCCCTCACCCTCCTCTGCTGTCCTGACTCCTGCCCTTCTCTTTGTCTTCAGCCTTCCTGAGATCTGCCTCCCTCCACCAGCCCTTCTCTCCCCTGTGCCCACTCCTCCAGTAGCCCCACTCTGATCATGTGAGCTACCCCTCCTCATCCCCTCTCCTAACCTCCCTCTACACACCTGCCCTGCCTCTCTCCTCTGGTGCTGATCCCTCCCCTGCAGGTGTCTGCCCTTTTTTTGCATAAAGGCAAAGGCACTTCAAGTGAACTCCCCCTTTCGCTCCCTGCTGGGTGACAGCAGCCTTTTCCCTGCCCTGTCCAGCCCCTCCCCATGGACAAGCACCCCTCGCTCCCAACCCACAGAGGGAGCAGGGTACAGGGACAGCACAGACACAGAGGGGTGCAGGGAACAGTGGGGAGGTACAGGGGTGGCGCGGGGAACAGGACGCACAGAATCAGAGGGACGCAGGGATCGGGGAGAGCAGAGTGCAGGATGCGGTGGAGGCACGGGGATTGGGACGCAGAGAACAGGAGGGACAGAGGGATCAGGGTCTAGGGGCAGTGCAGGGAATGGGCAGCACAGAGCTGGGGGGGGGGGAGTGATCAGGAGGAGCAGGGTGTGAGGTGCAAGGGCAGTGCAGAGCCAGAGAGTTGCAGGGAAGAGGGAGAGCAGGGGACCTAGGGTGCAGGGGAGTAGGCAGCGTAGGGAACGGGTGGCTCCGAGACAAAGGGGCGCGGGGCGGGCGCAGCGAGCCGGGCAGTCGACAGGGAGCAGTCTCTCTTGCCGATTTTAAAGGGCCGTGGCGGGACTGGGGCGGGGCAGGGTGGGGCCTGGCTGTGCCTCGCTGCAGCCAGCTACCGGGGACACACGGCGAGAGCCAAGCTGTCACGGCCCTTTAAAATCGGCAGGGCCACGTCATGCCAGAATCCTGGTGTCTGCCAGCGTCCTGCCCTCTGGCTTACGCCCCGCCTCCTCGCGCCAGAGCTGCACACAGGCAGCCCTGTGGCAAGAATTGCTGCACTTCCCCCTCCCTGGTGGTGCTCCTCTTCTCCACCGGCCAGCGGATCGGATAGGGCCGTGCCACCCGTAGTGCGGGCTTCAGCCAGCCCATCACAATGGCCCACCGAGCCAGTCTGCCCCTGCACTCGCCAGCTGGTAAAATCTGCTCACCACGGGTGAGTGTATTTGTTGAGCCCTGAGCATAACTGTGTCTTTCAGGAGCAGTGTTGTCTTCAAGTCATCATTGTCAAGTCCATGTCGAGTCTCGAGTCTCTAAAGTCACTTTCGAGTCCAGTCCCAAGTCGAGTCTCAAGTCCTAATTTAAAAAATGTCAAATCACTTTTGTACAAGCCATCAATATTGGCATTTTCGGACAATTTTTTCACCAAGTCAATTTAACAAAATTAGCAAGTCTCAAGTCACAAACAATGAACCTGAGTTGAGTCTCAAGTCAAGTCATCTAGGCAACTTGAGTCCCACAACTTGAACTCAAGTCCGACTTGAGTTGTCAACTCTGCTCAGGAGTGTGAAAAATGTATACCTGTGAAGGATGTATTTGCTATACTTATATATACCCTGGAGTAGATAGTGCTAGGTCAATGGAAGAATTCTGTAGACCTAGCTGCTGCTTTTTGGGGAGATGGATTACCTAAGGTGATACAAGAATGCTTCCCATTTTTTTGAAGGTAGTGCCTATGCTGAAAGCTAGTGCAGTGCAGTTGCAGCAGTGTTTCAAGTATTGACAAGTTATAACTCTTAAAGGTCTTTGTGCCAGAGATTAAAAAGGAGAGAACAAGTCACATGTTCTGTTAGTAACAAGACAAACTGATAGAAAATTTGCAACATTTCTGTGTTTCCATAGTGCTTGCATCCATCCAACACTGCATAGAAGAAACAAATTAGTTTGAAATCTTGTTTCTGTTTTTTTTTCCAACTTTTACAGCCATATAAACAAAAGGACTACGTACCTTGACCCCAGACTGGCATTTACAGTTGAAGATAATCCAGTGAAGTCTACTTCTAGGCAGAGATATGATGGAAACAGTACTGCAATGGAAATCCTTCAGGGTCGTGATTTGAGTGAAAAAGTGGTTATAATCACTGGAGCGAATTCAGGAATAGGTAGGTCAATGTGACACTTGATAAGACGTAATATTTTACCCACTTAAATACCAGGTAGTTTTGATCTAAAACTGGTTAGATATATTTTAAAAATATACATTCACCCTTCAATTCTGAATTGAATTCACATCCATTATTACTAAGATGAAGTTGATTGGAGAATTCGTTTTCCCCCAAATCATCCTGATCATTCATCTCCTACTGTAGTTTGTTTGTGTGTAGGCATTTTATAGGTAAAGCTTTTTTAAAGTTACTGATCAGTTTTTTACAAATAGGAATTACTTTTGAGGTTTAAGAACGGCTTAATTAATTTCCTTTTCAGAAGAGGGTCCATAGACTTATGTAGTTTGCCCTACTTCTCTTGCCACTCCCTTGGTTTGAGTCCTTGCGAGTATGGTTGTAGTAAAAGTAAACTGTACGGGCAGAATGTCTCTTCTGTTTCTACTGTTCAATTTTTGGAGGAGTCAAAGTTGCGAAGACATGGTTAGATAGGAACAAGGAATCCAACTTGATTCTCTCTGAGGCCAGTGCAGGTAATCCACTGAGCTCTCCAAAATGTTATTTAAAACTTCAGTTGATTTTAGTCCTTTTTTGTAGCCTATATTTTGATTTGTAGAACCATCACAGCAGTAGTGGAAGTATCCTCATGCAAGTTGCCACAATTGTTTTTAAAACAGAAGCAAGTTAAATAAAAAAACTTCAAACATCATACTTTTGAGATGCATGGCCTGTTAACAATTCTTTTGCACAATGAAAGGATTTCTGAACCAAGAGTCAGTCTGAATTTCCTTAGTACAGTTCATCCTTAAATCATTTAAAAGGGAACATTCTCTGATTTTAGTAGTTTTAGGCTACAACAGGCTCTTAACTTTTCTTATTGTCAGCACATGTCTTGGTTAAAGCTGTTTTTGGCAAGTTTTATATCCGTGACTGAATAACTTTATGTAAACTCTCACAGATTTATCTGGCGTTGCTTGGGTCCTTAACTCAATTTTTTTTCTTTTGGAAAATAAAAGGAAAATGTTACATGCTTTATTGAAATTATTGTGTTTTTGAGGTGTTAATTATTGAACACTTATCCTCATTTGTCCCCCTCCCAAGAGCTTTTTAAATTGAATTCAGTGCTAAATATCTGAGACTGTTTAGCTCAGAAATAACTTTGAACCAGGTGAGGTGGAGAGGGAGGGGGAGGGAGAGAGGGAGAAAAAGAAAAAAATCTAGGTTATCTTGTCAACCTATTGAGTGAAACAGTGTTCCACACTTGTATAGAGATACTGTAGTCCAGGGGTGGGGAATCTAAGGCTAGGGAGCCAGATGTGGCTCTGGTTTACTTGGATCTGGCCCCCGCTGTTCGGGGGGTTCTCCCCCAACATTGGGAAGCCCATGCTGGTGCTCCAGTCTCCTCACCATTCACCTGTGGAACACACAATCTACTAGTCTGAGCGCTCCCAGGCTCTGGTGTGCAAGAGGAATGTGGGAAGTGTGTTTCTCATTCTCAGTCGGGGGGCCACATCAGTGAGGGTTTTTTTTTTTTTTTTTTTGCTTACTGATTTTTCTGTGGATCAGCAGAATGTGACCCTAAAACGGTTCTCCATCCCTGCTGTCGTCAAAGGGTTTGACACTTCATCCAAGTTTGTGATGTCTGTGAAAGGGTAACTATTTTTGAGAAAATGTCTGGATCTGTACAAACAGACTCATGAATGGAGACAGACGGATGCAGATTTCTAAAATATATAGAATCATAGAATACTAGGACTGGAAGGGACCTTGAGAGGTCATCGAGTCTAGTCCCCGGCCCTCATGGCAGGACCAAATACTGTCTAGACCATCCCTGATAGATGTTTATCTAACCTACTCTTAAATATCTCCAGAGATGGAGATTCCACAACCTCCCTGGGCAATTTATTCCAGTGTTTGACCACCCTGACAGGAAATTTTTCCTAATGTCCAACCGAAACCTCCCTTGCTGCAGTTTAAGCCCATTGCTTCTTGTTCTATCCCCAGAGGCCAAGATGAACAAGTTTTCTCTCTCCTTATGACACCCTTTTAGATACCTGAAAACTGCTATTATGTCCCCCCTCAATCTTCTCTTTTCTAAACTAAACAAACCTAATTCTTTCAGCCTTCCCTCATAGGTCATGTTCTCTAGACCTTTAATCATTCTCGTTGCTCTTCTCTGGACCCTCTCCAATTTCTCCAATATAGATAGTTCCAAAAGGTCAAAAAGAGAGAGGTCAGATAATTCAGGCATTTGTGTCTAATTCATAGACTCCAGGGAATGAAGTCCTTTTCTGCACAGGAGTTTCAGATTACAGAGGATAAACATAGTGGTTGCAGCTCCATAAAAGCTGGAACTCCAAGTCAGGGTGTTTGTTTGTTGGACATCATTCTGGTGAAATCTTGACTCGATTGGAGCCAATGGGTATTGGAGTCAATACTTCAAAGAGGCTAAGATTTCACCTTCAATCTAGGTTTATGTACAGTTGAACCCTAAAAGTTAAGCAACTGAATCTGTATGAGGGCAGTTAAAGAAGTTGTCTTATTTACAGTAGAGGCAAAGTTTCTACAGCGATCACTAGGAGTTGGAGGTGCTCTTCACCTTGGTGAATGCTTAGCCACTCATTTCATTATCCGAGTATTGATTTTTGTGCTTAACCCTAGTATCTCACGTTGGAAAATATTGGATGAAATCTTGGCTCCACGAAAGTCCTTGGAAAAACTCCCACTGATTTTAACAGGGCAAGGATTTCCTCTACTCTGCTTGACTTCTGTACTCATCTGTAAAATGGGCAAAATATCTACAACAGAAGTCTGTTGTGAAGATTACAGAATACTTGTGTGGTAGGGGTTAAATATCAGGTAATTGAATAGCTGTGTAACCACATGAAATCTTATTGGTTACATGACTATTCAATAGTCTCTGGGGGTGAAGCCGGCAGCCAGTCCCCCCCAGACCCACTCCCAGGGAGCTCCCCTCCCCACTACTCTGCACTGCTGCGTCTGTATCAGAGGCAGCAGCAAGGGGAGACACTTTAAAAACCAGTTCCCCACACAGACCGGCTGCCTGCTGCTGCCTTTGCCGGGGTCCGAGCTTCCCACAGACAGAAGCTGCTGTGGGCGGTGTAGGGGACGAGATTGGTGTAGGCTGCTGCCAAGCAGCCTCTGTACACAGCAGCTGTGGACAGAGGCTGATCCATCAGCAGCCCCTGTCGGTGGGGGATCTGGGACCCCCCCCCACCCGGACAGGGGCTGTTGCCAGGGACCTGCCTCTGTCTGTGCTGAGCCCAGGCTTGCCATAGACGGAGGCAGCAGTGCAGTGGAGTTAGGGTGGGACATACGGCACTGCTTTTATGCTAGTTCTCTCCCCAACACCAGCTCCTGCTCCTCTCCCCTTGCTGCCTCTGATATGTAGGTAGCAAGGGGGAGGAATGTGTGTAGTCGACAAGATTAGCCAATAAGCCTAACTAATTGATTAGTTGATGGAATTTCCATTGACTACTCAATTAGTTAACAAGGAGGGTGCTCGCTCCCCTTCTGTGCCTTTGCTTTGAAATGTACAAGAGCTGGCCATGGCTCTTGTACATTTCAAAGGGAGCGGCACAGCAGTCGGGACTCAGCGCGAGCAGGAAGTGCGCCGTTTCCCATGCTGCCCCTCTGCCTCCCTGTGGAGACAGTGCTGGGGGGAACCAGCTCCTGCTCCCCACCCTCTTTGGTGCCTCTGATACAGAGGCAGCAAGGGGGTGTGAAGTGACTAGTGAAGTACAGGAAATCCCTGAGATACGACCGCCCGAGTTGTGGAACCCCCCCACCCCCGCACTTACAGCCAGTTTTGTAAGTGAAGGGGCTGAAAACCCCCGATTTACGTCCTCAGCCTGCATTTACAATGGCGCACGACGCCTATCGTAAATGAGGGTTCGAGTTATGACACCCCCGACTTGCAACCCTTCCCCAGGAACTGATTGTGTTGCAAGTCGGGGGCCACCTGTAGTGACTCTACCTGATAAAGCTAGGCTTATCAGGTAGTCAACTAGTCATTTACATCCCTAGCTAGTAAATATCAAACTTTTTTCTTTCTTTAACTTTACAGATCTTGTCTAACCATATGATAAAGATTCTTTAGATCTTGTTTTGTTTTTTAGCCAGGACTGAAATTTCATACTCTGAATATTGCATCAGAAAAATATTGTGTGCTACAACACTATTATGATCAATTTTATTCTCTGCTATGAATGGTAATGGTAATAGGTTAACCCATCTATTTTCACAAACTGTGTTCCTGCAGTCTTACTGACACTCAAAGTAGTTCTTTTAAAGTAAGTGAGATTGCTGGCAATATATTAAGGGCATATCTAGACTACACTAGACTTTCGAAAGAGGATATGCAAATTCCGTGCAAATTTTTCCTTAAAAAATGAGTTTTACGCGGCTTGCTGACAAAACCGCGTCTTAATTACTTTCACTTTCCTGCAGAATTTGCATATCCTCTTTCGAAAGTCTTGCGTAGTCTAGATACGCCCTAAGTGAGTGGCAAATGCATTAAGTATTACCCTGGTTTGATTTCAAAGGAAGAGTCATTTAATTTGTATTTTGCCAATACTTTCATACAAATAAAAATAATTCTTTAACATTTTTTCCACTAGAGGGCTGTATTGTCATTTGTAAATATTAAACAAAAGAACTTTTTATATTTTTCTCTGTGGTTTTTGTTAAATACTTTTGAATTTTTGTAATGTATATTATGTGTTTTTAATTATCAATGCTGAAGTTCAAAGTGTGAAGTATGTTAGCTATTTCATTGAGTTCTAGTCTATAAGAAGATGCAATATTTTCAACTTCGCAGTCTGTTTTGCCCAGTTACACAATGTGCATATTTGTAGCAGTATTTGTTTTTAGTATCAGGGAGACATATATATTTGAGTGTGGTTTATATATTTGATGGAAGCTGAATACACAAATATTACTCTAAATTATGTTACATCTAAGGTTACTCTATGACCTTGAAACTATACCCCAGCTTCATTTTCCTTACACATTGGTTACCTAACCTATTATAAATAGTGACCCTAAGCTGGAGGGAGAGGTAGATATACTGAAGGTAGGAATAGTATCTAGAATGACATAGATAAATTGGAGGATTGGGCCAAAAGAAATCTGATGAGGTTCAACAAGGGCAAGTGCAGAGTCCTGCACTTAGCATGGAGGAATCCCCTGAATGGCTACATGCTGGGACTGATTATATTAGACGAGAAGCCGAATGTGAGTCAACAGCATGCCCTTGTTGCTAAGAAGGCTAGCATCATATTGGGCTACACTAGTAGGAGCAGAAGTGATTATTCACCTCTGTTTGGCACTGATGAGGCCACATCTAGACTGAGTCCAGTTTTGCCCAAAAGGATGTGGACAAATTGCAGAGCGTCCAGCAGAAGGTTCAGAAAACTATTATGGGGCTGGGCACAAGCCTTAGGAGAGTGGCCAGGGAACTGGGCTTATGTAGTCTACGGAAGAGAAGAGTGTGGGGGGATTTGATAGTCTTCAACTTCCTGAAGTGGGTGAGGGATTCCAAGGAGGATGGAGCTAGGCTGTTGTCAGTGGTGACAGATGCCAGAACAAGAAGCAGTGGTTTCAGATTGCAGTCGGGGGGGGGGAGGGGGGGAGGGGGGGGAGTATAAATGACCTCCTACTACTTATGTTGTGTTACACATTTGTCCCTCTACACTTCTACAATATACCAGCATATCTTTGTGCTGGTGCGGACTTCGGAAAACTTTTTTTAAAAAAGCTACCTTATATGAGATGGTTCGTTTCATCGCAGTTTCATTTTTACTTTAAACTAAATTTAACATCCCTATTGTGCATGGCTGTTTTGTAAAATCAACTATTTTTCAAGCAAATACAGGAAAAAATTTCAAAAACTCTTGTACTGAACATGAACTGTCCATTTTGCTTTGTCTTAACTCTTGACTTACAGACCCTTTTCATTTCATAAACTTAGTTGATCTGGGAACATTTCCTCTATTTCAAAACCAATGACTGTGTATTAATACTTTATATTAAATAGAAAATGATTTTGTATTGCAGATGACTAGAGACCCTAGTCAGGAGTGAAGCCTAATTCTACTAAGCACTGTTAAACTCACGAGAGCTTTCATTATACACAGATTTGTAGTATAACACATAAGGATGCCAATACAAAGCTGCAGTAGTCAGTGTATTGGTGCCTAGAGTAAGGATGTATTCTTTTAATATATCACAATTTAAGCATCAGTAGTATAGTTATTCAACTGTTTTGGATAAACTGGTATTTGGATTTATAGAGGTTTTAAAAAGCCTTTTAAAAGATATTTCCCTTCTCCTTGCCCTTGTCTGAATTACTGTGGTTATTGGTGGGCTCTGCTCTTTACCAGAGTTTGACTTGCATGTCATTATTAGAATACTAACTGTTCTGTACCTTCTGAATGGAATGGAATGTATGTGAAATGAAGTGTAAATTCTCACTAGTAAATGCTACAGCTAAGGTTAGTTTCAAAACAACATTTGCGTATTCCTAAATACATCTCAGTGTTGTAAAATCTTACTCACCCCAAGAAAGTAAGATATCTTGACAAGTGAGTACCTATTAATTTGCATACTGTCATCATGACCATGTATAGGTGGTGAGATTTTGTTCATAGATGGTTGTGATATTTAAGTGATTGTATTTATCATGCACTTTGACTGTCTTGTTTGCTCTTGTCCAGGGGAGGGACATATGATTTGCTGGGTTTCAGGGCAAGGTGTGCACTTTCAGAAGGGGCTGGGCCTTGAATAGAAGAAGTAGAGTGCACTTCTAATCTAATCTAATTTTAACATCCCTATTCTGGGTAACATGTGAACTTCAGACTAGTAGAAATTCCTCTGAATTTCTAATGAACAGATTGTTATGGATTATATATCCCACACATGTGATGGAAGAGCTAACATGGACTACAACTCAGTTAAGATACCTGGAAATTGGGTCTGCACCATTTCTTCTTCCCTCTCCCTGAGTCCCAGATGAGGAATGAGCTTGTTGCCTTGCATAAAGAGAGGAAGCCCAGAGCAGAAAGGGGGGCAGGGTCTGCAGCAAGGTGCTGCAGGAAAGGACATTTTCCCACAGTACTCTCTGGAGCAGGGAACTAGAGCCCAGAGGATCACTCCTGGGGTCATTAGTCATAAGGGACAGGGAAATGGGAGAGAAGCCAAGGGTAGTTTGACATTGTTTGGTCCTTTGTTGAGGCTATTTGAATGCTAGGGGTAAGCCTAAGAGCCCTCCAGTGTAAAGGAAGTTCGACAGATGAGGAGTCTGGGTTCACACAAGGTAGAAGCTACTGAATTATGGTCCTGACCTTGCTTGCATAATTTGAGCCGTCCAAATTAATAAATTACTTCAGAAGATGGGTGGTGCTAGCTGAAGGGCCTTGGACAAATATTTTTCAGGAGCACTGGAAAGGGTCTGTTTGCAATGCTACCACCAGCTAAAAGGAGAGCATTCTGACATGGCAACCTTATGAAAGACAGACACAGAGTGCTTACATTTAGTCCTAAGAGGTCCCAAAGCTTACTGTCATAACACAGTTTTAGACAGAAAGGTATTGTAATTTCAAGAGGCTTTATGGGGTCTCTTCTCTTTCTATATCTAAAGCTTGTATATTTGGACAAAAGCTAACTAAGAGTCCGGCTCTAGTAAAATGATGCTTGTGTGCTGGACCATCATACTGCAGGATTGAGGCCAAAGGCAATTTGTTGTACAGGTGGATCCAAGGGAGCTTCATGTAAGGGCAGGCATGTAGCATTCATCCTCTTTACAATCTTTAAGACACTTGGCTAATGCAGTGGTTTTGCTCGCTTTTTTTAAACAGCTTTCTAAACTGCTTATGGAGACATTTTTGGGTCTCTGGTACTCAGCAGTTACCTCTTTCACCAGAAAGCTTTCCTATATAGGTGGGAAATAGTATACAATCTCCTGTATGAAACGTACACTTTATATGTGGGTCATGCTCTGATGCTCTTGAATATTGCTTCATCCTTCTTGGATCTATGGACGGAAAGCAAGTGTGAATTAAAATACCCACTGACATGTCCTTTTGATTATTATTCTTCATAAATCACAGGTTAAATAATGTGTTCTGTACTGCCCAAAAAGATCACTTTGAGAAATATGCCAGACATGGGAGCTTGCTCAGGCTTTCAGCAGAGGGCATAATGCTCTTATTCTGAATGGCTGGTGATTGGTCTGTGTAGTGTGTATGATGTTGAGTCCTAACTAGACAGTACAAATGACAGTGTCCTTAGTCAAATCCAGATCATATGGGAGGAATAAAGCAGACCCAATAAATACCAGTGAGGACTATTATGTTAATGATATTGGTCTGATTCCTTAAGTATGTTTACTGCCTCACTGTATTACATAGCTCTTGGTGGTCTCAGCCCATTCAGACCCTTGTCTGAATTAGTAAGGAATTGCTCACCTCTGCTTTTGGAGCAAGAGGAAACACTTTTATTAATCTATGTAAGCCTGCATGCATTTCTCTCTGAACACAGACATTGCTTTATTTTCTAATTTATGTCTTTATTCTCTTTTTATTTGTTTCCAGGTGAAATAGTAGCTAAAATGATTGTGAACTAGCATACAACTTCTTCTATAAAAGATTCACTAGACATGCTGTCCTGTTTCAGACTCCTTTTCAGATTTGTTGCATAGCTTTTGAGTCTGTTTCATAGTCGGTGTTTGATTTTTACCAATCTTTTTTGCAAGCAGATAGTACTTTAAGTGTGTGTGGGGCGGGGAGAGAAATAAGACTTTGAAAGGAATAAGAAGCACTCAGGCTTGGTTGTTCAGCTGTAGTGAAAAATAAGAGTATTTTAGTTAAGGATCTTTTTGCATGGATCTTCTTTGTTTTTGGTCTGCTTTGTACTGTTGATATTATGTAATGCACACCAGTCACATAATGCAGCCTTTCATGCAGCAGGGCTTTTTAAATGCAGATTAGCTGATAAAATGGTTTTGGTTTAATTTGCTATAATCAAATGCAAACACTGAGAGAAGTTACTTGCATATTGCTTCCACTACTTACAGTGCCTTGAGGGGTATTCCCTTGCTGCATAATTAAACTGGGTTTCTTACCTGTGTTTTAGCCCCTCTGCCATCCTCACAGAAAACCCTCTAAGCTGTATTTGAAGACTGGGTTAATTTACCCACCTGGAGTATAGGTTAAAATCCAGAGACTCCAGTTTAACTCTGGATGGAGTCCTCCCATTTTACAGTCATCATACTTGAATGTTGATGATCCTCCAGTGCCCTTGCCATAATTCCCCTAAAGGATGGACATGGTTTCCCACAATTGATTGGGAAAGAATCTTAGCACAGAGGGTTATGTCCTCAGAGTCATTCTGGTGAGACTAGAAGAACGCATAAGGACAGTGTAACACCAGTAAAGCTTTGCTATGAGGATGTTTACATCCAATATAGACCAATCCAGGTGCTTAGGCCCGGTCATTTATCACCCAGAATAATGTGCTGTCAAGATGTAAGGCTTGTCTACACTTGAGATGCTACATCTGCTCTGCTGTAATGCTTCAGTGTGGACACTATGTATACTGAGAGGATCCTGAGCGGTGGTAGCTGGACTAACAGAAGAATTTGTTCATCTACTTACTTCTGGCTTAACTCAGTCATCTTAGTTATGTCAGCTAGTGGTTTGGATTTTCTTATACCCCTGAGCAACATAGCTGGGTCAACTTAACTTTTTAGTGCGTGCTGGGCCAGGCCTCTTCAGAGGAGGAGTAAAGAAGACATGTGGGAGTTAGGGCCTAATTAAGCACAATGCTCAGAGGCAGCACTTGCCTATTCCAGCGGGCCTTGAAGCACAACTCTGCTGCAGTAAAGGTCCTGCAAAATCCAGAGGAGGGAGTTTTGGCTCTACACTGTTCCATCTGTGCTTTTTTTTCCGCATTCTCCAAGTCTTTCTCTTGCTCCTTTCTTCTTCTGGGATTAGCCTAAGATGAAACTACATGTTTTGTAACTTGGATAAAACAATTGGGGAGTGTCCCAGCCTTTACAAATGTGTGAACTACATTGCCAACTAACTCAATCTCTTAATTTCAGGTGATAAAATCTGCAATGAATTTTATTGTTGTGGGGTGAAGGAAGAAGGGAGACTTTTTGATCAGTAGATGGCTCCTGTGCCATCACCTGTAATTGTTGACTATATATCTAGTTATGGTGGCTTACTCTTGTAGCCTTTCTTATTGGCTTTGTGGGTTGATCACTGCTACCACAAGAAACTAGAGATAGGAATGATAACAGTGGATATTGTTTGTTTAATGCAGAGATAGGAGATGGTTGCAGGAGTTGTGCATACAAAAAATCTCACTCACTCACTCACACGACTGTCACAATCTGGGTCTGTGTTCTGGTAAGCATATACCATTCTTTATTTTTCATGTACAGGCAGTCCCCGACTTACGCGGATCCGACTTATGTCTTACGAACGGGGCTTTCTCAACCCGGAGGTCGAGGTGGCGGATTGCTACCTGCGAGCTCCGGGCGAGAAAGCCCCGTTCGTAAGCTGCTCCGGTGCCCCTGGTCTGCTGGAGACCGTCCCCAGCAGACCACAGGCACCGGGACTGAAGCTGCAGCCACGGTGGGGTCCCACGCCTCTGAGACTTTGCCAGACCCCGCTGCCGCTGCGGCTCTGCTCCCCATGTCCCTGGTCTGCTGGGGGGGGGGGGGGGGGGCGCAGCTAGTGTGCCCCCCCAGCAGACCAGGCTTTTGTTTTGGACCCTGGGGCAGAGCAGCTGGGGCACTGCCAATTGGTCCTGCAGCGCCGCTCTGGGCACTACTGGACCAACCCGGCAGCACCCCAGCTGCTCTGCCCCAGGTCCTGATTCAGCCGCTGCTGGTCAGTTTCAGCAGCGGCTGAATCAGGACGCCTGGGGCAGAGCAGATGGGGTGCTGCTGGGTTGGTCCAGAAGTACCGAGGAGCGGTGCTACTGGAGCAACCCAGCAGCACCCCAGCTGCTCTGCCCCAGGCGTCCCCAAGTCAGCTTCTGCTGAAACTGACCAGCGCTGACTACAGGAAGCCCGAGGCAGAGTTGCTCTGCCCCCGGGCTTCCTGGAATCAGCTGCTGATCAGTTTCAGCAGCAGCTGACTTGGGGACGCCTGGGGTTCTTAAGTTGATTCTGTATGTAAGTCAGAACTGGCGGTCAGTTTCAGCAGCGGCTGAATCTGGACGCCAGTTCCGACTTACAAGATAGGGACTATAGGTTTGTTCTTAAGTTGAATCTGTATGTATGTAACCCGGGGACTGCCTGTAATTACTTCATTTCTCAAATTCTCCATGTGCACTATTGAAGCAGAGATGTAAGGAGTGAGAAATTAGTCCTGATATCTCTAATAATGCAGTCACGTTCAGTACTGTATGTCTGCTAGTGTTTTGAGTATTCTCGTTCATCGTTCTTTGGGTGATTGCTCATGTCAATTTCACATTAGTATGCAGGTGCTTGCCACATGCACTAGTGCTGGAAGTTTTTCCCTGAGCAGCATTCATAAGGTAGTGTCTCTGATGACCCCTAGAGTAGTGCCACCATAGCATGGTATAAAGCAGGGGTTCCCAATCTTTTTGACATGGGGACCAGAAAATCCATTCACGAACTTTTGGAGGACTGGTAATGTTTATTTGCATATTCATTAATCAAATGATGAACATTCAAATAAGTTGTTTCTGGTCCTCCCAAAACCCCAGTGCCAGCTTTAGCAAAGCTTTTGATATGGTCGCCCACAATATTCTTGCCAGCAAGTTAAGGAATATGGATTGGATAAATGGACTGTAAGACCGACAGAGAGCTGGTTAGACCAGGGTTCCCAAACTTTTTACTTTAGTTGGAACCTTTTTTTTCCAATACTGCTTTTTGCAGCCCAAAAATATAAACACATAAAAAACAAACTGAGAAAATACCAGACATATAACCTGTCTGGTATTTTCTCATTAGGTAAGTTGTTGTTGTATTAGATGTATCAGTTTGTAGTTTCGAACTGCCTGGCTGGTAAATGTGCTCAGGCTGCATGAGTGTATCTACCAGCCAGACAGTTCGCAACTACTCGAAGGGGAGTGTGTGTGTAGGGGGGACAATAGAATCCCCAGGCTGGACTAACTCATGCGGGGAGTAAAGGGGGAACAGGGTCAGCGTCCCAAGATCTACATATGGCCAGGTCAGTCCCACTCCCTGCAGGCCGATTCATTCCTCCCCCCTGGTTCTCCCGCTGTGCCACTGGCCAGCCCCACTTCCTTTAACCCCCTCCCGGGCAGCCAGGTCCACTTCTCCTCCCAATCTCCCGTGGCCAGCCCCACTGCCTGCATCCAGCCCTCCTTCCAGAGGCCGCTGCTTCTTCCCGCCCCCATCTTCCCCGACCAGCTCCCTGCCCCCAACCTCGCACCCCCCGGCAGCCCTGCTTCCATTGGCCTCCCAGTCTCCCCAGCCTGCCCACATTCCCCCATCCAGTGCTGCTTCTGGTGGCCAGCTCTCCCCTCCTCCTCACCCCAGAATCCCCTGGCACCTGCACCTTCCCTTAGCCCTGCACTCTCCTGGTGCCTCCCCCTTCCCTTACTGCTCCTGCCCCCTTTGCCCTCTTTTTCCCTGATACCCACCCCCTCAGCACTCTCTGCCCCATCCCCTCCTGCCCCTCTGTGCCCTCACACATCACTTGCTCCATCCCCACCCCTTCTTTCAAGCCTTCTCCCAGCACCTCCCCCTCCAGCCCCCAATGCCCTTCTCCTCTCCTCTCCTCTCCTCTCCTCTCCTCTCCTCTCCTCTCCTCTCCTCTCCTCTCCCAGCATAA
The DNA here is from genome assembly GCF_052426305.1 of Pelodiscus sinensis. Lineage (NCBI taxonomy): Eukaryota > Metazoa > Chordata > Testudines > Trionychidae > Pelodiscus > Pelodiscus sinensis. Next base: position 37,981,824 of record NC_143063.1, read on the forward strand.
CCCTGTCCCCCCTCCCACTGACACCTCCCCTCCTTTCCCTCATTGTCTGCACTTGGCCCCCTGGCATTTGTCTCTCTCTCCTGCACCCTGTCCCTTGGTCCCTTCCCCTCCCAAGCCCCTTCTCCTTCCACTCCTCCCCCTCCGCACAAGCCCGCCTCTGCCTCCTCCTTGCCTCCACCCAAGCCCGTTCCCTACCTTCTGCCTTCCACATTGTGGGGCCAGAGGCAGCCCAAGCCAGCGTGGCCCCACCACGTGCCTCTGAAGACTTTTAAAATCTCGGGCCGTGACATCACGTCAAGCCCGGACGTCCTCCCCGCCCACGTGCAACGCTGCACATGGGCAGCAGCAGGCGGTGAGGAGGAGCCGCGCACGGCGAGGACGCTCTGGGGGCAGGGTGGGAGGACATGCGGGGGGAGAGGGGCCGCGCCAGGCTGAACTGGGGGAGAGACCCAGCTGGCACTTCCGGGTTCAGGGGCGCGGGGCCCGAATCGGCCTGAGGCCGGCCCTGCCGGTAGTCACCAGCCATGCTGAGGCCTGGTATTTTTTTCCCATAGTTCGGGAAACGCTGGTATAAAGGTTACTGCATGCCCACCCCACCCTCAGCTCATCACTAACTTTTCTCAATTTAGCAACTCTTGTAGATAGATGTTCAATAGTTTAACTAAACTAACTGTTAATGAGGTTAATGTTCATTATATTGTTCCAATCCCCAAGCTTCCATCTATATTTTGTATAGGCATCTAATGCCTGTTACCAACCTCTATGACAACTGCCTATGGTGTTTCAGAGAGGGGAGCATTAGTGATAAGAGCTGAATTTGCACATTGTTCAAGTCCTGAACCGAAAAAGAGAGGAACATTTGCTTATTGGCACTGCCCCCGACAGGGGAGAGGGTGCCTGCCTCAACCTAGGATACTGTGCCCTTGGTACAGAGTGCCCTGTCAGTGCCATCTGTCAGTCGGCACCACTCTCACTTGCCAACTCCGGTGAGGAAGGCGAAGGCTTCTACCTAGGGGGATTTCTTCTCTGTTCTCAAAGACAAAGGTGACCCAATCTTCAGGCAAGGCTTTGTTGGGTCCCTTGAGAGCATCTTCCCAACAGCACGGTCCATTGCCTGGGGATCTATCATGCCAGCGCTCCTCTGTGCAAAGCCATCAAGTCTCAGATGCAGATAGGCAGGCATTGCAAACACCCCTCCAGTTTCCTGATGTGGGATGAAGGCAGAACTCATTGGTATGGTGGCACAGAGCTGCTGAGGAATGTGCACCTTGGTACTGCTTCATGGAATATCAGCCTTGGTTTTCTCTGGTGTCTGTCATGGTATTTCTTGCACTCTCTTTTCCTTGGCCATCAGTCTTGTTCCAGATCCCAGCGCCAAGGGAAAGATGAAGGGCGTAGATTGCCCAGTGACCATCCCAGATGTGCCTTTACCCAACCTTGCATACCTGAAGCATGGATGCTTCATGGTTGAGTGAGGCAGAGCATATCTGCTCAGGAGAAGTCCAGCATGTCCTTTTGGGAAGCAGGAAACCTTCCATGAGACTGATTTACCAAGCAAAGTAGACAAGGTTCTCCCACTGGACATTGGAGTAAGGTATCTCCATGGAAAAGGTGATGGGGCAATCAGTTCTCAATTGCCTGCTACAGCTCAGATGCCAAGGTCTCTCACACACTTACATTTAATTGCATCTTGCGGCCATCTCTGTTTTCCATGGGCTGATTCAGGAGCAGACAGTGTTTCAGTATGATGATGGTCTGGTTCCTGCGGGGTCTTAATGACTCTGTCTGTAGATGGGGGACCCTGTCCTTCAGTGGGATCTCATCCTGGTCCTCTCCGAGCTCATTGGGTCATCCTTTGAACAGCTTGGCACCTGCTCCCTCTCCCAGTTGTCCTAGAAAATGGTATTTTTGGTTACTGTGACGTCAGTCAGGTGTGTTTCAGAAATCTGGGTTCTGACCCCGGAACCTCTGTAAATTCTTTCTTCAAGGACAAGGTCCAACTTTGGGCCCACTCAGCCTTTTTTTTAAGGTTGTGTTCTCCTTCCACATGAACCAGGACATCTTCCTGCCTGTGTTCGGCCCCGGATCTCAAAGGACAGAGGAAGAGAGGTGGCTATATAACTTAAATGTTTGGGGGGCTTTTTACCTGGGATATACTAGGTTGTCCTGCAAGTCGTCTCCCCTTTTTGTCAGTACAGCCAACAGGATGAAAAGTCTGTGTGTGTCCACACAGTGGCTGGCCAACTGGATTACCTCAGGTATCTGGACCTGCTATGAATTGCCACTTATTACCATTCATCTATCAAAATGAATTGCAATGACTGAAAATAGCAAGGAGCAAACGGCTTTTTAAAACGGGTTTAATCAAAGTGTTAGTTACAGTGGTAAAGACCTTTTAATATGATGGAGCTGTTACCATCCTTTTAAATAAAATCTTGCTGCGTAAGATTGTTTATATTAAAGAACTTTTTTGAGTGTATCATGTGTATTCCTTTTTTGAGTATATTCCTTTATGTGGCTTAATCTATTTGAATACAAGGCACTGCTTAATTTTAATATGGCTCTTCCTTGATGATTATTATAGTTCACAACAGTTAATGAGTAAATTTCATTAGTCAGAAAAGCTCATTTATGAGGTAGACTAGAAATGATATCCGATTTTCATATTGCTTTTTTCATGTCCATTTTGATGAATCTATTTATTACTTCTGTAATGAGTAGTACACATGGTTGGTTAGTTAAGTTATTGAACTTTATCAACCTTGGCTGAAATTCACAATGCATGCCAAACTTCTTGTAACATGTAAGAAATTACATCTTGACTAAAAGGTTCAATAATGATTACTCTTGTAATGGAATCTTTTTCACAAAGAATGGGATTTAACTGTATGCCTGTGCTTGTTTTTTAATTAATTCTAACCCTGAAATAATATACCTGTGATTTTGTACTAAAAATGAATTAATCTAAACTACATTTCTCACTGTATTCAATTGTTATGAAAGGGTTAAAGACTTGTCTGTGTGCCTTGGAGGAACTGGACTTTTCTTGTCAAATGTCATCTTTCAAAATAATTTGACTTGGAAAGGTTTTTATGCTTATTAACATTAAAACATAATAATGTTATCTTTTTTGGGACATGGAAATGGAAAAGATCTTTTGGATGAATCAATTCATCTGTCCACCAGAGCAGGATTTATTTCCTATGGTGCCTTGTTTATATTAAGGATGTTAAATTGCAGTTATTTGGCTAATCATGTAGTCAATACAGTTTGTCGACTATACGATTAGTCAATAAGGGGCCACTCTGCTTATGCTTATGGGGTAGCTGAGTAGTCGATTGCTTGTTTACATCTCTAGTTTATACATATCCCTACAAGTCAATAGCACTATAGCATCAGGGTTGTCTGAAACCTTAGCTGTGTATTTTAGAGTAGGTTAGGAATTTTCCATCCGAATAATTTTCTCGCAAAAACCCATACCAATTTCCCATGGAAAAATTCCAGCTTTGTTTACAAATTTCAATTTTTTTAATCTGACACATGGAAATTTTGTGACTTTCTGGCTGCTTGCATGGAAGCCTCTTTTTCCCCCCCCTCCCCCCTTCCTTTCCTACCTGCAGGATGAAAGTGAAATCAAGTATCGCCTTCAGGCTGGTAGCCTGGAAACAAAACAACAACAACAACAAAATCCACATTTAGTTCTCTTAGGGCAGGATTTTTATACAAAACCTGCCCTTAGGGAAAAATCATATTTTTGACTTTTCCTCCCATTCACGACAAAATTTGCTTTTCAATAGCACCCCCCCCCCCCCGCCCCCCCCCTTGGGAAGGGATTTCCATTTTCTGGCTAACTGTAGGGCATTTGTATTCTCTGCAATGCTTGTGACTTTTTTTTTAAGTAGAACAGTGGCTGTTGATTTACAAGCTTCTTAATATTTGTTTTCTAAGAACATAAGAACAGCCATACTGCGTCAGACCAATGGTCCATTTAGACCAATATCTTGTCTTTGAACAGTGGCCAATGTCAAGTGCTTCAGAGGGAATGAACAGAACAGGAAATCGTCAAATGATCTAGATCACCCATTTACCAGTTTCTGACAAACAGAGGCTAGGGACACTTCTGAGCATGGTTTTGCATCTCTAGAATTAATCTAGATCTTTTTGAATCCTGTTATACTCTTGGCCTTCACAATACTTCATAGAGTTGTATAGCTTGACTATGCATTGTGTGAAGAAATACTTCCTTCAGTTAATTTTAAACCTGCTGCTTATTAATTTCATTTTGTGACCCCCCCCCCCCAGTTGTTGTGTATTGAGAAGATGTAAATAACATGTCCTTATTTAATTTCGCCACATGAGTAACGATTTCATAGACTGGTATCATATTCTCCCCTCTCCCCCAGTCGTCTTTTCCAAGTTAAAAAGTCTAAAAAGTCCCAGTCTCATTAATCCGTTCTCATATGAAAGCTGATCCATACCCCTAATTATTTTTGAGGTTGTCTTTTTCTGTACTTTCCCAATTCCATATATCTCTTTTGAAATGGAGAGACTACATCTGTATGCTGAATTCAAGAGGTGGGTTGATATAGAGCTCTGAGTTAAGTAACTCAGGACCTATATTTTTAATCACCATTAATCAAGAGCCGCATGACTACTGTATGCCCTGTGGGCCACCCCACCAAATGCACACATGTAATAATATTTATATAAGTATAAATATGATCAAAAACTAACAGAAGCAGACCACGCCACAGCTAAATTTAGCTAACTTACTTACGTGAAGGGTTGGGAATGTGCGAGGGGGCTCCAGGCTGGGGCAGAGGGTTAGGGTGTGGGAGGGGAGAAGGGCTCTGATTGGGTGTACAGACTCTAGACTGGACTTGGGGATGAGGGGTTTGGGTACACGCGGGGGTTCCAGGCTGGCACCAAGGAACTTGAATTGCAAGAGGGGTCTCAGGGCAGGAGGTTGGGATGGGATTTAGGGTGTGGAAGGAGGCTCAGGGCTGGAGCAGGGGGATGGGATGTTGGGTGCTTACCTTGGGCAGCTTCCATTGGGTGGCACAGTGGTACTGAAGTGGGCCCTCTGCTTACCCTGCTTCCCCCCACTCCTGGAAGTGGCCTGTGCATGCGGGTGGGAGGAGGTGGTTCCGCATGCTGTCCTCTCCTGCAGGCACCATATCAGCAGGTGATGGCAGCGTACACATGGAGCTTTAGAGCTTCCCCTGATCATCCCACTGCTCCAGTCCAGCAGGGGGAGCAGCAGTGCGTGGAAGTGTTTTAGTAGCCACAGCCTGAGGCTCTGCAAAAGATCTGGACTTCCGATGGCCCAGAGATCTTTTTGCAGGTCTCCCTCCCCGGCCTTAGCCTAGGGCCCTGGGCTGCAGCCCCTAAAACTCCTGAGTTAATCTGGCCCTGTGCCCTACAGGGGCTCTGCAAATCAGCTGCCTGTGGCAGGTGCGGGAGGTGGAGGAGGAGTGGGGACTCCTTTCCTCCTGAGCTCCATGAACTCCTGTATTCCAGCAGGGAGCCTTAAAGAAAAATAGGCTACACCTCCAAGTCTCATGTGGCTTGTAAGCCCCAGATTGAGTATCACTGATATAGAGGCAATAGGTTTTCTGCCTTATTCTCTCTTAATGATTACCAGCGTTCTCTTAACTTGTTAATTGCCATTGCTTTTTGTGTGGATGTTTTCAGAGAACCGTGCACAATATCTCCAAGATCTCTTTGAGTGCTAACAGGTAATTTAGACCCCATCATTTTATATGAAAAACAGAATCCCAATTATACAATGTGGATAACTTTGCATTTATCATTTCTAAGGAAAACAATACAGGAGGCCCCAAGATGCGACTGCCTGAGTTCTCACCCCCCACACTTACAACCATTTTTGTGAGTGCGGAAGGGACCGGAAACCCCTGACTTACGTCCTCAGCCCGCATTTACGACAGCGCACGGCACCTACCGTAAATGAGGGTTCGAGTTACAACACCTTCTACTTGCGACGCTTCCTCTGGAACAAATTGTGTTGCAAGTCAAGGGTCTCCTATACTCTGAGGGATTCTTGGCTAAAGTACTTGGTAGGTACTTTTAATTTTAACCTTCAGCTTTACCTCTTCTTCTCCACCCCTCATGGGAATTCTGTTGTAGGGTTAGTTAAAAAATCCGTCAGCTCATCTGTGAGCATTTGGTGAACTGTGCAGGAAAGAGGCTCCCTCTATCTTGTCTCCCTCTAAATCCTAGAGACCTTAAATTGCTCAAAAAGGGTCTAAGTGGGGGAGATGGTCTTCTTTAGAATGTAGAGCTCAAATCTATAGGAGAGCCCACTCCTAACTATTCAATCATATTGAGTTGTTTAGGAGAAGGCATGTAGTCTTGATGCCATTAATATCAATGGCAAAACTGTTGAATTCAGTGAAGACAGAATTCAGAATTTCACTGAAGTGCATATTTGGAGAAAATAAATCCATTAACAAATTAGGTGGATGAATATAATGGCTGAGGACACTCAAACCCTCTGAACCTTATGAAAAAGACAAATATTTATGATGTTCCTTTTCATCTATTTGTTTTTGGTTCACTTTAAGAAATATCAGGATAGCTCCAATGTGGATCAAAACAATGTTTTGTGTATAATTAAGGAACCTTTATGCTTGTCTTGTTATATGTGTTTAAAATCTTCTCTATGTACTGAGCTGTAGCATACCAAAAGATGCTTCAAAATGTTTCCATTCTATAGTCCAGGGGTGGTCAAAAGGGCCTTCATGGGCTGGATCCAGCCTGCCAAGAGGGTTGATCCGGCCCACAGAGGCCCTGGTGCTCCCCTGTCCCCAGGCCAATCAGCTAGAGTAGAGTGTATTTCACTCAGGACATCTTATAACTCCTTGCACTATGTTCTCTTTCTATCTCTGTCATTGACTGACAATAATACTCCATGCTTTTATATAGCATCACTTTGCATACACTGTTCACATTTGATGAAGTAAGTTGCTATCTTCATTTCACATATGAGCAGTTAATGCTTCCAGAGACCGAGGGTATGTCTTCTTAGAATCCTAGGGCTGGAAGAGACTTCAGGCCCCTGCCCAAAGCAGGACCAATCCCAACTTGACTACATCCCAGCCAGAGCTTTGTCAAGCCGAGACTTAAAAACCTCTAGGGATTTTTAAGATTCCACCACCTCCCTAAGGAGCCCATCCCAGAGCTTCACCACCCTCCTAGTGAAATAGTTTTTTGTAATATCGAACCTAGACCTCCCCCGCTGTAACTTGAGCCCATTGCTCCTTGTTCTGCCATCTGTCACTACTGAGAACAGCCTTTCTCCATCCTCTTTGGAACCCCCCTTCAGGAAGTTGAAGGCTGCTATCACATCCCCCCTCACTCTTCTCTTTTGCAGACTAAACAAACCCAGATCCCTCAGTCTCTCCTCATAGGTCATGTGCTCCAGCCCCCTAATCATTTTGATCGCCCTCTGCTGGACCCTCTCCAGTGCATCCACATGGTTTCTATAGTGGGGGGCCCAGAAATGGACGCAATACTCCAGATGTGGCCTCACCAGAGCCGAATAAAGAGGAATAATCACTTCTCTAAATCTGCTGGCCGTGCCCCTCCTAATGCTACCTAGCATGCCATTAGCCTTCTTGGCTACAAGAACACACTGTTGATTCATATCCAGCTCCTCAACCACTGTAATTCCCATGTTCTTTTCTGCTGAACTGGTACTTAGCCAGTCAGTCCCCAGCCTGTAATAGTGTTTGGGATTCTTCCGTTCCAAGCGTAGGACTTGTTGAACCTCATCAGATTTCTTTTGGCCCAGTCCTCCAATTTGTCTAGGTCACTCTGGACTCTATCCCTGTCTTCCAATGTATCTACCTCTTCCCCCAAGCTTAGTGTCGTCCGCAATCCGTCCCCTCATCCAGGTCATTAATAAAGATGTTGAACAAAACCTGCCCTAGAACAGATCGATGGGGCACTCTACTTGAAACCGATTGCCATCCAGACATCAAACCATTGATCACTACCTGTTGGGCCCAACAATGTAGCCATCTTTCCATCCTACAGTCCACTTATCCAATCCATACTTCCTTAACTTGCTGGCAAGAATATTGTGGAACACCATATCAAAAGTTTTGCTAAAGTCAAGGTAGATCACATCCACTGACTTCTCCATGTCCACAGAGCCAGTTATCTCATCATAAAAGTTATCAGATTGGTCAGGCATGACTTACCCTTCATGAATCCATATTGACTGTTCCTGATCACTTCCCCTCTTTCAAGTGCTTCATAATGGATTATTCGAGAATCCCCCTCCATGATTTTTCCAAGGACTGGGGTAAGGCTGACTGGTCTGTAGTTCCTGGATTGTCCTCCTTCCCTTTTTTAAAGATGGGCACTACATTTGCCTTTTTCCAATCATCCGGGACCTCTCCCGATCTCTGAGTTTTCATAGAATAGACAGTCCCAAATAGAGTCATTCATTTGCAAGTAGATCAGGACTGCTGCGATCAATGCAGTGAGTGTCGCTTTAGTGGGTCTGGTGAAGACATGCTAAATCAGTGGAGATATGCTAAATAGAGCACTCTCCCATCAATTTGAATACTCCACCTCCCCAAGAAGCATAAGGGAAGTGGATGGGAGACACTCTTCTGTTGACATAACACAGTGGAAAATGGCTCTGACCTCAGGTACGTTATTAATGTTACTGAAGTTGTGAATTTTAGATGGATTTATCACAGTAGAGTAGGCCAACTCTGACGTGCCTAAAATCAGAATAAATCTCTGTTGGCATTCAGATTACAGTTGCACTAAGGATGTAAATAACACCTGTTGACTCAAGTGGGAGTTACTTTTATCCTGCGGTGGAACCAGAAGTTGACTGGAGCCAGTTGGAAGTTGTTGCTCTTCCCCTCCCCCTGCTTTTGAAGGTGTGAAGAAAGTCTTCAAAAGAGATGCACTGTGTGTTCATCTGGGTCATCACCAAATCTGAAACAGTTGCTTTGAAAAACTTTGAATTGATTTTATTCATGCAAATAGATATTAACTCTGAAAGCCAGTGATCACACATGTCAACATTAAGGGTGTGTCTACACAGCAGGGCTTATCTTGAAATAAGCTATGCAAATCGAGCTACATTAATTGTATAGCTTATTTTGAAATAGAGCACTCGTTCGCTGACTTCCCTTACTCCTCGTGCAATGAGGATTGTAGGAGTCAGAGTAAGAAGTCCTTCAGCTTGACAGTATTTCAACATTATTTTGAAATAACTGCCTGCTGTGTAGACTCAGACAAAGTTATTTAGAAATAATGTTGCTGTGTACACTAACCGGTTTCACTTTCAGGTGAAGCATGCAAGAAAGGAGTGACATGAACATGTCTGTAATCTACTGTGTGAGACAGCTCATTGGAGTATAGAGAGGATAGAACTAGGATTACAGGATGAGTTGAGGAGCTCACCATTTTTTCCTCTTCCCTTATCTGCCAGCCTTGTCTTAAATTAGAATATAATCCTATGTCTCCTGTATCTGTCTATTCCTGTATCTAAGCCACTAAACTAGACCCTCTTCTAGTGAAGTCGCTTGAACTTTAGTGGATGATAGTATTTTTAAAAATAAGGATAGTCAGATGTCTATCATTTGAAACTTATGGGAATTAGGAGCCTAATTTACGTTTGTGATTTGGAAAACAGACTCTAGGAGAAATTCTTAAATTAATAGCAGAACAATAATTAGGCATTATCCAAAACATACGGAGGGTTTAAGATCTGAGGTTTTAAGAATTGATAGGGGAGTAAGTATTTTTGGTCAGTTTTTACACATTTAAGAAACTGAGGTTGAGTGTGACTGACCTGGCGAGCCCTATGGCGTAGAAAACTGGTATAGATGTTGGCAGCTTGGATTCTATGCAATCTTTAATTAATTTTGTTAACCTCTGATCCTCTTTCTTCACCTGGAAAATAGCTTGCCTATTTCGTAAGGGTGTTTCAGTCTAATTTATGTTTCTGCAGTGCATAAGAATAGTCACGGGCAGATTTGAAACTAAAATATAGGATGTCGTAGTTTTTGGACAGCCTGTTTCACTTTCTAAATGCAATTAATTCTCCACCAGATTTCAGAATTCATAGGTGTGAATTTTCATACAAAATTGCATTTTTGGATCTCGTATAATAAAATTGAGCAGAAGGAGTTGGCAAAAAAATTCATACTTTAATAAAAACATTAACAAGAATGTATAGTTCCAGTACTGACTTTCCACAGGTGAGAATGTTCTCACTGAGCTCTTGTCTGCGCTGATGGATTGCCTGATTCCAACTGCTAGGGACCAGACACCAGTGTAGCTGCCTTTATGCAAGCTGCAGGTTAGAGAAACAAGCGGCAATATTTCCCACTCCTTGAAACTGATGCAGAAAAGGCTTCAGTTTCAGATGTGGCACTAGGTTATGTCATTTAAAGAATTCTAGTTCTTGCTTGTTTCCCATGCTCTTTGCATTTGTGTATAGACGCTATATGTTAATACTCTTCTTATTCTTCATCTTTTGTTTCAGAACAACTCCATCTCCTGCCTTACTTTGTATGTTGGAACCACATCATGGATCATTTGCGTTACATAACAGCTCTCCTTCTCCATCTTTCCTACACAGTTAAAAGTATGTCTAAAAAGCCTGCCACTTTTGAACTTGGGACGCCGATACCAGTTCTGCTTTAAATGGAACTCATCTAGTCCAAAGAGGCTCTGATTGTAAGAGGTGTAACAATGCCGTGTAAATCCCCAAGCCTCCATACTTCAGCCTCCTCCATTGGTTGCTCTTCTGTGTCAATCTTCTTGTACTTGAAGAATCTCTGAAAAGATGAACAGCAACATGCCGATATTAAATTATCTTCCCAGGATCCTGAAGTTATTCATGGCTGTATTTAAAGTCTTCATATGGTGGTGAACTAAAAGAGTCATGTTCATTTCTCATTTTCCTCCAGAATACAGAGGAAGGCATGCAAGGAACTGGCACGAACCAAACAAACTTGAGTTCCATCCTTTTGTCACTCTTGTTTCTGTAATATAAATTGTAAGATCTTCAGGGCAGAACCTTAATTTATATGCCTGTAAAATAGCTAGCACAGTTTTTAGACCACTACAGAGTTTGTATAAATGAATAATAATAAATATTATGTTTAAGAAAATGGGTCTTGTCAAATTTTATGTGAGTAGCATTTATAACAGTTTTCGATAAAACTCAGAATATCATGAAAATGTGTAGGGTAGTGCTTAAAGGATCCAACTTTCTTTAGCCGGCAGCATAGTATGTCTTTTAATTATTCTGTCTTAGATAAAATATTCCTTTTTAATTTTACTAAATTTACTTCTCATATTAACATTGTGTGATTGTACTTGCCAAAAGGAGATTTAAAACATTCAGCTAATTTTGTTTTTTTTAATGCTTAATTAGGACATAGTTCAGCAGTGATGCCTCTGATGCTTTTGGCTCACAGGAGGTCTGTTAAAAAATATTCATGCTCAAAAAGAAACTAGAGACATTTTTGGCTCCCTTCCCTGTTTTACTGTAGAATGAAAATTCTGGTATATGAGCGGAAATTATCACTGAGAGGAGGTCATGCTAGGCATGGCAAACTGCCCTTTCTCCTATCAAATCCCCCCTCCTCCTGTGCGCGCACACGCACACTTATAGGAAATTATACAAGGTCCAATCAAGAAAAACTTTATAAACCAAGCCAACCTATGGGTCACCCTCAGACCATGTCAGGAAGCTGAGTGAGCTTTAAAACAGGTAAGATGGACTAGGAATGTTAAATTGCGGGTAATCAGCGAATGGAATAGTTAATAGAATTTCCATTAACTACTCGATTAGTCAATAAGGGGGGAAACTGCAGAGCCTCAGTGAAGTTAGCTACCAGCCTGGAAGCTAACCCTGCTGCTGCTCTGACTTTTAAATGTATTAAGAGCCATCAGGCTATTAATACATTTAAAAAGCAGAGGTGCAGCATCTGGGATTGGGCACTGACAGCTGATCCCCAGCTCACACTGGTTCCCTGCTATGCCTTTGTTTCGTCCCCCCTCCGCCCGCCTGAGACGGTACTGGGGGGGGGGGGAACTGGCTTTTAAGACGGCTCCTCCCAGCAGTGGCTCCTGCTCCCCCATCCCTTGCACCCTTTCTCTAATAGAGGTAGCAGGGGTAGGGGGGAATCGATTACTCATGGTTGGGTAGGAAGAATAGAAAGGGGTAGCAGAAATAAATGATTTATTGGACAAGATGGCTTAACAGTCTCCCAACACCATTATTTCACAAAATGAAAAACTTTGAACAGCTGTGGCTAATGGTAGTTGGTTAGTGGTTGGTATGTTCACAGCAGAGTTTCTTGGTGTTAATCTTAGGTGAATTCTTTGTGTTTTCCCCTCCCACTATTAGAGTTTTCTTGGCATAGCTTTTACAATTATCTGGAGTAAAAAAACCCCTTAGGCTACATCGAGTTTTCGTGACAAATATGCAAATGAGGGACTGAGTTGCAATCTCATTTGTGTATTTTCTGCCCATCCATTTTTGCGCTCGGGTTTTTGTGCAAAAACAAGCAGTGTGGATGATTTGTGTTTGTGCAAAAACCCCTTTTTCTGCAAGATCAGTATACCTCCTTTTTTGGGGGCATAAGGATCTTGCAGAAAAAGGGTTTTTTGCACAGAAAGGAAACATCCACACTGCTTGACTTTTATGGAAAAACTCCAGTACAAAAATGAGATTGCAACTCATGCAAATGAGCCACTCATTTGCATACTTTTTGCCAAGAACTCGTAGTGTAGATGTAGCCTTAAAGTATACATAATGTTGTAGTAACACTTTATAACATTTTATTCTACCCTCCTGATTTTGTGTCCTTTGGAAGGTGTCAAAGTAACAGCACTTGTAAGCAGGCTAGATTTATTAATACTTCTGATGATTTGTCCAGGGGCAGCTAAGTCTTCATGTGCTATCTGGCTGAGGAAACAAGCACCATTGTAGAGTCATCTTTGTCAAGTTTGATCTTAGTCTTCCTAAAGTCAATGTGAGCAGGATTATCCTCTTTTTTGAATATAGATTTTAGTTATGCACAATAATTCTTCTTCTCTTTACCATATTAACATGGAGTTTACAATCTATTTGTGGCTTCACAACATATTTCCATTGCCTATTGCAGGTAGAAGGATACGAGTTTCATAATAAGCATGCACATGCTAATTTCAGCCAATCCAGAAAAACAATCCAAATAAAATTGGGGGAATATGGATCTCACACAAATTACAAATTTTTTTAATTACAGGCTCAGATTTTTAAAAGTACGTAAGTGTATGCAGTTTCATGATCATGTCATCAAGATAACTATGTGTAACTGCCCCTTTATGAGGTTTGGATTATTTATGTCTAGCTATTGTGAAGTTGTATACTCAATTGTTACATTCAAAGACACACATCAGAAATCCTGGCTATGGTGTCTGAGAATGAAGTGCTATAAAACAGTTATAAATAAAATACAGCGAAAATGAAATTAGTCCAAATAAATTCTCAAAAACATTAATCAAATATAAAATGGAGTGCCAAATTCAGATGTTTTTCTTTTATATATAAATAGCAATTTGTGCAATGATTGACTGTCTTGCAGAAAGCCAAACTCTCACATATAAAGACAATTAAAAGAAAACATGAACTTGGCCCATGCTTAATAAAATACTGAGGAGATTATAAAGTTCAAAAGAGCATGACTTGATTGCAAACAGGAAATTATTCAAACAAAGTGAAAACTTGTAGAAATGCCTACAAGAGATTTTAATGATATATACATGAAACCTTAAGATAGCATGGCAGTGGTGCCACATGCTGGAGAAAATAGGAATATTTAAACACAATCTCACCTTTTGATAGGAGTGTGCCTTATCACTGGACTGAATAAGGAAGAAAAATGTCCAAGAAACAAAAAACTGAGATTTTTTTTAAAGCTGTTTGCTATTTAGAGGCATCTTTCATTTTAATTTTAATGGGTGTGTGTCTAAATTCCTTAGACTACATAGGAAAATCTCAGCCAAACTTTTAAGATTAGCTAAATAATTGATATTGAGGTTCAAACTGGGACTACATTGAAAATTGTTGGTACTCCAAACTGGGATCTTCTGCTGATCCCTACAGTTGAGTGGTCACACAAACAAAAGCCTAATGGGGCTCATCTTCCATAACTGAAAAACCCCTGCTGAAAAGGTAGCTCACAAGTTTGTATTAATCACTGAACAAAAATCTGAGTTTAATAGTTGGTTTTAATCTGATTATTGTATATTTTAAGTAATTTATATATCAAGATTTTTCTTACGTTTCTGAGTAGGTGCTATGCCTGTGTGTTTTGGGGCATGAAAAACTTTAGGCTGAATAATTAGTTTGGGAAAAGTATAAGCAATCAGAAAACAGGGTCTTATAATGGGAAGTGGCTGGTAACCCTAACTATATCATTAGCTCTTCAAGTTTTCCTAGAATAGTATGCCTGCTGCAATGAGGATCATTTCTGAAGGGCACCCATAGCTGCTACTGTGAGATTTTATATTGAATAAAAGCAATTTACAATATACAGCTAGGATATTTGTTAATGAGAACTAGTTTTTAATAGTATTTGACGCAAGTTTTATAACGTTTTGAAAGAGTAAATCTGATCAGCTGTTGATGTTCTCGCTGAGTATGTGTGTGCCATAACTTCATATAGACTAGTGATGTAAAAGGACATTTTCAGAAAGTATAATTATACTAAATATCGACACTTGGCTCTAATGTTGCAGTTCATCTAGTGGATATAAACATTTTGTGTTTAATTTATCATTGCTTGTATGATAAACTTTGGTTCATTTGGTGCATTTGCTAATTTTCTACAGGAACAGCAAATGACTCACGTAGATACTTATGTTTTCTATTTATATTTTACAATATATTTGATCTAAGAAAAATGTTTTTATATTTTTATTTATTGAAAAAAGATGGTCTTCCTTTCACATAAAATAAATATTTTCTATTTGGTAATTGGTGCAGAAAATTGTATGCAAAATAATTGTTTTTGTTTAGAACAGTATGTTAAAACAAAAGTGTAACATGTGAAACTGATTCTTTAACTCTGAATGGAAAACAAAACCAACACATTAGTCATTCATTTGGTTGATTTTTCTCTCTAAATCTTGAATCCAAGAACAATAAAATTGTCCGTTTTTCACAAATCTAAAGAGAGAGGCTATATATCTTAAATTCAACATCTAGTTTCTAATGTTAGTGTTAGCAAAATAAAAGACTTTTCAAAGAGTTTCAAAAAGCATGGCATTCAAATTGCTTGATTTACATTTGATGTAACTCAGTCAAACTTCTAGAAATGAATTATCTATCTTCTAAAAGAAAAACAACTTGTTCGTGTGTGTGTGTGTGTGTGTGTGTGTGTGTGAGAGAGAGAACTTGTTTTTGGACTCTGAAAAGTGAGGAGAGAGTGCATATTACTGCATGCCATATACTTAATAGTGGTTCGGAAAGTGTTAAATGCAGAATTCATCAAAATCTTCAGGCAGAAGTCTACAGTTATTTTAAAGCTTAAGCCACCTCCAAGAAGCAGAATTCTGTTGTCATGGCACAGGGGACTTAGTTCTTTGTTCTCCATTGCAAGAAACCTGAGTGTAAATTTTGACTGTCAATGACTCCTTGTAACTTCTGCTAATGGTATAGGATTTTAGAAAACCCTCATGATTCTAGCATTATGATGTCCATTAAGTGAAGTCAAGAAGTTTCTCAGTCATAAAAATACTTGCAAGATGTTGATCTTGTGGCATGAGACAGGCTGAATTTACTCAAACTGAAAGATCTGGTTTATTGTGCAACACCAATACTAGTGAGGAAAATCTTAATTGAAATCTATTGACTACTCTTAAATAATAAATGCTCACGTTACTGGGATTTGTGATTTCATCGCAAAACTCAGCTTGAAAGGGAGCTCAGTGTACATCAGTCCTGCACCAGAGCTTGATGTTCAGATTTGTTATGGATTTGTTATTTATTCCAGCAAAGGAATGTTGGTGCTTAGGATTTCCTTAGTTTTTGTATAGATGGACCATTACTTTTTAACTCAGTCACGTTTGCTGCATGTTAGTGCAGTTGACCAAGGTCTAGAGACTTTTGCTGCAGATGAAGTAGTTTGGTCCTTTGATATAGAACCTGGGACTGGAAAGCAGGAGACTGGTGTGTATTCCCACTTATAATGATGATTTAAGTGATCTTGAGCAGGTGCTTAATTTTGTGAGCCTTGCTGTCTTCCATGGAGTACAGGGATTATATCACCTTTGTAAATGTGTGAGTAAAAAAAGTGCAAAGTAAAGGGAGTGTATGTAACGCCTATAGTGAAGGCTGTGCTAGTGTTTCATTTATAAGGTGTCATTTTTTGCTGATCTTTTCTTCCCAAAAAATAAATGTGGCAGATTTGTTCATGGCTCAAGAATTGTTCCTCCCCCTGCCCATTTTGTTCTGAGTGAGTGAATTTTTTTCCTCTTTAAATAAGCATATTGGGAATTTACCTTGCTTACTACTGTTCCTTAGAGCATTGGTCTCCAACCTTTTTAAGCGCAAGATCACTAGTAAGGGGTCCCCTGCTGACCCCGGGCTCCATGAGGGCGTTTCCTCTTTGAAATGCACACGAGCCACCCCCCGGGAACTCTTGTACACTTCAAAGCTGGCTGCCCACTTACAGCCCCGAGTCAGTGGGACTTCTCACTGGCCCCGGGCTGCATGCGGAGTTCTGCATGTGGGAGTGCCCGTCGAGTAGTCAATGGAAATTCCCTTGACTAGTAAATTAACCGATATTTAACTTCCTTATTCTGCACAGCAAGCAGGAGGCTCCTGGAAGGTGGGAAGGACACGGGACAGGACAGCTCCAAGGCAAAGGGCAGGAGATGCGCAGCAGCATGGGGAAGGGGCAGCTGAAGTGCCGGCACTTAATAGCCCCTTGGCTAAACTAGTTAGGATCAGCTGTCAGAGGCTCCGAGATCTATCAGTAGATCCCTATCTTCTGGTTGGTGACCACTGCCTTAGAGGAACAGTAAGTAGTAGAATCTTTAAATATGGCAGGGAGATGGAAGTTCTGTTGCAGATACACTGTGTGCTCTTGTAAAAATTAGCTATAGTTTTTAAAACTCAAATTTTGATAAGGTACTTTGTGGGTGCACACTAGATTAGGTAAAGCAGTCATGGCCAGTGTTCCGGTTCTGTGCATGTGAGCATAGCGCAAGAAAATTCACTGGGAGTATTATTTTTATTTGTAGTGAAGTAAGTGCCTAAGAGTCCCAATAATGGACCAAGAACCCCTTTGTGCATTAGACCAGTTATGGGCTACCTAGGCAAGTGAGTAGGCTGGACGAGTGGCCCTCCTTGATCTCAATGGGCTGCAAGATTGTCGTAACGAAGACAGCCTCCCAGGATAGGATAACTGCACTTGTGTACCTAAAATTTACAGGGTATGCTGATTGCATCCAAAGTGCTGCTGCTGTTCAGAGCAAGTGCATAGTTCTTGCTTTACATGTGTCACACTAATATTGGTAGGGAAAAAATACCTATACAGATGAAAACCTGTGGAATCTGCCCCATGTATATGGGCAATTGTAAACTGAGGCTATGTCTACACTGCAGGCTTTTTGTGCAAGAGTTTTTGTGCAAAAGTTCTTGTGCAAGAGTGTCTACTCTGCCATGTGCTTTTGCACAAGGGCATCCATGGCAGTGTGGATGCTCTCTTGTTCAAGAAAGCTCTGATGGCCATTTTAGCCAAAGGGGTTTCTTGTGCCAGAAACCCCTGTTCCTGTCCACACTAGCCTTTTTGCCCAAGAGCTCTTGTGCAAAAAGGCTTCCTTCCTCATGGGGAGAGGAATAACTCTTGCGCAAAAATCCCTCTCTTCTGATGATCTACTGTAAATGTTCTTGCGCAAGAACGGGCTTGTAGTATGGACTCTCCACAAGTTTTTGTGCAAGAGAAAAAAAGCTGTTTCTCCCTCAAGGATTTTACAATATAAGTAAAAAGTATAATTAAATGTCTTTATGCTGAGCAGGGTCAGAAAAGAGACTGCTACAGGGTGGACTCACTGCTGTGGAACCTTCTGCTGGTTACATTGGAAATTAGCTTTGGCCGTTGAATGTTCTAGTCCTTTCCCCTTACTAGTGAGGAACCAACTGCCTTCTCCTCTTCTGAGCAGTTCCTTTTATATCAGGGCTGCCGCAGCAATCCATTCTTTGATTGACTTCCTACAAGCCTCTCACTTCAGCCTGCTCTTAACCCACTCTAACCAGAGACCTATCTCCAATTAAAAAAAAGCACCAATAGCACGGTAGGACAAAGAGCTGGAAAATGGGGTCCTGTACTACATTTCTCCACACTAAGGGTATGTCTAGACTACATGCCTCTGCCGACAGAGGCATGTAAAATAGGCTGCCCGACATAGTCAGTGAGGCAGGGATTTAAATATCCCCAGCTTCATTAAAATAAAAATGGCTGCCACGCTATGCCGGCTTATGTTTCACGAGGCATAAGGGAGCGGTTGACAAAGGCTTCCCCTGTCGACTGATCCGCATCTTGACTGTACACTGTGCTGACAATCAGCTGAGCTGGCACAGCGTGGTGGCCATTTTTATTTTAATGAAGCCGGGGATATTAAAATCCCTGCTTCATTAACTGTCGGGTAGCCTATTTTACACGCCTCTGTTGGCAGAGGCATGTAGTCTAGATATACCCTAAGTGCCCATTTGCCTAAAAGAAGGTCCACTTTGTGAGAATAATACATATTACCAGAATTGAAACTTGTAGAGGGAGCTGCATGGTCCTGAAGTTGCAGTTCAAATGCACTGTGTGATTCAGTAAGGAGATGTAAAAGTTGTTAGTTTCATAGTGTATACTTTGATCAAGAAAATGTATCTTCATGGCTGATGTTTTAGATTGAAATATTAGTAAAAGCTGCTGATTTTTTTAAATTTTAGTCCAAGGTTATAAAGCCAGAAGGAACTACTTTGATCAAGTACAGGCAGTCCCCAAGTTACGTACAAGGGACTGTAGGTTTGTTCTTAAGTTGAATTTGTATGTAAGTCGGAACTGGTACATATTGTACCCTAGGTGTCCCCGATTCAGCCGCTGCTGAAACTGACCAGCGGCTGACTACAGGAAGCCCGAGGCAGAGCTGCTTTGCCCCGGGCTTCCTGGAATCAGGCGCTGATCAGTTTCAGCAGCAGCTGACTTGGGGACACCTGGGGTAGAACAGCTGGGGTGCTGCCAGGTTGGTCCCCGCAGCGCCGAGGCGCGGCGCTGCGGGGACCAACCCGGCAGCGCCCCAGCTGCTCTGTCCCAGGCGTCCAGATTCAGCCGCTGCTGAAACTGACCAGCGGCTGATTCCAGTAGTCAGCCGCTGGTCAGTTCCTGATTCCAGGAAGCTCGACTTACATTCACTAGCTGCGTTCCCCCCCCTCCGCCCCCCCAGAAGACCAGGCTTTTCTCACCGTGGTGGACGGGACCGGCGGGACCGCGGCGCGTCTCGGCAGTCCCTCCGCCTGCAACCTCCGCAGCGAGAAAAGCCTGGTCTGCTGGGGGGGGGGGGGGGGCGCACTAGTCACGCCCCCCCTCCCCCCAGCAGACCAGGGAGATGCGGAGCGGCTTTTCTCGCCGCAGAGGACGCGGGCGGCGGGACTGCCGAGACGCGCCGTGGTCCCACCGCCCACGTCCTCCGCGGCTTTGCTCCGCGTCTCCCTGGTCTGCTGGGGGGCTGCCCCCAGCAGACCAGGGAGACGCGGAGCAGCTTTTCTCGCTGCGGTGCGTCTTGGTGGTCTGCTGGGGGGGGGAGCACAGCTAGTTTGGGGTACCCTCACCCCGTTCTTAAGTAGGGATCCAACATAAGTCGGATCCACGTAACCCGGAGACTGCCTGTAGTCTGACTTCCAGCATAACAGAGCAGTCACTTAACCATATCCCTTAGAAAAACATTTAGTCTTGATTTTTAAATCATTGGTGAGAATCCATCATTACCCTGGGTACTTTGTTCCAACCTTTTATTTACCCTAATTTTTAAAAATCTTCACCTTTATTTCCAGGATGAGGGCTTTTCTACATAGAAAGTTTACTGCATGGCAAGCCAGGAAGAAATTGTACTTTTCAACTACACTGGTGGTGTTTTGGAAGTCCTTAAATTTCAGAACAGTAATTTTGAAGGACTCTTCTTAATGTTCTTGTACTTAAAAGAAAAATATAATATTCTAGAAGAAGTCTGATTAATTCTGAAGTTTAGGAGCTTATTTGGTTGTACAAATGAGGACCCCTGTGACAGATCGGTTTACTTTAAGTCAGGTTTCCTTTCTGAAAGTCTTAAGAAACAGAGAAATACAGACCATAACAGTGAAAATATAACCAAACACAGCTGTGAAAATAATGTTAGTTTAGCCGTATAATATGCTCATGCTTACAAAGTCAGAGCTGGCTTCTGATATTGTAGGTGCTCTAAGTAATCTATCAGAGTCTAAAAGGGAAGAAACATGCATACCACACACAGAAACAGGCTAACACTTTTCACTTCCAAACCTACAGATGACTAGGTCACTTAGTCAAACTTGTTGTTTTTCACTCTATTATGAAACTAGAGAATCTTTCTTCTGCAGTTTCTATTAGTTTATATTTATGTTTAAACTGCCTGTGACAAAGGGCTCTCAATAAAACTCATAAATGTAACAAACTACACGTGCAAGGATTTATAATCCCAAGGTTTTGAGAGGTTCGATTACAGAGTGAGGGAGAGCCTAAAAGATGTTTTTGGAAAACTTTCAAAAAGCATTCTGCATTTGGTCTGGAGACTTGGGTTTCTCCTTTGTAAATGTTTTGCAGTTGATATCAGAGAAACAAGTTTTCCAAAAGTGGGGAAAGTCTCCAAATATCTGGATCCTTAGTATTCATGGGTGGTTTTGAAGATATTCAGAAAGGTTGAGACAGAATCACTACTCTTTACCACATTTTAGCTTTCATCTTTGCTTTAATCTTTTTAACTTTGTATTTGGTAATACGTAGTTTTTATGGAGACTTGGGTTAAGGGCACACTTTAAATTGCTTAAGCATTCTAGTGCAAGTTTGTCTTCATTCATTTGTGGGACAATATGTAATTAAATTATGCTCCATTTTTTCTAAAGTTTGCTGGTTTGATTTAAGCAGACCTACTTTTCTACCCAGTAAGGGTGCATCTACATAGCACCCTTAGCTTGAAATAGCTTATTTTATCATTTTAATTTTGTAATAACTCACTATTCCGAAATTCCCCTTGACCCTCATGGATGTTGGGTTAAGCACGATGTTGGAATAAGGTTACCAGGATGTTGGAATAAGCTGCCTGTTATTTCGAAATCTGATTCAAAATAAAGGTCTGTTTCAATAGATATGGAATAGCTATTTCGGGATATTGGAAGTGTCCCGAAATAGCTTTGCAGTGTAGAAGTACCTTAAGTGAATGTTATCTTGACTGTAACTTAGTGAGCATCCTATCAGGGTCCGAAAGAGTATGAAAAAAGCATAAGAACTACTAGTCATTTAGTAAGACACAACTTGTTCTGTGGAAGCTAGCTACTTGGATTATGGGTCCAGGAGTTCACTGAGGGAACCATGGCACCTCCCAATGAAGAAACCTGATATACTGGCTTTGTACAATGGTAGCAGAGCAACATAGTGCCCTAAAGGTGACTGTTAGAAGAGCAATCTCAGGCTGTTTATCAACTGTGGGAACTTGGTAAAAGTTCTATTTATTTTAGATATTCCATCCAGTTGACTGTTTTATGGCGGATGGCACTTATCGGATAGACAGAGGGCTGTATTCTCCATTAAGTCTACATTGACATTCCACCATTGGATTTAATAGAGCTATGTTGATGAATACCAAAATGAATGATAGTAGTTAACAGCTAGCAAGATGGGCATAATGGCTGTGTCTACATTACAAGGTTTTTGCGCAAAAAACCGGCGGAGCGTCCACATCTCAAGCGCATTTTTTGCGCAAGAAAATTGACAGAACAGAGGGCTTTTGTCGGTAGAGTTATTCCTCTCCCCACGAGGAATAACTCCTTT
Organism: Pelodiscus sinensis; assembly: GCF_052426305.1. NCBI lineage: Eukaryota > Metazoa > Chordata > Testudines > Trionychidae > Pelodiscus > Pelodiscus sinensis. The sequence continues at coordinate 38,003,930 of NC_143063.1, forward strand.
TTTACGCTATAGCTCTTGCATAAAAAGGCAGGTGTGGATGCTCCACAGGGGTTTTTTGCACAAGAAACTCCTATGGGAAAAAGCACAGGTGCTCTGATGGCCATTCTGTGAATGGCCATTAGAGCTTCCTTGCGCAAGAACGTCCATGCAGTGTGGATGCTCTCTTGCGCAAAAGCACATCGCTTTTACAATGCACTTTGAGGTCTGGACGTGCTTTTGCTCAAGAAGTTTTTGCACAAGAACTCTTCCGCAAAAGGCTTTTTGCGCAAAAACCCTACAGTGTAGACTAAGCCAATGAGTATACAAGGGAAAATTGTGATCTCAAGAATCAGTCATGAAACCTAGTTCTCTAATATATTAGCCCTTGGGTGAGGATGTGTGTAGTGAAGGGGAGGGACTGAAGAGGTTTCCCATCCATTCACAATGATTAGGGTCTGTGTACACCAAAATAAAATAACTATGGCTGGCTCATGTCAGTTGCCTTGAACTATCAGTATAGACAGCCTGGGCTCTGAGACCCTCACACTCCAGAGTCCAGGCTCCCTTCCAAGGCTGGTCGCCTATACTGGCCAGTGAGCCCAGCTAATGGGAGCTGCAAGAAGCCGTGCCTGCTGACTTGAACAAACCACACTCTTTTCATTGCAGTGTAGACATACCTTTGGGGACACAATAGTAAGTGGAATCAAGCTGCTGTGAAAAATCTTTCACTTGATTCTTTAAGAATAAGGCCATGTCCTGTCCTGAATGCACCACGGGAATGGTTCTACTCAGATCATATTTTCCCTAACCTTAACATGAAGGACAATAAAATTTTAAGGTGGAAAAAAGCCTTCTGATTTATAGGTGGAGTGCTTTAAAGTTCAATAGTGAAACCTGAGCAGTTAAGCGTTTTGTTTGCTCTGTTACCAACCCGTTAGGTCAGACTTTGACAAAGAGAACTGTGCCATAATGTTTGTCTTCATGTATTTCTCATTGTTATTCTTAAATAGGATTGTCACTTGAGGGTCAGATTAGAGCTCATTCAACCAGAGCAGTGGCAGCAGTAGTAGCCAGCCTCAGGTCAGTCTTGCCTCTTGAGATTTTCAGGGCAGTCACTTGGAATTTATTGTATAGTTTTACAAAACATTATTGCCTCAACATTGTATTGCAAGGAGAATTTAAATGTGGCCTTGCTGTACCTGAAAGTGGATTCCTTTGGAGCACATAAGTCTCCTTGCCATATTTTGTGAAATATCTATTTCTTACCCTGTGTAGTAATTCTGTTTTGTAAGTAATTATATCCTTAATATTGAAGTGTATGTACTGAATGTTTACATGTGGCTTATTCCCTCTTGTAAAAAGAGACGTCTCTATTAACTTATGTTAGTGCAGTATATTTCCATTTGGTTAGGGGCATTCTTTTTGTTTTATAGCATCAGAGAAGGCTGCTTTAATTTGAACTAATGAGTCTAGGTGACACCTCAGTTCTTCCTGCTTGCAGCCTTTTTTGGTTGTTAGGTTAGTATTGGGGTACACAGATGACATAACATCTGTGGATTGCCATTACACTGTGGCCAGGACTACACTGTGGGGTGGAAGGTCAGCTTAAGATAAATAATGTAGCTGGAGTCGATGTACCTTAAGCTGACCTGCATGCACCTGCATTACAATTATTTTTGTGCGGAGACTGTGTTTACTCTAGGCTAAAAATTAACTTGTAACATTTGAGTCCAAAAGCAATTATTGTTGCCAAACTCCAATGGTTTTTCTGTTAATAAATTCCATAGGTATAAAAGTTTTAAGTGTCAAAAGTTTTAAGTGTTCCCCAGTTGAGTTTGTGAGGGGAAAAGCATTGCTTATTAGACACAAAAATGTCACTGAAATAAGCTATTGCACATAGAACACTGGAATTTCCAGACTGGATGAGACTAAAATATTACCAAAATAATTGAAATTGGCATCATGTTATTGTTGTGACAAATTAAATATGCAACATTTTGTAGAATGTTGTAATATACTGTGCATGTTTGTTGTTGTTTTTTGTGACAGAATTCGCCCAGGAGTACTAAATAGATTTTGTTGACACAATTTTACCTTTTATCAGGTTTGATTTTGCTACCTTTTAATTTAATTGAATGTCCCCTTGTTCTTTTTGCATGTGACAGGTGGTGTGGAAGTTTCTATGCCAATAATTATTTTATATACTTTTATCATTTTTCTCTGTTAAACAATTAAACTTTTCAAGCTCTCTGCATATGAAAGTTTAATCAAATCCTTGATCATTCTTATTATCCTGTTTCTGAACCCCGTTTAGTTCTGCAATATCTTTTTTGAACAATGCACAGCACATTAGCAGTCATGCAGAACATCAGTGGTAGAGCAAGACATCAAGTCCAGGTCACCAGAGTCCCAAGCTTGGACCTTAACCCCTGGATCATCCTTTTTCTTTACGTCTGTATACTCTCTAGAGTTTTCCCTGAAAAACTTGTCAGCTATTAAGAATCGAGATCCATTCCTTGTATTGTGCTTTTAAAACAGTAGATATTTTGTGTTATTTAAAGGTGAAATGTTCCTTCATCTTTGCCTAATCCTGAATTTTTTGTTGGGTATAGATACTTTCCCATTGCTTGTTATGATTGCAAGAGCAGGATAAAGATATCTAAATTGTAACATGTAACTTTATCTCTATTTTAAACTGTCAGACAGTTCATACTTCTATTAACTGAAAATATGAGAGGTTTGGAGTTAATTATTTCACACAAAATATGGCACAGGATAGACTTGACTAAGCGCAGTTACATTTAGCTAATTAAACTGGTCATCAGCTCTGTGCTGCTAGTATTACAATGCAAAAGAACACGATTCTCAGGGGGTTCAAACCAGATTTTAGCAATATGTAGAGCTATTAAAATTAGTACTTTTTTTTTGGTAAATCAACTAGCATATGGCTAGCTAACAATGTTGCAATACAACATGTGCTACATTTGTTACATTTTAAAATTACCCTGCTGTATGTGCTTGAAATGGAATTAGGAACAGGGGAAATATTCTTTGCATGTGCTGAAGGTACATTCGTGTGCATACAGAGAATTTCCCATGTAATTAAAATTGCTTAGTACAATGAATGGTTTAAAGAGAGATACAGGAAAATTGCATTGGCTGAAATAGCACAAGTATGTAATTGCAGAGAATGGTATACATTTGGCTGGTGTCTGTTGATTCTGTTATACTCTACGTTGTGACTGAATTTCTTTTGCCCCAGGGCATTTTTGGAAGTGAGACAGCATAACTTAATAGGTTTTCCTTGGTAAACAAATTTTAAAAGGAAAACGTGAATATGCTTTAAACCACATAAAGCTGGAACAAATAGCCTCCCCTTCTCTGTGACTTTCTAATATGTTCATACTCAAATTACTGGGCATTATGATTTGATTCTTTATGTTCTAGTTTTAAGCTTTTCTAATTGAAACTCATTAAATGCTGTTATGGTAAGTTGCCTCTTTCAGCTAGATGTAAATTTCTCTTGCATTGTTACAGTGCTGCGAAGCAAGAGGACACCAAGTAATAATGCTAAATAGCCCACAACTAACTTGCTCCAGCTGGAACCCTAGTTATTGACCCAGTCCTGTTCACCTTAAATCAGAGCAGAGTCTCATCTGGTGTAAGCTGGCATAGACCTATGTCAGTGAACTGTAATGAGACTATGGCAATTAACACCAGCTTGGGGTTGTGTATTCCAGTATCTTGATGCAGGCTTTTAGCAAACAAAGGGGAAAGAAGATCAGCAAGGGAGGCAGGTTTCTTCCACTGTCTGGCATCTTTATTTCTCCACACTGGGCAGGACTACAGCATGGGGAGAGGGCGATCTAAGCTATACAATATAAGTTACATTAGCAGCATAACTCAAATCAATGTAACTGAGATCTACTTACCACATGGCGCAGGGAGAACAGAAAATAACCCTCTCTCATTGACTCCCCTTACTCTTCTTGTTCTGATAGAGCTGATGGGAGACCAGCAGGTGATTTATCAACCCCACTGGATTGATTGCTACCCCATTGATCCGGCCCAAAATGAAGACCTGCCCACTGTGTGTTCAATGTCCAATCTGTCATGAGAGGCCCTTGTGTTGATCAATTACAGGCCAGCTCTAGGTGTGTTGAATTCATCCAAGCCTATAAACACACCTGGGCCTCTCCTCACCATTCCCATGCTGTCTTTGCAAAAGTAACAACATATGCTAACATACTCAAGGCTTGAAGCAGCATTTAAAAGGAACAATAAAACTCAGCTCTTCCATTAATTATGTGTAAGAAAAACTCATCTGAAATTATGGAATTCTATGTTGTGTTTAGTTTTGAAGAGAGAAGCTGGTCTGAGTTACGATCATTTTTAGCAGTTAAGTAGCAATACTGCAGCTTGTGTGTTGTGGGCTTTCAGGTTGAAATCCTAACCCCACTGAAGTCAGTGGCAAAGGTCCCACCCGGATTTCATCCAAACTGTTAAATGTTCCTAACTGTGTAAGGTATGAAGTGGGGCTTCTGTGTATTATGAAGTTAATTACTATTATTCATTTGCAAATGAATAATAGTAATTATCCTAATTTTACAAGTGAGAAAACTGAGACAGAGCAGTTAAGATGCTATATATGCAAAAGCACCAGTGGAGTTTTGCATGTGCCTAAGTTATATGATCCTAAAATCCTGTGGGCATTTGTCTGTAAGCAGCTTTGACTTGATTGTGCATTCCAGGCACTTGCTGGGCACAGCTTAACTACACTCAAGTGTCCATCATCTTTTGAATCTGTCCTTACAAAGATAGGCTCATCTAACTAAAACAGAGGAGATGCATATTCAAGAAATTCCTAAGTTCCTGGTTTCATATCCTTGAATTATGAGTTTATACAACTCCTCTTTCTCTTATTGAAATTGCTTTTTTAAAAATTTTACCATAGGATTTGAAACTGCAAAGTCTCTTGCGCTCCATGGTGCCTGTGTCATCCTTGCTTGCAGAAATATGTCGAGAGCCAATGAAGCTGTGCAACGCATCCTAGGGGAATGGGTAAGGAAACATGTACTTTTTTTCAATGCTTAGCGAATTCTATCATGTTCAAAACAATGTGCAATTATGAAGTTGTTTTATGCAGGGTAGGCAGTTTAATAAATGTTGTTTTTCACTTCTCAGAATTCAAGAAAACAGCTTTCTTTGTATGGTAATAACCAGTTCAGTACTTAAACATATTTATAAACTAAACAAAGGAGCTTTGCTATTTTATAATATGTATAGTTAATTTTAAGCATCATCTTATTGTGCTTGGAGAGTTATTTTAATTCTAAAAAATTTGAAAGTACCAATGAAACACATGCCATTGGTGACAGAAAAAGAATTTATTAAGTATCTAAGGGTACGTCTACACAGCAACATTATTTCAAAATAAATTAATCCACATCTACACAGCAGGCAGTTATTTCGAAATAATGTCAAAATACTGTCAAGCTGGAGGACTACTTACTCCAACTCCTGTAACCCTCAATGTACGAGGAGTAAGTGAAGTCGGAGGAAGAGTGTTCCATTTAGAAATAAATGCTATGTAGACACTCCCAATTTCTAAATAAGCTATTTTGAAATAAGCTGCGCAATTAATGTAGCTCAATTTGTGTAGCTTATTTCGAGTTAAGCCCTGCTGTGTAGATGCAGCTTAAATGAATGTATAATTATTCTTGAGATTGTCAGTATAATTATCTTACTACTGCAGTCACTATTATGCTGAGCGCTCCATAAAATTCTGTCTAAGGTATTTCAAGGAAATAATTTGTATCTTTTTTTTAAATAAATAAATTCTTCTTTTGAGCACTGTCCTTAGGAGTGCTTCTCAGCAGGTGTATGTGTGCCCCTGAGTCCTTGGTTGGAGACTTTCTGTAGCAGTGTCCATTTGGACTGTATGACCAGTACAGATGAACTACCCTCCTTTCTTTCTTTACTGCCATGGCCTGAGACAGAGCTCTAGTGTGTCCACCTCATGTATGCATCAGCATGTTTTGTAGTTGTTGTTTAGTTAGTTTTGTGTTTCTAGTAAGTGGTGGTGTTAGTCTAGAATTACAGTTACCTCAGTTATAGACACCTTGGGAATGGAAGTTGTTGGTAACTCTAAAGTGTTTACAACTCTGAACAAAGCACACATTGGGCTCCAGACCACAAGCTGAAACTCCAGGCCAGGCTTCAGCAGCAGCTGAGCTTGCTGCTCATTGCTGGCATGAGTTTGCAAGGTTGTCCCCTTGTAACAGAGCAGTGTGTGTGCATGTGTGTAAAAACAGTGTCGTCCCCCCCCACACAGGGAGGAAGAATAAAAACAGTGCATTCCTGACTCAGATGGGGAAGGGAGGGTAAAATCAACACATCCACAACCCAGTGGAGGGAAAGGCTGGAAGCTGCGCAGACACCAGCCTTGCTCCTGCTTTGCTGCCTCCAGCTGCCTGGGGCTGGCAACCCCATTGTGTTGGTATAAGTGGGGATAAGGGCGGGATATGGACAGTGCCTACCTGTAAGATGCAGTATGGGCACAATACACTATTTGCGCTCTCACACTCAGTCTCACACTCACACTCTTGTCTCTGTTGCTTCCTGATTGATTACTTATGGTTTCAAGTGGTGGCAGTAGACCAGGCAGTCTGTAATGCTGGTGTTTGTGTCTTTGATGGTTAGATAGTTGTGAGACTTTTGTTTGTCATCTCTTTCATCTCTTTTGTTTGTCATCTCCCCATTTTTCTGGGAAGCATATTTGGCTGGACATGTCTCATTCATTTTCGAGCACTGCCACTTATGTTAGGAGACTGTCTCGATCAGAAGTGGGTATTCCAAGTGTATCCATTGCTTGGGAGAGATCCATATCTTCCAAAAGTGTAACTTTTGCTTGGCTCTAAAATCTAGCACTTGGAAAAATCATGAGAGCAAACTGAAGCTGCTACTGATGGAGTTCAACCTGGTTCTGACCCTCACTGGAGAAATCCAGTGCCCCTTTGACTTCAGCTAAAGTCTTGCCATCTTAGAGAATGAGGGAAGACTCCCAAGAAGAGGAGCTCAGTTTCCCAACACAACCTCCTGCTAGGTCTGTTATATAAGTGGCCTTGACTTCTCGACTTGGTACTATGGAAGCAAAAGTCTTCTCTATGGTACTGGCAGAGCAGGGAGATCCCAAAGCACTTCAGTGAAACACAGCACCAGTGGGGCTCTGGTGCCATTTGCCTCCAAATTGGCACTTCTATTTCAGACTTACTAGTGGTGTTTTCCCAGAAAATCAAAGCACAGGCCTTCAGCCATGACACCCATGCACTTCAAACCAATGTTACCACTCAAATTAGCTGCTGTGTTGTTACAGGCCCACTTGGTACTGCAGTGTTAGATAAGCTGGAGTCTCCGCTGCCAGGGGGACTGACCAACTTTTAGTACTGAGAGCCCAATCCCTGGTTTACCAGTGCTTCCCAGTACTGCAGTGTTCCCGCTCATTTTTACTGTGGCCCCTCCGTAGAGGTCATTGAGGAGGATGAAGGGGACATTCAGTTAGTCTCCTCCCCTTCTTCATAATTACAGAAACACATACTTTTGACACAGATCTTCAATCACATCAGCGATGGTGGGATCAGTCACGTGGACTTTTCCATATGGACCTTCTCAATAGCTATACAATGATTCTTGGTGGTGTATAACAACAATTTGCTAGACCTCTGGCTCCGCTGCCCCAGGAAACAATGATTGCACAGTCTTCTCTCAATTCCAGGAGACGTTTGAGGAACAGAGTAGTAGGTGGTAGACAGAGAGGCTTACCCCTCAAAGCCCTTATTTGTCTTCATCTCTGGACAAGGCAGAGTACAACGATGGATGGGTGATAATTTTAATGAATTCCAGGACCTTGTGAAGAGAATGATGGATACTAAGGATGTAATAGTATGGTCGTTTAACCAATAAGCAAAAGCTTACAGGTTAATTCTATAGACTACATGCATTTTCTCTCCCTCCCCCCTCCCCTTGCCAGTAAATTTTTTAGCAGGCTGGCCAGCAGCTCAGCTAACTCCTGGCTTGCACTGGGACCTATCCCCGCTGCGGCTCTGAATTTAAAGTGTATTAGAAATCAGGTGGGCAGGCAGCCTGGCTCAGTTCCAGCTCATGCCGTGTCCGGAAGCTCAGACCCCTGCCCCCTGAACATGGGCGGCTCAGGGATCAGGGGCGGCCCGTGAGCCTAGGCAAGCTAGGCAGTTGCCTAGGGTGCTGCTGCCCCGGGCACCCGATGATGATGTCACGGGGTGCCCTGTGATGATGTCATTGCCATTGACGGCTGTGCAGGCAAGGGCGGCAATTGCACCGCCCCGCCTAGGGTGCCAGCTGCTGCAGCCAGCCTTGGGCCGCTCCTGCCAGGGATTATAGAATAGTCAACTAACCGCTAAGAATTCACGGGGTTAATCGATTATTCAATTAATGGCTATTTAACATCCCTAATGGATACCTTCCACATACCTTTTGGTATGGTTAAAAACTCACATCACAAATTCTTGGATGCTTTGCAGTTGGCAACACCCACCTGGAAGTGCTCCTAGCTACCGCAAAAACTGTGAGATTAACTCCTTCCCTCATCCTGCCAACTTGTAAATAGGCAGATAAGGAATATTTTGTTCCCTCCAGAGATTCAGAATTTTTTTCTCATTCTCACCAATTCCCTGGGAGCAGATGCTATAAATGAGCAGGGTAGACAGCATTACTCCAGATCTACTCCTTCTATAACAAGGACCAGAAAAGGTTAGATCTTTTTAGATGGAAGGCCTACTCTTTTGCAACCTTCAGTTTGAGATCTGATACTGATCGGGTGATCCTGGCCAAATATTACTACCCAACTTAGAACAAATTTGTGTCTGTTATTGAACATCTTCCATAGGAGCATAGAGAACACTTCCAGGATATCATTAAGGAGGGTCAATTTTCAGCCAGATCTTCTCTTCAGGTGTCCTTGGTTGTCCTTAAAGACAAGAATGAAAAATGATCAGACTAGGAACTATATGGTGAAGCTAGTCTTAAAAAATCTCAACTAGAGATGAATCAGGTAAGCCTTCCAGTAATGAATAAAGAAATCACGGCAGTAATAAAAAGAAGGCTGAACCCAAAGCACTGAATTGTTTAAAAGCATGTGGGCTGAAGTTTGTAAGTCCTGTTAGATGAATGAAGAATATGCTTGAGACAGCAGAATTGCCAAAAGACGTTACTACCTCACTGTGTATACAAATCCCCGTGATCCTCCCCCCCCCCCCCCCCGAAAAAAAAAAACAGCTCTATGAATTGTAAAGGCTACGGAACTATCTTTGTAATATTGCATGCCTCTAAGATATTTTGGTGAGCTGTTCAAGGCACAATACAAAGAAAGATTGATTAAAAAATAAGTAGACAACGTGTCTTAAAGTGTGAAATGAGTTTGAAGTTGCTCACTTTAGAAAGATCAGTGGAAATGGGGAAAACAGTATATTTTGAGGTATTTTAACTTATTCAATTCATACAAATCACTCAATATATTAATATCTGTAGGAATTGATGGTTACAAACTCTTCGTAATAACAATTTATCCTGGAATCAGAGAACATAACGGAAAATGAAAATCTAGCAGGGAATAAGCAGGAGTTAGAAAGGTTTGTATAATGTCAGTGACTTCTTTCAACACTTGTAGATGAAAGTAGGAAGTAGAAGAAGGTATTAGGATGAATGGAAATAATTGCTATGCAGATGACACAGCACTGCTGGCTGATTCAGAAGATACCCTGATGAAGTTAGTGGAGATTATATATGAATATAGGAAAGAATATGGTCGATCTAGGATCAAATGTGGACAAGTAAAACAAAAAATGGTGGCATGTAAGGATTCTAGAAAGACATGCAAGATTATAATGCATAACATAGGCAGTCATACAATCAGTCAAACAGTCAATAATAAAACTTCTACTGAAATTATCATGTTACTGAAGAAATTTGAAAATATCATTGATAGAAACCATGTAATGAAATATATTGGTGATTATTGGAACTCAGCAAATGATGGTCAGAAATCGTATGAAAAAAGATTTGATTTGCCGAGTTCAGCTGGTGATGCAGGTTTATGGGCACTGGAAAGGAAAGTTGATGGACGATGTGGTATGCTGGGTAAATCAAAAAGACTAGTAATACACAAAGGCTACATCTAGACTACATCCCTTTTTCGGAAAAGGGATGTAAATTAGATGTATCGCAATTGCTAATGAAGCGGGGATTTAAATCTCCCGCGCTTTATTAGCATAAAATGGCTGCTGCTTTTTTTCGGCACGGAGCTTTGTTGGAGAAAAGCGCCAGTCTAGACGCTGATATTTCGAAATAAGGGATAAGGGATAAGGGATCTTTCAGAAAAGGCTTTATTTTTCGAAAGATCAGCGTCTAGACTGGCGCTTTTCTCCGACAAAGCTCCATGCCGAAAAAAAGCAGCAGCCATTTTATGCTAATGAAGCGCGGGAGATTTAAATCCCTGCTTCATTAGCAATTGCGATACATCTAATTTACAACCCTTTTCCGAAAAAGGGATGTAGTCTAGACGTAGCCGAAGAGATAGGTGGAAGGTTGTAGAGAATGTGGTACCGTGATTGAAAGCCTCCTGCAATGGAGGTACAATATTAGAAGAATAGTTTCTGGCCACATGTTCTTGAAGAAGGCATTTTGGATTAAAGTCTTCTCTCTTGGGCAAGTAAGTACAAAATACTGTATTTTAAGGGTTGTTTTTTCTATAGTTCCTATGGAAACGGAAACTGTCTGTTCTCTTTGTTCGATAACACCAGTGTAATCTCAGAGGGGTCCACTTGAAGATTATAATTGTGTTACTTTTAAAATTCACTTTAGATTATCTTCCAATATAGATGAATTTTTGAGTAGCTTCTCTTTTTAAATTGATTTATTCTTTCTAAATGTCCACAGTAAATGTAATTAAACTATTTCAACAGAAGAGGGAGTTAAAATAATAGCAAGTGCCTCATATATATAACTTTTTTGCAAGTTTGCACATTTAATTTTAAAAAGTATTTTTCCAGAAGTTATCAGAATTTAGTGAAAGCAACAGTTATTTTGGGTACTTTGTGCAGACTACAGGACTATCAGACTACTTGTGTAAGTACATATATTACCTTAGTGAAAGTTAATGAATTGGTAATTGAATGAAGATTACTATCTTGATTCAAATTACTAAAAACACTACTTTTTTTTACTAACAGTTCTCAGATTCTAATTGTTTAGAATACAATCTCATCTGTAAAGTGGGTAGCTGAAGAACCTTCAATGCATCTTTGTAATGGCTTTGTTGTTGTTTATTGAGAGGTACTAATTAACTTTGATTATTGCACTAATATTGTGGCATTTTGACAGTACCTCAGATTTATGACTCTGGCAAAATAAACAAATGAAATGCAGGTGCTGGAGCAGAAAGAATAAGTTATTACTGAACTTTAATTACATGGAGTGTGTAACCAGGAGAGAATTAATTGGTGAATTACAAGATGCTTAAAATTTACATGAAATTGTAAGCAATCTTGAGGAAAATGCAGAGGGAGCAGAGAAAAGAGACACAGCACAGTTATTCAAAACAAAAAGAGGTATTTGTAATACTTATGCATCTTAGATTAATTTAATTAATACTAATTACAATATTGAACTTGATATTTACTTTGTTACACACACAGACACTCTGTAAGGAAGTGTGGAAGCTTGTTAACCCAAAAATGCCCCTCTCCTGAAGAAAGGAGCTTTTTAAAGAAAACATGACAACATGGGAAGTATTCTGCTTATTTTAAAGTAAATGCAAATGTTCAAATACTTAGAACATGATTAAAGAAACAAATTTTTTTTGATTCTCTTGTATTGACTAATTATGTATGTATCATGTATCTAACTTTTTATGGCAAAAATACTATTCTTGTTTAAAAATGCAAAGACCTATAATAATATGGAATTCGATAAAGTAAGTTTTGAAATACAGTAAGCTTAAGTGAAGTTACAAGAACAACGTGAATAACTCTCTTGACCTTCTGGTAGATTTATGAGATCATCACCAATCGTGCCATAAAATGTAGGCTGTGTAAGTATCAGCAGAGAGCTATCTTTTTTGTTGGTGGTAGTTTTGTTACTACAAAAGAATCAGTTATTGTTACACAAAAATCAATTTTAGATTATCTCTTTTCAGTGAATGGTGCAATTCAGACATAAAAGTAAGCTTTTAAAAAAAAAGCCACATGGACTGAAAATACTTGACCTAAAGGACTTGGGGATAATACTAATGATATCCAGGAAAACCAGGTTTGTCAGATCAGCAGTTGCACTGTAAATTAAAATACCACAGGGGAAGACTTGGCTGGTTGTGGAAGACAAATGTAGAAAACTGCAAATTTTCTGCTAGTTGTGTCCAAAAAGCTATTTTGTGGAGATTTTGATACCAGCTCTGTAATGATCATACTTGAAAACTTGTGAGTTGAATAACATTTATTTTTGTATTTACAGTATTCTGCTTACTTCCTACAGTATTCTGCTTGCTTCCTACAGTAAAGTAGTGAAGTTTAGGTAATGTTGCAAATACAGAAATAATTGTCCTTTTTATATACCCAAAGAAACAATTTTTCAAGTGTTGTAGCTGTTATAGCTTTACCTTTTTTTAGAACCAATAAATAAAACAAAAACAAGTCCCATCCACACACACATTTGAAGGAGTAGTAGCGGAGTATATTGGTATGGACTAAGAGATCTATTGTAAAGGAATCAAACCAAAGAGAGACATGGATTGCTTTACAGTAGATGTCTGGAGAATGGAAGCTGCCCATGCAGATAAAGCTCAATATCAGTTTAAAACTGAGTTTGATAATTTCTTACTCAGAAGAAAGGAAATTGGAATTTTAGAGCTATAATTAATTTTAATCATAAATTGTCAAACAAATCTCTCCTTGAGTAGTTGAAAGGCCCTAAAGCAGCCAAGAAAGAATATCAATACTTCACAAAGGAGGAATGATTGTTCCAATTCACAGCTTAATTGACTTTAAGGCTTAATGAAAAACACTACAGTGCAGTTAGTACACATAGTTGCTCTGATGAACATTGAAATCTATGCCCCAGAAAGAGGAGTTAGGGAGTTTATTTTATATTGTATTATCAATACATTTTCTAACTGGGTATAAGCATAACAGTTAGACAAAGCTACATAGCTCCAGATGTTAACTATATTCTCAAGAAAATTCTTCACAATAAAACATCAGAAGCTTTTAGTATTGAGAAACTTGCATTTTTTTGTTTCTATCAAATTTCAATATTTTAAGTAGCTATTTAAAATAAATTGAACATTTTATTTTTTCTTAACAAAAAGTCTGGAGAAATGTACTATAGTAGTTTTCTTCAATATTAAGATGGCAGTTACCTCAAATAGAGATTAAATTTCTTTTACATGATGATGCCTACAAGGTATAAAAATAACAAGTACAGAAAATGTCTAAGGGTACATTTAAGCTATGTGGTTTTTTTTGAAAGAGGATATGTAAATCCTGCAGCAATTTGCATATCTTCTGACCACTCTTTCGAAAGCGGGTCTTCGAAGTGAAAGTAGTCTGGATGCAGCTTTTTCGGGGGAAAAAAACCCCTTTTTTGAAAAACCGCTCTTCCTTAAAGTATTGTCCACCTGAGGACAAAAAATATTGTCCACCTGTCGCTCAAAGTATTGTCCACCTGAGGGTGACTCCTATCGAGAATAATAGATTCATAGACACTCGCTGTGACTAAAATTAAAACCTGATCCTTAAGTCTTGGCTTTCCAACTGAAATAAATATAGAAAGACAGGAAGTAAGTTATATGCCTTTGTGTGTGTGTCCCAATTGTGAGGAATGCATGCAGGGTTCTATACATTAGCCAAGTTTCTCAAGGAGAAAGGATTAGTCTGACAGTGAGCCTCAGATGTTCATTTTGGTTCTGTGTATTGAATATGCTATGTTGAAAAGAAATGTTACCCTCTGTCAGGCAAAGATTCTTGTGCTGCCTTTTATCATCTTGACCCCTGTGGATGTTAATCTTGAACTGGAAGATAAAATTCTTGCTACCCATTGTGTGCTTATTCATTGAGTTTCTGTTTTACCCCAAGAATGCCACAAGATCTACATAGTTGTTTTCCTCACCACAATCCTAGGTATAGGATGCCTAAATTAAGCAAAATCCACTAAAAATTCTGAATGCTCAATGGAGAATGGACTCCGTGTGGCTGATTAGCAGGAAGCTGTAGAGCGCCGTCATGGAAAGTTGTAAGGATGTTTCTGAAAGTGCAGGTAGCTAGTAAAAAGAGTTTGGTATCTGGGAAGAGGCAGTTCATTGTATGTACTGTGGGTATCATGTGCAACTAAGAATCTGCAGCTGTTGGTTCCACAAAATGGTATTGAATGGCACTTCCTGGACAAATGTTCTGGCAAATTTTATAATGAATAAACACTGTCAAAGTAAAATGTTCAAACAACAAGTATGGATATTTCAACATACTTTACTGTGGAGAAATTATTTTTGTGATGAGGTATTGCATGGCTACAGAATGCCATACTTTGTTAGAGTATGTGCTATTATATTGTAAAATACAATTTAGTAAAACCATCACTATGTCAGTAGGGGGTGGCACCATCACTATGTCAGTGCTCTGAGTATGGTAAAGAAGTTGAAGACTAAATAACAAGGAAAAAATGTAGGATAACTAGCAGCGCGTAAGCTTTTTAATTTATAAAGGCCCGACCTTACTCTTTCAAGTTTAGAATCTTTCAGTTGATTGTACTGTGAGTTAGATGAGAACTGATGTTATTAATGCAGTTCTGGCTGAGGTTGGTAGTAATTAAATGTCATAACCATCTGATAGTAGGCTATGAGTTGCATGAAACAAATGGATTCTCAGTCCAGTTCCATATCAGTATGTGGTGCAATATTGAAGGATGCAGGGCCTGGTTCTTGGGGTTACTGGTAAAGCCATCTTCTGAGTACAGCTCGTAAATAAATTGTTATATGGTAACACACAAAACTGTGAACAGTATTGAAATGTGTTAGCAGCTCTAAGAAAAATTAAGGTGTAACAGTCTGCTAATGAAAGGGCTAATTAGCTGTATATTTAGAACGTCTCAAATCATTGATAGGCGTTAGAGTTCCAAATTTTGTGTGTGTTGTATATTGGTAATGCAGTTACCCACAATGATGATTCTCAGTGTGTCAAAGCAACTAGTCTTGATAGATTTCTGCTGTGATAATGTGTCTACATGCTTCTTGCCAGGCAAACACCCTTAAAAACAGCAATGAATTTAGTGACTGGCAATGGTAAGGATTCTTTTTCTGTAATGATTTGCAAAAAAATTTGAGGGAAAAACAAATGGATGAATTAAAAATATTAAATAGCTTCACCAGCATCCACATGGATGAATTGTTGAGATCTATTTTTTCTTGTGCTATAAACATATGGCATGAATTTGCTGCTCTCATTACAGATGCTGAGAGAAGGGAAAGACAAATATTTATATTACATTCATGTTTTACAGTAAAAACACTGTTCAGTTTGTTTATACAGTTCCACTGTTACAGTTTTTATGGTTGGTAATGAAACCACTGTAAAACCAGAGTCTAAATTATATAGCAGATCCTTGCATTTAGAAAGATGTCCAACATTGAATAACGGATATCATTTATACAGAATCAATCTACTGACTACAGCTGAACTATTTGTCTATACATACAGTTAAGCTTGCACCATTATTGTACTAAAGATGTAGTTTTATTATCCAAATAAATATACTGCTATTGTAAAATAATAACACTTACGAACTATAAAGCAGACTTCTAGTCAGTTTGGGTGGGTGCAGGAGGCTGTGAAGGATTTGGTAGGCATTTTCCAGTCATTTAAGACCTCATATGGCTTCCATTTTCATTAAACATTATGGATCTGCTCCAAATGTTTAATTAATATAACATCTTACTCTTCATTCACTTTAATTTCTCACCATGCTTATAAAGCTTGGAAGTATTTCTTTTTCAGCTGATACACATTCTTTGGGATCTCAGTAGTTTATGCTAAATATATGAGTTAGTTACATAAAAACAGCGACATAATTTAACTTTTAACAGTTTTTTAAATTTGAAAGTATTGGTAGAAAATATCTAGTCAGCTCCCTTTCCACAAATACCCTTTTTATACAATCTGTCTACTGCCAAAAATATACACTTTATTGATTTCAGATTTATAAATGTTAATAATGTTTATCTAGTGCCACAGGTTCTTCTGGTACTGACCAGACATGCCCATTAGAAACAGCTTATGATCCTTTCCGAAAGCTTTTACTGTCTGGCTGGGTCTACATTGGCATGATTTTGCGCAAAAGCAACTGCTTTTGCTCAAAAACTTGCTGCCTGTCTACACTGGCGGGGAGTTCTTGCGCAAGAACACGGACGTTCTAATGTGTGACATCAGGGCTTCTTGCGCAAGAACTATGATACTCCCGCTCAGGAATAAGCCCTCTTGTGCAACTGTTCTTGCGCAAGAGGCCAGTGTAGACAGGCAACATGAATTTCTTGTGCAAGAAAGCCCGATGGTTAAAATGGCCATCGGAGCTTTCTTGCGCAAGAGAGCATCTACACTGGCATGGATGCTCTTGCAGAAAAGCACACCTTTTGTGCAAAGGCACATGCTTTCTTACGCAAATACTCTAATGCAAAAACTCTCGTGTTAAAAGAGTATTTGCATAAAATCTTGCCAATGTAGACGTAGCCTCTGAGTTGTAGAGCTACAAGCACTTACTGCCAAATATAGGACCTCTTGTCATGAGTAGTCGCACTGACTCCAGGTGCACTGCTCCTGGTAGCAAGCACTGCACCAAGTGTTAGATGTTATCAGTACTTGGCCCTTGATAAAATATTAGGGGAAGAAATGTAATTAAAGAAATGGGATCTATATTTTTTTAATTTTGTTGATTTCTTGTAGTTCCAAGACTTTGTCAAAACGTTATCAAAGTTTTAAAAATGTACAGTAAAACTCCATTAGTCCATCATCCAATGCTCCGGGACTCCTGATGGTCCGGCACCATCAGGAACCCGGAAGTGCTGGGGCAGCCGGACAGGCTTCCCCCATTCAGCTGCTGCTGAAACTGAGCAGCAGCTGAATCGGGGAAGCCGGGAGCAGAGCAGCTGAGGTGCTGCGGGGTTGGTCTCCCAAAGGACGGCGCTGCGGGAC
The DNA here is from genome assembly GCF_052426305.1 of Pelodiscus sinensis. NCBI lineage: Eukaryota > Metazoa > Chordata > Testudines > Trionychidae > Pelodiscus > Pelodiscus sinensis. The sequence continues at coordinate 38,021,176 of NC_143063.1, forward strand.
CAACCCCCAAAGTACGGCGCTGCGGGACCAACTCGGCAGGAATCAGCCGCTGATCTGCTTCAGCAGCGGCTGACTTGGGGACGCCTGGGGCAGAGCAGCTGGGGTGCTGCCGGGTTGGTCCCGCAGCGCCGAGGGGCGGCGCTACAGGACCAACCCGGCAGCACCCCAGCTACTTTGCCCCAGACGTCGGGATTCAGCGGCTGCTGAAACTGACCAGCAGCGTCAGTTTCACCAGCAGGCTGAATCCGGATGCCTGGGGCAGAGCAGCTGGGGTGCTGCCGGGTTGGTCCCGCAGCCCCGAGGGGCAGCGCTATGGGACCAACCGGGGAGTATCCCAGCTGCTCTGCCCCAGGCGTCCCCGAGGGGCAGCGCTACGGGACCAACCGGGCAGTACCCCAGCTGCTCTGTCCCAGGCGTCCCCAAGAGCAGCTGGAGTGCTGCTGGGTTGGTGCCATAGCGCTGCCCCTCGGGACCAACCCAGCAGCACCCCAGCTGCTCTATTGCAGGCATCCCCGATTCAGCTGCTGCTGAAACTGACCAGCAGCGGCTGAATCAGGGACACCTGGGGTAGAGCCGGACTACCGTAAGGGGGGGCTATGAGGGGTCTGGGGTGGCATCCCCTCCCACCCCACTCCAGACCCCTCTTAGCCCCCCCTTCTGATAGTCCGGCATATCTGATAATCCGGCACCCCCTGGGTCCTAAAGGTGCCGGATTATCAGAAGTTTACTGTATATTATAGTTACAACATAGATAAGAGAGCTGCAGAAATGGGTTAGAAGACGACGACCCTGGAAGAAGAGCATTCAAGGGTACTTGAATTTGAAGTGGGTTGGTGCAATGGAGGTTGGGGTTGTTCCCTCCACTGCGCTAAATGGCTGGTCATGTGAGTGGGGGTAGCAGAGGTGGGAAGATTTGGATGAAAGAATAGTAGGATCTTGGGGAAGAGAAAAAGGAAGGGACCGTACAGGAAAGAACATAGGTTGTGAGGAATGTCCTATTGAAAGGAACAGGAAGTATTTGGAAGGGTTTTAATAGGGAGGAATAATGATCTGAATGGTGGAAAAGAAAAATAGGTGTAGGTGGGATAGGTTTCTTGGATTAGTACAAGGGATAGAAATGATGGGTGAGGAGATTTGACTAGGGTGATTGCAGTAGTCCTAGTGAAAGAAATGAGGGTGTGATGTCTCTCACTAGTAGAGGCTGCCAATCCCAAACCAAATGTACACCAGCACCAAGGCAGTCTCATGAAAGGAAGGGTGAGTTCTGGACATATCAGCCTTATGCCTTCTTTATTCATGCTTGACCTCAGTGAAAAAAAACAGATTTTGTTCGACCTGGTGTCATTTTGCAAGGTCAGCAAAAATATCCCATTGTATTCTTCTTGGCTTTTCATATACAATGCACAGAAGGAAGTTAGTAGAGTGATAATCAAAGGAGATTCACCTTAGTGGTTTAATAACATTCTGACTATGGGATACTTCAGAATAGTAAATTATGCCTTGGGTGTCTTGCTGTAATTTTGTATGTTTAGGTTTCTCTGAATCGGGTGGGCAAATTTTTTGGCCTGAGGGCCACATCAGACTGTGGAAATTGTATGGCAGGCCCTGAATGCTCACAAAATTGGGGTTGGGCTTTGTGAGGGGGTAAGGGTTCTAGCTGGGGTGCAGACTCTGGGGTGGGACAGTGGATGAGAGATGGAGAGTGTAGGAGGGTACTTTGGGCTGGGACCCAAGGTTTTGGAGGATGGGAAGGGGATCAGAGCTGGGATAAGGAGTTGGCGCATGAGGGAGCTTAAGGGTGCAGGCTCTGGGCAGTGCTTACCTCCTCAAGCAGTTCCCAGAAGCAACAGCATGTCCCCCTTCTAGCCAGCTCATATGCAGAGGCTCTGTGTGATGCACTTTGTGCCTCCCCTCCCCTGTCCTGAGGCTTTACCTCTGCTGGGGCAGCCCTAGACTAGCTGCCAGCAAGTGGCGCCCTAGGCGAACCATGCAATCAGCAAGCGCCCCCACCTCCAAACCCCTCAATGATATTGCACCACCATTTGGTGCCCCATTTAACTTGGCACCCTAGGCGACTGCCTAGTTCACCTCTATGGATGGGCTGCCCCTGTACCTCTGAAGCACCTATTGGCCAGAGTTCCTGGAGGCTTGGGGCAGAGTATGGAGCCCTTGGGCTGTCCTATGCATAGGGACTGGAGGAGGGAAGTGCTGCTGCTTCTGGGAGATGTGCAGATTAGGGCAAATTCCAGATCCTTCTTCCCAGTGGGTGGTTTAAAATTGCTGGTGGCCCACCCCTACTCTAAATTGTATGTCAACATCTAACATCTGAAGCCATAATCCCATTGCCAACTAATAAAGGGAAAGTGCTGTTGCACAGCTGTGAAGTTAGTGTTATATTTAATTAGTGTAAAATACAGTTTTCATACAATAGCTTGTAAATTTTTAACCTGACATAATATTGTGTGTTGGACCTACTTCATCAGAATTTATCATCCCACTGGTCTTCTGCCATCTTACTGCACTTCTCAGAAATGTCTGCAATGTAATACATAGTACGTTTTCAGGAGAATAATATTTTTGTTCATGATTTTAGTAAAACACTGTTTTTGATACAACCTTGGTGTTCATTAAAAAACAAACAACCCACCTCCAGCATCTAGGAAACTGGGAAAGCAAGAGAGAATATTGCCAGCAGATCACTTAGCCATGATTAGATTGAGCCATGCTTTCCAAAAATGGGTGCCTAAACCTGGGCTTCTAAATTCATGGTTAGGTGCCCAAGTAAATTGCTTAGCAATTCTGAAAAAAATCAGGCCATCAGCTGCTTCATTGAAAACTAATGGGAGTGGCTGGTTCTGCACTTCTGAGAATCAGGCCTAACTTTAGACATCTGCTTGCCAATCTTGGCCCTCATATACTTACATACCATAGCTTGCAGATATGCGTAGATAAGTCTCTGTGCGTCGTACTGATTTTTTTACATATATTCCGAGAAACATAGAATACAGCAGAATCCTATCTGAACCTTTTCCCCCATAAACTCTCATTATCTAATTGCTTTTCCCCACAGTGTATGTTGTTGGTAGGGGAAAATACTCTGTATATATTGTTTTCACACGAATAGAATTCTGTTCTCATTTCACTTGTGGAACTAAGTTTTGAAAATGTCTTGATTGTAAATTTCTAACCATCTCCACAATTATTCTGAGTGTGGTGTGTGCTTGTAACATATTCCATTAATGAAAAAGGCAAGCTTCACTTATGGTAAATACACTACTAAGTGTTTATAGTACATTTTTATATTTTACATGATTCCCTTTATAATTCTGCTTATCTTTTCATTCTAATTCCCTAAAGGATATATAAAAGAACCCCTAAAGAGAGTAATTACTGCTCTACTCCTTAACCAAGGCTCCTTTTGCAATGAGAAATCTGAGCTGCTTTTTAAAGAAGGGAGTTTTAAATAAAAATGCAAATAAGCTGCTTTGTAACCACATTAATTACCCACCTAGCCTCCTATTACCATGTTTGTATTGTTTGCAAACACTATTTACAGTCGTGTGGAAATTAACATTACTGGTCCTGAGGAAAGATTGTTGTTGGTAGGTTGTGCTTTGGAACCAATTAGAGTGAATCTTGTCTCCACTGAGACTCATGGGGAATAGCATAGCCTTGCAATGTCAAATAATAACATTAACTTAGACTACACAGGCATAGCGCTGTAATTATATTATTGGCTCTATTTTGCTTCTGCATTGAATTTCTCTGTCTGCATTTTAAAACCAGCAGGCTGCAGAGTTTGTTGCTAATGATTTAATATGTACTGTGATAACTTTTCATCAAAAGTTAAAGCGGCGAGGAGTCCTGTGGCACCTTTTAGACTAACCGAAGTGTTGGAGCATAAGCTTTCTGATGAAGTGGGTCTTTGTCCACAAAAGCTTATGCTCCAACACTTCGGTTAGTCTATAAGGTGCCACAGGACTCCTCGCCGCTTTTGATGAAAGTTATGGTGGTATCCAGTGGGTCACTTTTATCACCAAACTGATTCTTTGTTTTCCTTTACAAAATTATGCAAAAACTGGCATCAAGCAAGACTTCATAGGTTTTCATATAAGTCATTCTTAAATAACTTGAGGGTACAACTGGGTCTCAGTAAAGCAGTTATCAGATGTTGAAAATGGATTGCTCAGAGTCCTTTTCACACTTACAGAAAGAAACCAAAATGTTTGTTAGCAAAATATAATTGTGAGCTGGAAACTTTTGATAAAGTGTCTTTTAGGCTCTCTCCTCTTTTTCCCTTTCTTTTTGTTTATGAATCTGTAATGGACATTCAGTCATTTTGACATTTAAAAAAAAATTCATTAAAAAAAAAAGAAAGAAATAAGGCAAATGTGACTCCATCTTCTATATTTTTGGAGTTAGAAGTAGGGCTGTGGCCAAATCCCACAGAGTTAATTTCAAATGGCTCATACAAACTAGACTCCACAGGATTTGAGCCCTAAAAGATTTCCCCTTTTATCTAGGCTTTTTTCATGCCCTTCAATGTGATAGGAGTCCCTATAGGTAGTAATTTTTTCTGATTAGGACTCTCGTTCTACTTGCTTTTTAAACACTGTTGGGTACGTTTGTGGTGCTATTAAAAACAATATGGCTTTGGCTTAAAAAGAAAACACCCTACTTAACGTTTTTCTCCTTCAGTGACTTCTGTATCAGTTCTGCTCTCATGACAAGCATTTAAATACCCTTCTACAACAGATAAAAACACTGTGGTGATTCCTGAATGCCATGCTGGAGCAATATATCAGCACTTAGAGGAAAGAGTGTAACATATGATTTATGAATCACTGTCATTACTACTTATTGCACCCAGAACTTGACTAGGGGGGAGGGGGGCACTTATCCAACAACTACTTTGCTTCCTGATCTTCCTCAGCTTGTGAGATTTAAGACTGAAGCTCCAGGTTGTATGGTTACAGACTAGTTTAAATATGAAAGACCTAAAACACCCATAGGAACTATAGGTGCTGATTTACCATCTTGTTGGGGGTGCTTGACCCCTCCCTCTGCTCCAGGTCCTACCCCTCCCCTTCTCTACTCTTGCCCTACCCCCTTACTGCTCCTGACCTGGAGCTTGAACATCACAAATCAGCTTTTTGGCAGGCTGGAGCCACTGATGGGGTGAGGGAGGAGTTGGCAACTGTGGGGACATTAGGGTGAGAAAGTGAGGGGGGAAAGTGAGAAAGTGAGGGTGCCCCAAAGTCATAGGTGGTGTTACCCCAAAAATATTCTCACTGGAGATCACCCAGGGTTACACTAGTATGGGTTTATTTCCACTAGGTAAAAGTAAAGAGGAGAAAGCAGCCACCTAAGGTTTAAGCTAAAGAAGATAGAACTCTCACTCGCTCAGGCAAGCCCACACTCTTCCATTGGTTCACTCATTCACACCCATTCATTCCTGCCCTCAGGCAATCACACACTTACACAGACATATGGGTTGGAGAAGGAGCCAAAGCATGCGGATCCTGGAGGGTCTGTCTGCTCATCAGGGCTAGGGAAGTTGGTCAGGAGGGACACTGAAGAGGAGCATCTCAGGAGCAGGGGAAGGAAAAAGAGTGTCTCACACGTGCTCCTTCTTTTTATATAGTGTCTGAATGGCTCTTGACTCATTTACTTCCTCAGCAGGGAGTATGCCCAGACTTCCCTTTATCCAGCAAGCAGCATGCCCATACTGTGATGACTCATTGAAATGTGCTCCACTGTTCCCACTTTTCTTCAAACACACTCTCTCCATTAACTCAGGGGAGAATGCAGCTTAGGGAAAGTTACAAGCAAGGTGGCTGCATGTTACAAAGTTGCAATTTACAGGAAGTTTGAGTTACACAGATTGCAAAGAGTGACAAGGATCACAATAAGTTGCAGTTTAAAACCTTAGACCTTACAGTTTGGTGTAGCTTTAGAGAATCCATGTATATACATCTAGTGAGCTCAGGCAGAGGCTTTTTTATGCAACATTATCCGTCCTTTAGTCACCCCAAATTATAGTGACCACACAAAGGTGCTTCTGCCCATCCATACCAATATTTCAATTACTAGGACAATTTTCAGATTTTTTCATACAGATAGAGAAAATGTACCAGTATATCAAGACAGGAAAAAATGATAATCAGAACAATACAAATGTATATCAACAACAAAAATGGTAATCAGAGAAAAAACCTGGTCAAAGGCTTTTTTACAGAGATGGAGGTAGAGCTGATAGTTTGGTTGGAGCAATAAAACAATACAAATGTATATCAATAACAAAACAAACAAAATGGTATCAACAACAAAATGAAACGGGGAAAAAAACAAATACAAATGTATATCAGTAACAAAACCAAACAAAACCGTAATCAGAAACTAAAAATAAGTCTGATGTATTGGGGACTAAGGCTTTTTCACAGAGGTGGGAGTGTGGCTGGTAATTTAGCTGGAGATAGTGGATTAGGGGAAAATGAGTGTACACTAGGTATTGCTCTTTTCCCAAACACAACACTGCTAGCACAGGACACCCCCAAGACAGACACAGAGCATGCAACACAGAAAAGCATGGTGTTTCTGTTGCTCTTCAGCTGGTACCAGCTCTCTTGATGTTCTGTGACAAAAACCTTAAGCATTTTAAAAACTGCAACTTTTAAACTGCAAGAATGTAGGCCTCACATGCACTGCAAAAAGAGAGAAAGAACATAAGCACTGGGTTATGGTAGGGTGAAGCAAGTAACTGGGGTGGTTCCTCCCACATGGTTAAGCTGCCCTCAGTGGGCCCACTTCTTATGAGGGCCTCATGAGTCACTTTGAAAAACTTTCAATCCCATGATGAAACCACCCCTGGGGCCCATGAATCTACTCTCTTGGTGCCCAGAGAAAGAGGGGAAACATTGTCAGGAGGGGGGGCTCTTCCCTTAACAAAATACCAGACATCTGGAAGGGGGAGCAGGCATATCAGGGTTCACACATTCTCTACTCCATATCATTCTTTTTCTCTAATGTACCTGGAAGAGGGAGCAGGCATATTGGGTCCCCACATGCTCTCTACTCCATGGCATCCTTTACCTCCACTGTTCCAGGAAGGGGGAGCAGGCATATTGGGGTTCCCCCATGCTCTCTACTCCATGTCATCCCTATCCTCTGCCTCAGACCACAATCACTTCCAGCCCCAGCTCACAATCCAACTCCCTGCACCTCAATCCAATGCCCCAAGTCACAACTGCCTTCTTTCCCAAACTCCCTCCTAGACTCCACACTCCCTCCTACATTCCCATCTGTTAGCTAAGCTTCCTTCTCATCACAGAACCCCACATTCTTGGAGTGACCCCCATAAAAATCATTGCCCACCCATGCTCTATCACTAATGGTCCCTTGTGGTGGTCTGCCCACATTCTCCACCAATTAATGTTCCCCAAAAATATTCTCACTGGAGACCACCCAGGGTTACACTAGTATGGGTTTATTTCCACTAGGTAAAAGTAAAGAGGAGAAAGCAGCCACCAAAGGTTTCAACTAAAGAAGATAGAACTCTCACTCTCTCTCTCTCTCTCTCACACACCCATCCCCACACAACACACCCCCACACAACACACACACACACCCCTCCATTCACACCCACACACACCCCTCCATTCATTCACTCACTCATTCACACCCATTCATTCCTGTCCTCAGGCAATCACACACTCACAGACATGAGTTGCAGAAGGAGCCAAGGCATGTGGATCCTGGAGGGTCTGTTTGCTCGTCATGACTGGGGAAGATGGTCAGGAGGGACACTGGAGAGGAGCTTTTCAGGAGCAGGGGAAGGAAAAAGAGAGAGAGTCTCACATATGCTCCTTCTCTTTATATAGTGTCTGAATGGCTCCTGTGACTCATTCACCTCATCAGCAGGGAGCATGCCCAGACTGCCCTTTATCCAGCAAGGAGCATGTCCAGGCTGTGATGACTCATTGAAATGTGGTCCATTGTTCCAAGCCTTCTTCAAACACACTCTCACTCTCTCCATGTACTCAGGGGAGAATGCAGCTTAGGGAAAGTTACAAGCAAGGTGGCTGCATGTTACAAAAATTACAAAGTTGCAGTTTACAGGAAGTTTGAGTTACACAGATTGCAAAGATTGACAAGGATCACAATAAGTTGCAGTTTAAAACCTTAGACCTTACAGTTTGGTGTAGCTTTAGAGAATCCATGTATATAAATCTAGTGAGCTCAGGCAGAGGCTTTTTTATGCAACAGGTGGAGCCTATGAAAAGAGCACTATTCAAGAGGGAGGCATAACCAAAAATATTAACCGTGGTAGAAATGGTAAGCAAAATGTTTGCTTAGAAGGCACTATTAGCTTTGTCAGTCTGTTGCAACAAGTCTAAGCTATTTCCAAGCTTTCTATTATAGTTCAGTTGAACCACTGTGCAATTTCACTAAGTGTAATCAGTTTGCCATCATTTAATCTCATCTCTCCACCCTGGAAAGTACTACAATATTTTACTTGCTCAGAACTTTTTTTAATAGCCTTTCATCTTTGTCTCAATTCTCTCATTTCACAATCCCTACTGCTAGCTGAAAGGAATGCTTCCCCTTACTTGATAATCTTTTGTTGGCAGCACCTGGTAGGGCTGTCATGTGGTAAGTGTTTATGCCGTACATAACACAACGAGGTCCGACCTGATTGTGGGGTTTGGGCGCTTCTGCAGCATAAATGTTGGTTGATGATAATTAACGGCAGCCTCTTAATAATTGCCTCACATTTAATTCAGTGGGTTAAGAAAGGGGTATTCACATATATTTTTTTCAAGATTCAAATTTCTTGGGAAGGCCCAGAGTTCAGCAAAAATAACAATAAGTAAATACAAAGATTTTGGGGGCCTATTCATAAGTGACTAGTGGTCCAGATTTGGCCTTGGTCCACATTATAGTGTTTTGGCATGCAAAAGGGTTTCTTTATTGCACTTAGTGGTATTGTCGTGCCAGAACACATGGGTTGCTTTGTAAATCCTCTGCACAAGTGTCTGTAAGGATAAGTGTATGGGTTGTGTATGTGTTCTTCTGGATAGTACCACGTGATTTTGGTAAGGACCCGATCCAAACCCCATTGAAATAAAACAACTTCAATGAGCTTGGGATCAAGTCCTAAATATGTTAAGCATGTAAAAGATTTGTTTTTAAGGGGCTACATTTTTAGTATTTAGTATTTAGTACTACATTTAGATGCATGCTCATGCATATGCTTAATTTGTGTGTCCAAGTAAGATATGCTATGTCTTGCTCATGTGCAAACCTCCATGCATTCATGCAACTCTGACACTTGTAAAAGTGCACACATGTTTTTTAATGCTTGTTTTTGAAAATCTGGCATTGTTATAAGGTCTGGATTTATTTGAGTTGTGTTGAGGTGGCATGCTCATTCTATAACAGTCCATTTGTTATGAAACGAGGTAATTTTAAAAGCTTTATGTTGCTCCTTTCTGTCTTTTGTGCTAGAAGGAAGCGGGAAGCCCTCAATGTATGAGCATTCCTGATTGTGCTACTGGGGAAAACATTCCTTATTTCTGAATGCAATTCATGTTGTTACAAATTCATTCAGATTTAACTTGAGAGATGCTATGGTGAGCATTCTGAACCAGAACAGTTGGTTTATAATTCTGACCTTACAATTAAAAAGCAAACATTTACTTTGATATTTTCTAAATGGCAAGTCTTGGTCTTTCAGCAATACTTTATTTTAAGAGGGAAAACTAGATTGAAAATGCAATTCAAATGTTGCAATCTTTTCACTAAGCCTCTATTAATTTAGTCCTGATAAAGATTCTCAGTGCATCATGTTGCAGGAGCAGCTTTATTACTCAATATATAACTTTATAAGGAGGTGGTAAAAATAAGTTATAGTATGCTGAGCTAGTCCATAGTTTTTCTTTTCCTTATTTCATTTGAGATCACGGAGAGACAGGATACGCTTTAATTTTAAAGTCTGATCATTACATTAAAAATTATGGAATGGGATGGAAGGATTACCTTGTAGTTAGGAGATTGAGACTTGAGAGTTGAATCTCCCAGCTCTGCCAAAGGCTTCCTGTTTGAAGTGGGCAGTACCCACAAGAGCTCGTGATACCATCTACATGTTTTGTTAGTCTATAAAGTGCTACCACACCATTTGTTTTTTTTTTCTGTAACAGACTAACTCGGCTACCCCTGAAGCTTCACTTTTTTTGTATGCCTAAATTCCCCCATGTATTAAGTGACGGTGGTGGTATTGCCATGCAAACCTCCCATTATTTATCAAGTCTGTTTAAGTTGTATTGAGGCGAAGATGTGTGGTGAATAGTTTTGTGTATCTCTTCTGTGGGAAATATTTGCTTCACACTGGAAGGTAAGATATTTGAGGAAACAGTCAAATTTTTTCTTTCTCTGTGTCATGGTGGGACTCTCACTAGGAATTCTGGAGGCATATCTTGTTCTTCATGCTGCTGTGAGCTGTGTTGCTCAGATTGTTTCCCAGTTAATTGTGGGAGGTGATGTCTTTCCTGGGCACACTGAAGAATTGTGGGAAGGTACTGGAGGACTATCAACACTCAGGTATTGTAGCCTGCCTGTGTCCTCACTGAAAAATGTCTGGATTATCAGCAATGTTCCCTCTAATACTTTACATCCAAGTGTGGGATAATTTTTTTATGAGCACCAAGGCATGTACAGATGTGCATGACCGGTATAAACACATGCTGCTGGCTGTGGCCGTTGTGGGCACTCTGCTAATTAGCTGGGCCTTATTTGAATCTCTCCTGGAGGCACTGCCCAAGTGCTCAAATTAGAGGGAATACTGATTACCAGCCCATACGAAAGTGTAACCCACACACCTAGTGTGGGTCACTGTCCCATGCAGTGGCACCTAGACCACAGCAACAGATAAGACCAAGAGATCTCTACAGCATGGGCTGAGAACCAGCTGGCTTTTAGCTCGAAGGGGATAGAAGCTCCTATACTAAGCTTTAGAGGTCCCGGATTCAGATCCGCCTTGTGATGGTTACAAAAGCAGCTCCTGGGTCTATGTTGCAGGATGGGTGAACTACCGAGGCCACAGAGGATGGGAGGGAACTGAGTTGTAACAGCTTAGTAAGAGCAGGGCCATATCTACACTACAAGTGCTATAGCAGCATAGCTGTGGCAAAGTAGCTATGCCAGCATAATCCCACAATGTGAACATAAGAATGGCCATACTTGATCAGATCAAATGTCTGTCTAGCCTAGTATCCTGTTTTCCAACTGTGGCCAATGCCAGATGCCCCAGAGGGAGTGAACAGAACAGGGAATCATCAAATGATCCCTCTCCTGTGATTCATTTTCAGCCTCTGACAAACAGAGGCTAGAGACATCATTCCTACCCAGCCTGGTTAATAGCCACGGATGGATTTAACCTCCATGAATTTATCTAGCTCTTTTTGGAACCCTGTTAAAAGTCCTGTTCTTTACAACATCCTCTGGCAAGTAGTTCCACAGTAGTTAACTGTGTGCTATGTGACGAAAAACTTTGTTTTGTTTGTTTTAGCCTGCTACGTATTAACTTCATTTGGTGACCTGTAGTTCTTATGTCATGGGAACAAGTACATATTTTTTCCTTATTCACTTTTTCACACCTGTCATGATTTTATAGACTTCTATCATATCCCCTCTTAGTCTCTTGTAAGATGAAAAGTCCCAATCTTTTTAATCTCTCTTCATATGGGACCTGTTCCAAACCCCAATCATTTTTGTTGCCCTTTCCTGAACCTTTTCTAAAGCCAATATATCTTTTTTGAGATGAGACAACCACATCTGTACACAGTATTTAAGGTTTGGGTGTGCCATAGTTTTGTATACAGGCAATAAGATATTCTCGGTTTTATTCTACAGCCCTTTTTTAATGATTCCTATTATTCTGTTTGTTTTTTGGACTGCTGCTGCACATTGAGTGGATGTTTTCAAAGAACTATCCACAATAACTTTTAAGATCTCTCTCTTGAATAGTTATAACTAAATTAATCTCCATCATTTTGGATATATAGCTGGGATTATTTTTTTTAATGTGCATTATTTTACATTTATTAACATTAAATTTCATTTGCCATTTTGTTGCCCAACCACTTAGTTTTGTGAGCTCTTTTTGAAACTCTTCACAGTCTCCTCTGCTCTTAATTATATTGACCGGTTTAGTAACATTGGCAAATTTTGCCACCTCACTGTTTACCCCTTTCTCTAGAACATTTATAAATTAGTTGAATAGGATTGGTCCCAGTATGGTTCCTTGGGGAACACCACTAATTACCTCTCTCCATTCTGAAAACTAACCATTTATTCTTCCTCTGTTTCCTGTCTTTTAACCAGTTATCAATCCCTCTTATCCCATGACAACTTACTTTACTTAAGAGCCGTTGGTGAGGGTCCTTGTCAAATACTTTCTGGAAATCTAAGTACACAATAACATAGAATCCTAGAACTGGAAATGACTTCAAGAGGTTGTCAAGTCCAGTCTCCTGCTCTCCTGACAGGATCAAGCATCCCTGTCTAGATCATCCCTGACAGGTGTCTATCTAACCTGCTCTTAAATATCTCCTGTGATGGAGATTCCACAACTTCCCTAGGCAATTTATTCCAGTTGGGAAGTTTTTCCTAATGTCCAACCTAAACCTCCCTTGCTGCAATTTAAGCCCATTGCTTCTTGTTCTATCCTCAGAGACCAAGGAGAGCAATTTTTTCCCTCTTTTTTGTAACACTCTTTCAGATACTTGAAAACGGCTGTCATGTCCCCTCTCAGTCTTCTCTTTTCTAAACTAAACAATCCCAGTTCTTTCTGTCTTCCCTCATCGGTCATGTTTTCTAGACCTTTAATAATTTTTGTTGCCCTTCTCTGGCTCTGCTCCAGTTTCTCTGTATCTTTCTTGGAATGTGGTGCCTAGAACTGGACACAATCCTCCAACTGAGGCCTAATCAACACAGAGTAGAGCAAAAGAATGACTTCTTGAGTCTTGGTCATGATATTCCAGTGAATCCCAGAATCGTGTTGCTTTTTTTGCAGCAATGTCACACTGTTAACTCATGTTTAAATTGTGGTCTACTATGTCCCCCTAAACCCCTTTTAGCAGTACCCCACTTGTTATACTTTTCCAGCATGTTTGTGAACTGTTAATAACTACTCTCTGAGAATGGTTATCCAGCCAGTTATGCACCCACCTTATAGTAGCCCCATCTAGGTTGCATTTCCCTAGTTTATTGATAAAAAGGTCATGCAAGACCGTGTCAAATGCCTTACTAAAGTCTAGGTATTCCACATCCACCACTTTTCCCGTATCTATAAGGCTTGATAGCCTATTAAAGATAACCATCAGATTGGTTTGACATGATTTGTTCTTTACAAATCCATGCTGGCTGTAACATATGACCTTATTCCAGATGTTTGCAGATGGATTCCTTAATTATTTGCTCTATTATCTTCCCTGGCACAGAAGTTTAATTGCGTGGTCTGTAGTTTACTGGATTATTCTAATGTCCATTTTTATAGATGGGCACTATATTTGCCCTTTTCCAGTCTTATGGAATCTTTCCTGACTTCCATGATTTTTCAAAGATGATAGCTAAAGGCTCAGATACCTCCTCTCTGAGGGTATGTCTACACTGCCACCCTAGTTTGAACTAGGGTGGCTAACGTAGGCATTCGAACTTGCAAATGAAGCCCGGGATTTAAATATCCCGGCCTTCATTTGCATGTTCCCGGGTGGGCACCATTTTTAAATGCCTGTAGTTCGAACTACCTGCCCACGGCTACACGTGGCAGGGACTAGGTAGTTCAAATTAAAGCTCCTAATTCGATCTACCGTTATTCCTCCTGCAATCATCCAGTGGTCACAATGGTTGTTTAGCAGACTTCCTGTTTCTGATTCTCTAAAAAACATTTTGTTATTACTTTTGAGTTTTGGGCTAGCTGTTCTTTAAAATCCTTTTTGGCTTTTCTTATTATACTAGCCAATTAGCCCATCATAAGATGGGATTTTCAGGTCTCTCCTCCACGTCGGTCTTCTCTCCTGAGCCTCCGATCTCTCGCTCCGTGTCTATCTGTCTCTCTCTCTCTCTCCTGCCTCCTGCCTCCCCCTCTCAGCTTTTCTCTGCCTTCTGCCTCTCCTTCTCTTCTCCTCCTCCTGCTGCGTCTCTGTCACTCTCTCTCTTGCTGTCTTCTGCTTCCTCCGTTCTCTTCTCTGTCTCCTCCACGTCCTCTGTGTCTGCTCCACTTTCCTCCTTTTGAATCCGGTGCCCTTTCCTGATATCAGAGACGCATGCTCGTTCAGGCCCTGCCCCATGGCTGTTCCCTCTGGGCGGCGCTGTTGCTTCCTGCCATGGCATTCGGCTGACTTTTGGCTGCTCGGCCGGGCTGCCATGCGGGCACAAGCAACCGTTTGGGGTCCGTGCTCCCCATGCAGCACAGGAGTGCTTCATGGAGAGCACGGAGTCCAAATGGCTGCTTGCACTGCTTGCTCCCACGCGGCGGCCCGGCTGAGCGGTGCAGAAGTCAGCCGAGCACCACGGCGGGAGGCAACAGAGCCGCCCAGAGGGAACAGCCAGCATTTCAGCATTACAGAGTAACAGACATTGGGCTACTATATATATAATTTGTACACTTAATTTGACAGAGTTTATGCTCCTTTCTATTTTCCTCACTAGGATTTACCTTCCGATTTTAAACAATGCTTTTTTCTCTCATTGCTGCTTTTACTTGGTTCTTAAGACACGATGGCACTTTTTTGATTCTCTGTTTATTTTTAATTTGGGGTACACATTTAAGTTGGGCCTCTATAATGGTGTCTTTGAAAAGTTTCCATGCAGCTTGCAGGGATTTTACTTTTGTCACTGTACCTTTTAATTCCTATTTAACTAACCTCCTACTTTTTGTGTAGTTCCCCTGTCTGAAATTAAATGCCACAGTGTTGGGCTGCTGAGGTGACTTTCCCATGACAGGGATGTTAATTTTTATTACAGTATGGTCACTATTTCCAAGTGGTCCAGTTATATTTACGTTTTGGACAAGATCCTGTGCTTCACTTAGGACTAAATCAAGAATTGCCTCTCCCCTTGTAGGCTCCAGAACCAGCTGCTCCAAGAAGCAGTCATTTATCAAAGAAATTTTATCTCTACATCCCGTCCTGAGGTGACGTTGAAATTCCCCACTATCATTTGTTTTTTTTTAAATTATGATAGCCTCTCTAATTTCCCTTAGGATTTCATGGTCACTATCACTATTCTGGTGGTCAATAATATATCCCTACTGCTATAGAGATTCTATGGAACATTTTTGTTCATTTTAGATTTTTGGTTTGATTCCACATTTTCTTTCACCATATAGTACCACTCCCGCACCAGCATGCCCTGTTCTGTCCTTCTGATATATGTTGTACCCCGGTATGACTGTGTCCCATTGATTATGCTCATTCCACCAAGTTCCTGTGGATGCAGCACCTAGCAATGGAAGTTTTCCGATCTCTGTAGGAACTCCGCCTCCCTGAGCAGTGCCAGCTAAATCAATGGCATTCTTCCATCAGCCTAGCACTACCTCTGCTGGCATTAGGTCTGGTGCCTGGGCTGTGGACTTTTCATACTTCTGAGCACTCTGGGTATGGTGATCTAAGTTTAAAGTGTGGAACAGGGCTGGGTTACTTCTGTAGCAGGGACTTTAGGTATAGTTCTATCATCAAAGCACTCCTATTGGATGCAGCTTACATCAGATCCCTCAGAACAAAATAAGGCATAGCAGCTAAAGCATAGTTTTGCCAGTATAAATATGGCTACACTAGGGATTTTTAGTGGCCCAGCTGTGTTAGTTAAAGATCACGCCTTGTCACCCCCCCCCCCCCGATCAGCATAGTTGTACCCGCAAATGTCTGTAGAGAGAACCTGAATTTGGTGACTTTTGTATAGCTTTCTGCATTCTCTGAGGGCCATTATCAGAGTCCCAAGTAATGACTCTCTAGAAGGTGACCTGAAATCCATCAGCACATTCTCTTGTTAATAGGCTCACATATCATGGTAAGCTATCATTAACTTTAATGAAAACAGCATTTGGCCCTTTAAAAAGGTATCAAGTATTGTTTACTTTGATAAGTGCTGTCAGGCTGGGGGCTCATAGTAAGTGCTTTAGAGGTCCCCCCCCCTGCATTGCACTAGGTATTATACAAATGAAGGTGGCCCCTACCCCTGAGAGTTTTTAATCTTTAGCCAGGAAAAAGCTACACAGGCAAAACTGAGCGAGGCATCCACACTAGGAGACCTTTGACCAGATAGTGTACCCTTATAGCTCACCTTAAACTTGTGTGCTCAGATTTGTGAAGTTTAGTCTCCAAGTTGTTTGCTTCTAAAAGAATAATTTTTCACCTATGGTGGAATTTCCACCATACCAGGGATCACCACAAAGCCGATACAAAATACATGAACCCTCAAAATAGATCAGTGGAGTTTATTGGTACATGGGCTTCATACTGTCCCTCTGCATAGGGGATGCATTATGAAGTATGGAGTACAGGGAACTCTTAGATTTTATCTGAGGTTTTTGTCCCAGGTAATGACTCTCTAGAAGGTGACCTGACATCCATCAGCACATTCTCTTGTTAATAGGCTCACATAATGGCCTCAATTACAAATTCTAATGTGCACTTTAAATGTTAAAAAATATACTTACTGAAAGTTATATTCCCTGTTACTGCAGTTAGTAAAATGAAAGGCAACTGCACAAAATCGATATATTATAGAAATGATACAATATTTGATTTTTTCAGGAGCCATTCCTTAATTTTGCAATGTTTAATATGTTGTAGTTGCAAAAAAAAAGGGCATAAATGTATGCAATAATTTCTAATTAATCTGTGTAAATTGCATTTTATAATCTTGGTGTTTGCAAAGCAGAACATGGCACACCCCATTTACTGTATTTTGTAGCTAGTAAAAAAAAGAATGAAATAAACTGTGGAACTCACTTTAATTGTAAGTATAGATTAGTGGTAAATTATATCTTTGTGTATTTTTAATTTTGCAGTGTTGCAGATTTGGAGAACATGCCAATTAGTGTAGTTTTTCGAAGTAATGGCAAGTTAATTACTGTAAATACTCAGCGCTGTTTCTCTCACAATTAAAAACACAGTACTGAGTTAAGATTTTTTTTTTAAATTACAGCTAGAAATAAAAGCAAATAAGAGACTGGGTGAAGATATTAAAAAACCTTACTACAACTAACATACCCACTCAAATTGTAAAGGGATCTATGTGTCATTCTAAGTCATAACAGAAATATATGAACTGATTAAGTAAAGAAGCAAAAAATACAACAAATAAAAATAATTAAGTAAAAAGTTATAATTTGTAATGAAGCCTTTATAAATCTGGATACAAAGGCAGTGATTTTGTAGTAAACATATATATTTTCCTGTACATTAGTATATCACTTGGAAAAGGGCAATTTTACTAGGTTTGTCTGAAACTGATTACTATACTTCTAGTGCTGCTTAAGCTTATTCAAATAAGCCCCTTTTACTTTCAAACACGTCTCATGCTGATTATTAGACATCCATGTCAGTGCTGCTACTTTTGTACCTAAAGGAATAAGTGTTTATTTTTATGAATGTGTTTAGAGACTAAAAAAAGCCTCTGGTCCAAAGCAGAATGTTCTCTGATAAACAGTAATAAATTCAACCATTTTTAAAGCTGTATAGTAAATCTGCGAGAAATGAGCTGATAGACTATATTTCTTCATACATGCATAGTGAAAGAGATGTTAATATCTTGAAAGATGTTTCATTCAAGAATAACTTTTAAATGCAATTCCTTCAAAGATGTTTCAAAATAACTTTTAAATATAATATTTAATTCCTTTACGTGCAACCTAAACTTGGTTTTGATTGTGAAATTGCCTGTATATTTAGAATGAATAATTGTGCACAAATATGTTTACACTGTATTTGGGGGAAATGTTCTGGATAGCATTTAGAGCAATACATGTCTTCAGCCCACAGTGGTGATACTCATAATATAATTTAACCAAAGGTTCTCCATTCAGATCTGTTGTCTGAACCCTTTTTTACTAGAATCTCATTCAACTGAAAAAAGGAGTATGGAATTACAGGCACAGGAATCTATAGCAGTAAATCCAGATGCAGGATTGGAACCTTATAAGTTATGTGTCTTGCACTCTTAAGCTACGTCTACACTTTGCAGTTATTTCGGAATAAGCTATTCTGGGATAGTTATTTTTAAATAGCGTATTTCCAAATAGCACATCTACACTGCAGGGAAGCCTCAAAAAGCCGAGGCAGGCTTCCTTAGTGTAGATATGCTATCTCAATTTAGAGTTCCAGGAGCAATAAAGTAGAATGGCCCTGGTGGGGGGCTATTTCAAAATAGCGAAAGTGGAGCGTCTACACAAACTTTGTTTCAAAATAGCTATTTCGGAATAGGCATTATTCTTCATAGAATGAGGTTTACAGAAGTCGTCTGTTATTTCAAAATTATTTCAAAATAATGGAATTGCTGTGTAGACGCTCACATAGTTATTTTGGAATAGTGGCTGTTATTCCAAAATAACTTTTCTGTGTAGACACACCCATAAAAAGGTAGCAGAATGGTATTTTTTCTATTCTTTCTGAAGAATGGTCAAGCAAAAGAAAAAGACACATTTTCAGAAATAGCAGATATTACTGAAGGAGAGAAGGGGAGTATTCTTGAGAGAGGTTTTGAGGGGAAAACCTGCCCCACAACATTAGCAGTGTGAAGAAAAATGACAACTAAGCCTTAAAGACTCAGACATTCAGGTTCATCTATTTTGTCATGTCATGACAGAAATCATTACAAGCTTGATAGGTTTATTTATAAATACTTGCTTCAGTATTCAAAGTACATCTATTCTAGCATTCCTTATTTCAAGCTGGGCCATGGATCAAGATGAAAGAAAAATTAAATTGTATATTGAAGAGTTGTTAATTGAATTGCATTGCATTTAGCAAGGGAGCATCAGCTTCAGGCAGTCAATACTACAGAGAATTTTTAATGCACTGTATCACTAGATTGTCAGTTCGTATTGGAGAATGCAAACACACTGCTTGGCTTGGTGATAAAGCCCTGGAAACTTCTAAGTTGTTAAGGGGAGAAAGTGTTATTTTGCTCTGATACGTTGTGACAAAGTTTGTGATGGAATTAACTGCTGTATATGTATAGTGGGTGTTAACAAGTACTTGTTCTTTTGTTGCTAAATCCTATTTATGAATCCATTCTAGAATTCTGTGAAGATGCTAATGTTCTTTTTCATATGTTGATAAACTTCTCTGTAGCCAAAATTCTGAAGAATTCCAGAGTGGGCACATAAGTTACTACATCATTTGAAGGGCACTGAAAGTCTCATTTAAAAATATTGGTTCACTCTTGATTTAATTCTAAAAAGTAGCATATCAAAAAGCTTTAGAAAAACGTTATCTACTTTTCCTACGGCAGTGTTAATTTCTTTTTGTAGTACATTATAGTTAATTTTTTTAACAGCTGAATTATTTAAACACATCTTTTGGAATAAAGTGATCTGTTTGGTGCTAAGTATGAAACAATTTTTTATTCCATTTTCTTCACTGATAAAACTGAAATAACTGGGAGGCATGTATAAAACCAGAATGGATTTAGGACTGTAGTGTTAGATTAAAGATATGTTATGCTAAAACATAGCTGATTCTGGCTGCCCCCCTTTAGAATAAAAAGTACCTTATTTATGATGATCATCACCATGCTTTTAAAAACTTTGGCCTTGAATCTATTTAAAAAGCTCACTCATTAATTTGAAACTTTCAGTTTTCTTTTGTAAATGTATATGAATTCGGTGCTTGTTAAAAGGTATCAGAAAAATTATCCCCTGCTGATTTTTGGCCTCAGTGTAGCCCTAGAATTGGTGGGCTACAGGCAGACAATTGTAAACTAACCGTATAAGCTTCCATATAGCACAGGCTTTCCTAGTAATGCCTTTAAGCTTGAATTAAAAGGACTATGTGTAGGAGCTGAAGGGTGATTTAATATCTGTCCACATTCAAATCCAGGCCTTCCTACTGAGACTGATAACTAAAGGCCTGTCTGCATGATGGGGTAATGCGCTCTACAGGGATTTGATTTAATTTATCCATGTATACCTTGCTTGTGTACACTAAAGGTTCTTTAGTGCACTTTGTGTGAGTTGTTAGGGTACACCAACAGGAACTGTATGGGACCAATTCACATGCTACACATTTGTGTGCTTGTAACGGGGTGGCACACTCTTCACGTGAACAGCCTTCACCAAGTGCTTTTGCCTGCACTGCCTCTTCTCAAAAGACTTTTGGCTACTTAGCCTCTGGCTGAGTCACACACCTGTGTGATACTCAAACCCCTTCCGGTGTGCATGCCTCACAGGGGCCCATCCCGGTATCCTTTGCTGGCATCTCCAAGAATGTGTCTCTGTTTCCTCTCAGAATCTTCCCCCACTCAGTGAGAGTGGCACCTCCAGGGCTTCCCTTCCTGAAGGCAACTTCCTCGGTCAGCCTCGCAGTCTACTCACCTCAAGCTCTGTCCCCACACTAACTGTTGCTGAGCTTTGCAGCTCCTTTTGTAGGCCTCCCTGACCCCTGATTGCCAGTTCCTCTAAAGCCTCTCTAGCCTCTTGGGCTGTGTCCAGACTCAGGGTTTTTTTCGGGAAAAGTAGCCTTTGTCCGAAAAAACTTCCCCTGCGTCTAGACTCAAGCCGCGTTCTTTCGAAATTAAATCGAAAGAAAGCGGCTTTTCTTTCGATGGCGGTAAACCTCATTTCACAAGGAAGAACGCCTTCTTTCGAAAGTTCCTCTTTCGAAAGAAGGCGTTCTTCAATGTAAATAGGGCTTCTTCGAAAGAGAGCATCCAGACTCACTGGATGCTTTCTTTCGAAAAAGCAAGCCGCTTTTTTGAAAGTTCAACGTGCAGTCTAGACGCTCTCTTTCGAAAGAGGCTTGCAGTCTAGACATAGCCTTGGAGGACTTACCTATTGCTCTTTCTGGGGCAGGGCCTTCTCCACCCTGTCACTGTGCTTTAGAAAATACACCTGCATAGAGCATGATATCCCATTGTGCAGACAAGCTCTAGAATGCCAGAGGGGTTTGGTGCTGTTACTAAGAAATGGGAGATGATGATCAAACCAATTTTACATAAGTCACTTAAATAGCCTTCACATGTCACCGCTTTTAATGAAAGCTGTTAACATGACAGAAATGCACAGGAGAGCAAGGCAATCACTGCCTGATTCCTGCTGTGGTACCGAAGCCCTGCTACAGAATTAAATGACATAATGAACTACACAAAATATTCTGGGACACACACACAACAACACTGAGCCTTGTGAAAAAATTGGGCATGCATGGGGATGTGCACTAGCTATCCAACCCAATGTGTGATAGTGCTCATGGTGAAATTTCATTGTCTGGAAGCAACAACTCCCATCTCCATTAAAATGGAGTCAGATTGCATCTATAGAAGATAGTCATTTTCTTTTCACTGTTCTTTTTCTTACAGTAATTGCACTCTTTTAATTTTTATACTGTTTCGTTTTTCTAGATTTTCAGAAATCCCCAGGTTTTTCATCCCTTTATTTTTGTAGCAGTTTTTGTTTGTGAATTTTTGTCAATTTCGGCATAAGAAGAATCCCAAGAAGCTTCAAAGAAGTCTATAGCAGCCCCGAGAAGCTCTCTGCCACTATCTAGTGGTGAATAGTGGACAAGATGGAATGACAAGTAGACTTGTGGCACCTTAAGGGCATGTCTATGCTACAGCATTATTTCGAAATAACTCACGCTACTTAAAAGCCCTGGTGAGCTGGTTGGCCTCTATCTCCTCCCCTCCCCACACTACCACCTGGGGGCTGTTCCAGTCGCTTAGGTCCAGGCAAGTGAGGAGACACTGGAATCTCCCTTTCAGGAGGCTGGAGATGCCCTCCACCATGTTGTGGCTCCTGCTGAGCCTGGCGTCAAACTGTTCCTTGGTGGGGTCCAGGTATCCCGGGTAGGGCTTTATCAGGAAGGAGAGCAAGGGGTAGACTGCATTGCCCATGATGCACATAGGCATGTCCATGTCCCCGACCCTGATGGTGCAATCGGAGGAAATAGTGCTGGTGTGTTCCTACAGAATGCTTTCAGAAACACTTCCCCAGGGAAACCATTCCAGTGCTTGACCTCCTTCCTTGGACAATAGTAAGAGAACCAAACCTGCATGAGTATGAATTGGTTCGTAACGGAGTGGTAGCTGTCCAGTGTGGCTAACTTCCACATAGCGATGGTGAAGGGGAAAGGCGGGTAGCATGTGGGTGTCACATGACCAGAGTGCAGGGGCTCCAACCACACACTTATATACGACACACAGCACAGGTGCATTGCTGACGGATATGAAATTTCCCTTACCCTTTGGGTATTCGATGGAAAATAATCATGTCTAGCAAAGTGTTTAATGATTTTGCTGTGTTTCTCTTTCTGAGAGTTAATATTCTGCATTGTGATGAAATATAATGTTCAAGAATCCATTCGTGATAGACAGTTCTCTTAATTACTCTGATTGTCAGAGGTGCTGACTAATGCAATAAATCAGAATTCAGTAAGACAACGTGGAAACGCTTTCACTTTCAGGAGTGCACAAGTAGATATTCCATCTTTTGCCTGACCCTGTAGGTTACTGAATACAGCTCCCTGATTATGGACCTGATACTTACACCATTGCTCACAGTGGATAACACTTTACTGCACAAGTAGTCTGATTAAAATAAATGGGGAGCATTTGTAAAACACAATGCTATGCAAGGCGAGTAAAGGTCTTAGGACTGCATCCTTTGTTCATCCTTATGTGGGGAAGAAGAATCACGAAGTAGGATTCTTCCATGAAACAGGAGCCTCATTCCCTCCTTCCTCTCTGTCTTGTGTCCAGCCCTGATTCCCAGGCATTCAGTGTTTTGGTTATGGGGACCTTCCCACATTGGGCATATTGAATGCAGTTCTGTTCTTTTGCCATGCAGTACTGTGGAATGTAGACCATAGTCTTTAGAGCAAAGTAGGACACAAAAGCAGACTGATTTCAGTGTTACCAATTTGAGAGAGCTACTTTCAGAAAGTTTCATTTATTCAGCTTTATGTTTAAACAATAGCCAAGCACAGGATGTCACTTACATGTCTGGTAAGAGCTTGCTGTAGTGATAGATGCAAAGTTTGACTTGAAGTCTGTATATATTGAAGATGGTTTTCCATTTGCCTTTTGCATGCTAGAATAGGAGAAATGAGAGAGATCGCAATAGATTTTTGTTGAGCTGTTAAATGCAGCAGTATTCTTAAAAATGTTGGGTTGAGTCACAGTATGTTACATTATTCTGAAGTAGGTAGTTAATAAGTTAATAAGTTTCTAGAACAGATGTGTATTTTTTTAGAGGTAAAGTTAATTTGTACAGAGTCCTAATCTCTGAGCAATTTGATAGAAAATCATATGTTACATGTTTCTTTATGCACTGTGTGCCTGTATTAGGCAGTATCTGTAAAATGTAGAAAAGACCTACAAAATGCACAGTCTGATAACAACAACAAATCTAATCTAAAGTGACAACTGGGAGACTTTCCCAGACGTTTTTCTCTTTAATGTAACATGACTTTAAATTGATGCAGCCCCACAGTGATTGAAAAACTCTCAGAGCTTGTCTCCCATGATTACATTTCTGATCTGTACAACTTAATTTTTTAACTCTGTAAATCTCAGTTTTGAGAATAAGCTGTTTGTTTATACGTGAAGAGGATGAGTTTCCCTGATGGAAAGACAATGGAATAGTTTAAAATAATAATCTTGACAGTAGTTCTGATCAGCAACATGTGTGCTGTTCTTCATCAGAGAGGTACACAAAAATCTACTGTTAAGTAGTGGTTTGCTAAATATTTTATCCCTTTTATCAAGCTTTACTGGTGGCTTTGCTGTTGACATAATATAGAATCTGAAAGAAAGTGTGAAATGTATTTGTTTTTTAAATAGTTTAATTTAAAAAAATTCAAATTGAGATCATTTTCATATCTTCGTTTAAAGCATTTTCAATCTCTTTTGGCTACTTTACAGCACTGCTATCTATTTTCTGACTTCTCTTGTTATACCTTAGAGTGTATGTTTTCACAAACTGTATATACTGGAAACCTTCCTAATATCCTTGTGTATTTTCTAAAGGGATTTTAGCAAGCAAGCAGCAAAGCAGCAAATACTAAAATATTTTAAATCTAAATAGGTTTTAAAGAAGGGATGGACAAAGTCTCAATCTAGCCAATCAGGAAATTTTTCCATGGCTAGGTGGAATATGGAAGACCAAGGCGAGTTTTGTGTACAATAGTTTTTGTTTTTTTTAACCCTAGCTACCACCTCTATTGAATATAACACTAAAAGAGAAATAAACGTTTGTAGTTAATAAATGTAAGGAAATTGAATGCTGAAATTCATTGTTCCTTTCATCAATTGAAAAATAACTTTGTTTTGGCTTGCTTTCTCTGGATATGTATTTGGTTCATTTTCCTGTTGGTTTATTTTAAATTGGTCAATTTCAAAGAGTTTGAAGCTGTAATTCTAATGATAATAATCTGACATCTATGGTTGGATTTCTAGAATTTTGCATGGAAAAAATATAATTGAACTTGTCACTTTCGTGGTCAGTTATGTTAAGAGTACAAGCGGATTGTGGATGTGTGCAATTGTAAAAATCTGATAATTGTTTCTATAATACTGTTCTAGAACAAAATAATTGGAAAATTAAGGCAAAATGTTGAGAGCTAATGAGGTGATTTCAGTTCAATTCCATGTTTTGAGCCAGTAAGTAGCAAAGTTTCACATCAGTGACGCAGGACAGTGTCTGGTGTGTGATTTTAAATTGTGGGAAAACAATCAGATTCAGAAATTCATGGATTCAATCAATCAGTTGTTGGATAAGATGCAAGACCTATAATAGGTACAAGAGGTAATTTTTCCTATGATGAAACATAGAGGGTTATGGACCCTGAGAATGTTTCAGCTCCCTGGATTAAAGGTGGTAAAGCCCACAAGGTGTTGGAAAATAAAGATGGAAAGACACATTCTGAGAACTAGGGACGATGTGAATTTGAAGATATAAAAATGTCTTTCGCTAAGTGGCTGTTTGACTTGGTGGGGCTGGTTGTGCCTGATAACGTCATTAAAATTACCATGGCTAAAGATTTCATTAAAAAATCTTTAACTCCTATACAGGCAAGGGTGGCTTTAAAAATAATCTGCTAGGGCTTGCAGTTCTGGAAATAAGATAATTAAGACAGCTGGATCTCAAGATGAACCAAAATAATGAGGATTTAAAAATCTAATGTTTACTTTTTAGGGCCCATGTGCTAGTAAAATGTGGAAGGCACTTTGCTGTGGACAGTTAAGTGCTCATAAAACTGCTTTTCTTTTTATTGAGAAAGGGACAGGATGACTAGGGTGACCAGACATAAACATTTTTTCAGTTCATAGGAGGTTTCTGGTTTTCTTGAAGAAAGCTGACAAAGATGTCACAACCAGTATTAATTCAGATAATCAGATAATGTGTAACTTCATATTTTTTTTTACTTGCTATATCCTCCAGAGTACTACTACTACCTTATGGATTAATAAGCATCTGGAAAGAGTATTGATTGCTTTTAATGCTCTAAGGGGAAATAGTAAGCAAAATGGAGAGAGTCAGGTATATAAGCAATCACAACAAAAGTTTTAGATTTTTTCCCATCTTCAGCCCTTTCAAGAGAAGGTGCCCAATAGGGAGTGGATAGCCAGATAAGAAAATATTCTTCTGGGCCATGTCTACGCTAGATTAGTCTGAATTTACTAAGTTCAACTTCTGGGCACCTGATTTTACAAATTCAAAGTTCTGTGTCCTCTCTACGGGGAAGAATCGAATGTAGTCTGAAGTGGTCACATTAATGTAGCCTGCCTCAGACTCAGAGTCCCAGGAAGCACTCTGGAGAGCTGCGGGAGGCCTCCTGGAAGCCAATTAGTTTGAATTAGCAGCCCTGGAACATCTACATTAACTTTATTTTGGACTTACAAGTTTGGGAATAGTGTTACTCCTCATGAAAAGCATTACTACAGAGTTCAAATTCCACAGCTCCTTATTCCTGGATAATGGGCTTGGTAGGGTGGATGCATCAATTACAAATTCAACTGGGTGGAGTGGGGGCTAATTTCAGACTCAGTGCTAGTATAGATCAGGTCCTGGAGAATTTTATCCTTTTACAATGTTTTATGAATAGGGCCGTACAACATTCACAGCCCATTTTGGTCAATTTCACAGTCATAGGATTTTCAAAATAGTAAATTTTGTGATTTTTAACTCTTTAAATTTGAAATTTCACTGTGTTGTAATTATAGGGGTCCTAACCTACAATGGAGTTGTGTGGTAGGGTCCGCAAGATTATTGTGTCTGTGATGGACAGGTTGGAGTACTGTTCTCTGGAGAGAGCAACTGCTGGCCAGGAGCCCAGCTCTGAAGGCAAACTAGCTGCCAGTAACAACATAGAAGTAAGGATGGCATGGCATAGTATTGCCACCCTTAGCTCTGCATTGCTGCTTGTCCATCTTCAGAGCTGGGCTGCCACTCTCTGGCCACCAGCTCTGAAGGCAGCCCAAAGGTAAGGGTGGTAATATCTCACCCCCACTAAAATAATCTTGTGATCCCCCCCCCCCATGCAACTCACTTTTGGGTCAGAACCCCCAATTTGAGATACATTAGTCTCCCCCATGAAATCTGTATAGTATAGGTTGAAAGCACACAAAAGACCAGATTTCACAGTACATGATGCATTTTTCATAACCATGAATTTGGTACGGTCCTATTTGTGTTTGGTCACTGACAGGCTGCATGCGTGGAGCTGTTGGTATAAATGGTTTAAAATTGTCCATTGTTTTGAATAGTACTGTATACTACACAACTCCAAAATTTCAGAGGGATAGCCAAGTTAGTCTGTAACAGAAAAAACTTAAAAAACAACAAATAGTCTAGTAGTATCTTAAAGACTAAAAAAGCATGTAGCTTTCATGGGCCCAACCCACTTCTTCAGATGACAGGAGTGTTGGAAGTCCAGATCCAAGAATAAATAAGGGAAGGAGGGAGGGAGAAGGAAAAAAAAATAGAGGGGAGGAAGAAAAAAAGAGACAGTGAGAAGACAAGCTTCAGAGGGATAGCTGAGTTAGTCTGTAACAGGAAAAACTTAAACAACAAATAGTCTAGTAGTACCTTAAAGACTAAATAGTTATAAGAGGCTGATGAGAGCATTAGTTTGTACTTGGAAAGGAAGATGACTAACACCAGATATTATGCGGACATCAAGAACCATTACCATTTTCATTGATTGGTTGGTTGGTTGGTTAAGTCATTACGATGTGGAAGATAATGTGCGAGCCATCTGATATCCCGATTCATACCATTTGCATAAGAATTAAACTTGTGAACGAAGTTAAGTTCCAACCCTTTTCTGTGTATTTGGCTTGTGGAATTGGTCTGAAACAAAACGGCGACTTGGAGATCCATTAATGAGTGTCCAGGGAGATTAAAGTATTCTCCATCAGGTTTTTGTGTGTTGCCTTTTTTGATATCTGATTTGTGTCCATTAATTCTTTCCTGTAGAGGCTGTCCAGTGGGGCATTGCTGGCATTCGATGGCATAGATCACATTAGTGGATGTGCAGTTAAATGAGCCTCTGATTTGGCGGCTGATGTGATTGGGTCCAGTGATGAAATCGCTTGTGTATATGTGTGGGAAGAGCTGACACCGGGGCTGATTACAGGGGTGGGTTCCTGGATGATTATGATGGATTATGCATGGTTGCTGGAAAGAATTTGTTTGAGATTAGGGGATTATCTGTAAACAAGAATTGGCCTTTCCTCCCAGGCCTCGGAGAGTGAGGGGGTCATTTTCCAGGAGAGGTTGTAGATTGTTGATAATGCATTGGAGCGGATTAAGTTGTGGACTGTAGGATTGCAGGGGTATGTCTAGACTGCATCCCTCTGTCAGCAGAGGGATGCAGATTAAACAGGTCGACATTGCAAATGAGGCAGGGATTTAAATATCCCGTGCCTAATTTGCATAAACATGACCACTGCATTTTGCCAACTCAGCACTTTGTCAGCAAAAAGCATCAGTCTAGAGAGAGATCTGTCGAGAAAGAAAGCCTTTTTCAACAGATCCTGTAAACCTCCTTGCAGGAGGCATAAGAGATCTGTCAAAAAAAGGCTTTCTTTCTCGACAGATCCCCCTCTAGACTGCTGCTTTTTGCTGATAAAGTGTTGAGTCGGCAAAATGTGGTGGCCATTAATGCAAATTAGGCATGGGATATTTAAATTCCTGCCTCATTTGCAATGTCGACCTGCCTAATCTGCATCCCTCCGCCAACAGTGGAATTCTGTTGTTTTCTCTTTTGGGTCTGTCATCTGAAGAAGTGGGTTGTGCCCACGAAAGTCTCTTGCTGTGTTCAGGTATCTCTTATCAAGATCCCTGTTCTTGGAACACTTATCCCAGAGCTTTCCAAACTCTTTTTCTCCAGTTATCTACATAGGCAATAGGGTCTGGAGGGACTTACTGCTTTCTAGTCTAGGAAATGGACCATGGAAGGCCCGAATAACCCTGTAATAGTGATTAACAGCTGCACTTCAGGTGCCTCTGCCCTAGCTTAGAACCTCTTTTCTGGTTGTTTCTTGTTTTACATAGGCCTCTTGTTAGAACCAAGTAAGGAACTTTTTTTTTTTTAGGATGTGTTCGTAATTCACATTTATTGGACAGACTCTCCATCACAGCCACGTGCAAATATTTAAAGTTATACACAAACATCCACACCTACAATGAGATTAAACATTTAGACTGTTTTCTCATATAATCAAACTGCATCGGTTGCAAGAGGGTTTAGGACCTATAACTTCCTTTCTGATGATTCTTGGTGTTTAATTCCATTATCTGTAAATCCTGCATTTGGTTATATTGTAGTATACCAAAGAGAGAAAATCTAATTCATAAGAATTTAGCAAAATCTTCAGTTCTGCAAATGACTTTCAAATATTCTTTACTCTCTATACTAAGAAGATGAATCTTGAACAGCCTAAAATTAACTCATCTGCTTGGGAAGTTTAAATGTTAGAGCAAGGGTGGGCAATAACCACCCGGTGGACTGGACTTGGTTCAGCAACGTTAGACCCTGGTGGGCCATCAGGTGCTTCGTTTACCTGAGGGTCTGCAGGTACATCCAATTGCAACTCCTGTTCACCATTCCCGGCCAATGGGAGCTGCAGAAAGTGGCATGGGATGAGCCACTGCTTTCCACAGCTTCTGTTGGCTGGGAATGGCCAACTGTGAGTCGTCGTATCTTTGGATGATCAGGAAAATGAAGTGTCCTGTGGCCTCCGAGGGGCTAAACCTGATGAAATTGTTCAACCCATGGGAATAGAGGGTTTATGAGGATTTTTATCTCTCTGTAATTTGTGTTTGAGTAAATTACTCTCTGAATAGATTTGGACTTAGTAAAATAAAATAGTTCTAAAAACACAATGCTCAAGCTCCACACCCTATTACTTAGGTAGCTGAATCATCAAAAGTTGCAGTTCATAGTATTTAATGTACACCTGGCCCAATATGTAGAGTTAACTCACCAGGGGACTTGGAGCCATGTCCAAAGTCCTGTTCACTTCCTTGGACATTAAATGTGACCTTGAAAAGTGAGGTGGGGGCAAAGGGTGATGAATTTTTTTCCTAGGCTGTGAAGAGCATTGCAAGTGGTAGTCGTTCAGATTTTCCTGTTTTTGTTGTGCTCCCTTCCTTCTGATGAGGGAAATGGCCAGAGAACTTGACCTGCAGGGCTGTTTTTCCTGGTGCACATGGGGTGCAGAACATCTTGCATGACTACCTGAGTTCTGTCTCATCCCTCCATGCCGGGCATTATTTAAGAACCAGTGGGCTCTTTGATTGGGGCCTCCCCTCACTGCAGGATAGGCACCTGTGGGTTTGGAGAGTCTCTGGATTTGCTTCTACAAAATATTTAATTCTCTGTAAGGAATAAATGTGTTTCTTTCACTTAGTCAGTAAAAGAATTCTCACACTGTTATTAACAATGAGTTAAATGAACTAAAACTTCCCACTATTTTCCTTGCTTTGGATGGGAAAAAAAATGCAGTTCTCTGCGTGATTAAGATTGAAGTATCAGACCCAAAATGTGTTTCCCTGTTATATATACTTCGGAATTCTCTTTGGGGTGTTTTAACTCTTGCATGACTACACTTGTTTCTGAAGCCTTCACGGCTTGGTTTTGCCAATTTTTCCTTTGATTCCAGATTCACATAATTACAGAATTTAGAATATATAATCTGAACTAGTAAGCCTTCAGCCAAACTTCACAATGCACCTGTTTGTTGGCTTAATGGGAAGAGGGGGATCTGCTGGATGAGGGGTTTACAAATCTGATCCCACAACCATGTGACATCTGCTGGTGTTCAGTCAGCGGTATTGCCAGGCCCCCTAATAGTCCAAAAATTATGAGGGTAAACATTTTGAGGTTATTTTTATTTGCCTTCTGGATTTGAGCCATTAGAGTTTAAAATGTCAAGCTTTTCCTTGCATGAAAAATAGCGGATTATCATGAAATAACATGACTCTAGGAGTTGGAGCTTTTAAAAAACAGTATCCCAAGACTTACAACAAACCAAAATCTGCTTTCATCATATCTGTCTTTTAGTGGACAGGAATTGGTTTCCAGTCCTTTGAATGTTAAATCAAGCATTTATGAATTTGTGAAAGTTCTTAAAGTTATGAAGGGAAAGTAAGGGAGTTCCAAATATCAAAGCTGGGTCCAGTGGATTAATGACATGAGGTGTTTTCCCTTTGGACATAAATTCATATTCAGTTTATGTCCCAAACTGAAACTAATTAATTTCTATGTGTCTCTGAAGAAAGCAGATTATTTAAAATGTTGTAGCCTGTGGAACCGTATAATAAGAGTAAAGAAGGTGCATATTCTGCTAAATAAACTTTAGTAATTACTTCAGGGGGCCTTCCTCTGCAACACTGTAATTTTTCTAGTTTATATATCTGTTACATTGCTGACCACAATGACAGTTTTGCTGTTCTTGTATAAAATAACTAATACATGTGCACCTGGTCTTCGTTATGGTTTCATTGCATATATAATAAAGGCCAGATAAGAAGCAGTCTGATTTCTGCTGATAACTACACCTAGTTTCATGTACACTTACATGCCTAATGCAAAATATGTTTTTCATTAAAGGATATTCTCTATTAAACAGTAGTCACAGGCATAAGATCTCTGGAAAACATTCATATCACTTGCAACAAAATGCTAAAGAATGACCATATCCACCTTTTCCTATCTGCCGTAGAGATGTGAACACTCATTATAATAACTTATTAACTGAGTCAAATGCATTCTCATTTTTAAAAGAACAAAAAATCTGGAATAACTGTTATTGAGTCTTTTTTATTTAATGCTTTGACTACATGAGAGTGAAAAATGGAAAATAATTTGTTTTTGTGACCATGGAGTACTAATTTTTCATAGTAAAGTGTATATTAAAACAAACCCTTGTGTGAGGTAAAGGTTGCAATTTTCTGTAGTTGCCTTACGCTAAGGCTAAATTTTGCCCACTCAGTTAAGAATTAATTTTTTATCAATTCTGTATTCTCTTCTGTTAGAAATGTCACTTCCTAAATGACTTCAACAATAACTGTCATATTCAGGACTGGATGGCTATAGTGGAGGAACTGAAAACGTATTGTTTCCAAGTAGACACCTTCCATATCCATGGTCTATCCCAGGCAATATTTCTTCTGCCATAGTTACTACTCCGCTCAAAGTACTAGAATGCAGCAACTGTAACCCAGTCTGACTCTGATTTTAAGTATGAGTTGCAGGTTTGGTATCTATCCCATGAATACAGGGATAGATAATTCAGTTCTAGGATTTCTTTCTCCTTAAGTTGGCACAATTTTGTTACAGAAATCTAGGGAAAGGTCCTTTTCTCTGGAAAACAAATTTTGTACCTTAAAAGATGCAAATACAAGAAGCTGAATGTGAAGAGGAATCTTAACATCACTAGTTTAAGTTGGCACCTGCTAAGTTTATGCATCAAAACTGGCATCATTATATGGTGTGTCTGGTTAGTGTATATTCCATTTTCCAAACAGGAAGAAATGTTAACAGGGTTTAACACTGTTATGGATCCATAAGTTAACTGGGCTATAATAGGACAGTGAAGTGAGAAATGGAGACTAGGTTTTATCCTAACTGTATTTACAAATTATATTAAAAATAAGGGATTCCTTAATAACTGATTTTCACATTTCGTCTGAGAATATAATATTTAACGGCCAGATAGTTGCACCACCAGTGAAATTTATATCCAGCAATAGCATGGAACAAAGGTGACATCTTGTGGTAAAGGGTTTAAAAAAGTCTTAGATGTTTATTCTCTTTGGCTTTCACGTGGGATTTATCTTATACTGTCTCTTTCAATTTAAGGCCGATACGCCATAACTTAACTGATCTCATCTATTAATCTTGCTAGAGTATAATAATTCTCTGTGCTTCACTTTGCAATCATGTATTTTGGACTATGTATGGAAGTATGGACTTTGATTATAGGAATTTGCACGTTACTTCAAACAAAGACCTTGCCCCCAACCAAAGATCCAAACACCCAACCATATTTGTAAATTTGTACACCAAACATTACAGAATTCATAGCAGGAGGGAAAGACCCAAGCAATATATAATCTACAATATACAAGACACTTATTTCATAAAGGAAACAAAGAACTTTACTGTCAAAATGCTCTTTTAAAGCATCTCTTTGCTGCACAGTTCTTCTAGTAGCCTTCTGCCCTCATGTCCCAGATTTTATGCAGTATACAAAAAGCAGCTATAACCATTAGGATGTTTTCTCTGACTAAGAACAAATCTAATGAGTAAATGATGTCAGCATCCCTTTATTCTCCCAAAAGCACGTTCAGCATTCATTCTGCACTCACTGAGCTGGTAGTTGAATCTTTCCTTGACGTTGTTGAGGTGGCTAATGTATGGCTTCATCAGCCATGGGAGCAAAAGGTAGGCTGGGTCCCCCCAAATCACTACTGGCATTTCAACATAACCAGTGGTAATCAGCGGGTTGTTAAACATTGTCCTTGCTTGCTGCTTTTCAGAAAGTCCTAACCAGGCAGCATTCATATCAGTGAAGCTGGTGCTTACATAACCACAGAATAGTAGCCTCTTCAGTTCAGTGTGTGAGTTTCTAGTGTTCTTTCTAGTTATGTACAGCTCTCAATTTGGTGTCACTATGTTGGACAAGGGTGAACTCTGCACACTGCTCCAGGAATGTGGCCTTTTTCACCTAAAATTTCTGAAGTCACTGCTTATCATCCCAAACCTGCATTATGATGTGATCACACCAATCTGTGGTCTTTTTTTTTTTTTTTTTTTTTTTAAGTCCAAAGGTAGCATTCCACTATGTGGACTGCTTCAGGAATGCCAGCAGAAACCTGATATATTTATTTTATTATTGATTTGTTATGTCCATCAGAATCCTGTTGTTATGCTCGAATATGTCTGCATCTGAGTAATCACAATCCTGATTGTAGCAATATTCACTCAAGCTCTTCAAATACTAGGGTATTGTTCATCCTTCATCAGTAACTCTCAAGAGAACTGTGCTGAGTTTTGCAGCGTCTCTATTTCTGTTAGAGAAAGGTGTGCCAAAAAGATACAGGAAAAATTGGGGCGTGTGGCAATGTTAGGAGATGAAAAAAGAAGTGGAATGGTTGGAACTTGACCTTTAGCTCTCTGAAATCCTTGGGTTAATTGCTACTCTCCTACAAGGCATTGAGGAAATGTCCCCAAAAACATTGCACAAGATGGCAGTACGGGGCATGTTAGGACACCTATCTATGGTGGACTACACTATACATCCATACAGGCATTCTTGGTGAAAACACAAGCAGCTAAATGTACATGTGCCTGTATGCTACCATTAACTTTGTAATGTAGACCTGACCAAAGACCATCTGCTTGTAAGTTTCCAGCTGACCTCGGAGCAATGTTGTTCTATTTCAGGTTTTGAAGGATGAATGTTCTTTAGTGGTTACAGACCCTTCTGTTCCACCTCCCTCAATCTTCTCCTCTTCAGTTCTCATCTAGCTCTTCTTCTCTCCCCACCTCTCCCCAAGCCTGAATTCTCCCTGTTCACTCTCTGCTGGCCCTGTCCTCCTCTTGCCTCTTCTTTGCATTGAAGCAAGTCAGAGTCCTTCCTTTCCCATGCTTCCTGGGCAGAAGTGGGGACATTTGCACCACAAGAGAGACAGTAGCCATGCTCAACACAAATTCCTTCCTCCTGAAGCCTTGTATGTCTCTGATTGTATCTATGGCTTTCCTGTTTGACACATATCAGCAGGTTGCATTTTCTGTGTTACACTCCTACAAAATGCATCCTCAAGGTATTATGTTGCCAAGTTCACATTGATGGAGACTTTGAAATATTTTTACGTTTATTTTAAATAAAGCATATCTTTGTAGTTTTCTGGCTTAAATTATGTAGTAAGATTAATTGTACTGTAATTGTCTTTAGTCATCTAAAGCCCTCTATCAGCTGACGTGGTAGTGGTTTGTGAAGCTTTAAAATTGTAGTGTGGACATTTACGCTTGGGCCAAACCACGGGCTCTAGGATCCTCTTCTTTTGTCGCATTTTTGGTAATTGTGCTGTTCGTGTTTTGAAAGCAAAAAATAACAAGAATCAAGTGATACACACTGTTCCTTTCACGTACAGCAGGAGCCTCAAATTCCCTGGCTAAAGTAATTGCTCAGTCTAGCCCAGGGGTGGGTAATAATTTTTGACTGGGTTGGCCTGGAAGGAGCGGGGCCTAATCTGGAAGGGGCGGAGCCAGAATGCTTCTGGGCTTCCCCCACCCCCAGATCATAATTGGTCTGGGGGTGGGGGAGCCCTTTTGCCATGCTCCTTCCCACTAGGCACCCGTGCCTCTGGCAGGGCAGAAAGAGGCTTCTCCCACTCCCCAGGCCCTGACTGGCTTGGGGGTGGGGAAGTGCGGGAAGCCTCCTCCTGCCTTGCGAGCAGTGTGTGGCACTTTGAAGTGCCCCGCATACCTCGCAGGGCTGGGACAGAGTGAAAGGGAGCTTCACGCAGCTCCCCCACCCCGAGGCCCTGATTGGCCTGTGGTTAGGGGAACTGCATGAAGCTTCCCTCACCCTGCTCCCACCCTGCGCGAGCATATGGCACTTTGAAGTACCGTGCGCTCCTCGCAGGGCCGGGGAGGGGTGATCAGAGAAAACTTTGCATGCTGCTCCTGCCCCCAGGACAATCAGGGCTTGGGGGCTGGGGAGTACGTGACGTCTCCTCCTGCCCTGTGGTGCTTCAAAGTGCCGCGTACTGCTCACAGGGCAGGAGGAAGCTTCATGTGCTCTCCCGCTCCTAGACCCTAATTGGCCTGGGGCAGGGGGCGAGGAAGCGGAAAGGCCTCCGTGGGCTGGATCAACCCGCTTTGGCGGGCCAGATCCTGCCCACGGAAGCCCTTTTGCCCACCCCTGATCTAGCCCAAGAGACCTGGCGGGCTGGGTGTGGCCTATCCATTACTGTTCCCCAAGTCCCACCCCTTTCTGCCATTGGCTCGCCCCTGCACCAGGCCTCCCCTGTGATCCCTGAAGCCACACCCTCAGCGTGTTATGGGGGGGGGGTGATGGCAGGATGATGGGAAGGGGCAGGGCTTGCAGATGGTAACAGATGCCTTTCTCCCCATCCCTCAGCCTGCTGTCAGTAAAGTTACATTTTATAAAAAGTGTATTAAGGGTTCTGAATTACTTCACAAGACTTGGCAAAATGCTGCATGAAATATGGGGCTTGGTGAAATATACATAGTATAGTAACGTATACTTGCAATTAGGACAGCGATGCAGATTGAGTGAACATGGTTAAGACAACGAATAAATAACAACTAAACTTGGCTGCTGTTAGTCATAAAAGACACGAACCTTTAAATGCTCAGCAAGAATGGGGATGCGCAATAGGAGCTGAACTATGCACCCACATTGAGAACTACAGTGGAGAGGTGCAACAGGGGGATGAGCTCAGTCATCTTGAAAATCTGGCTGTTTTGTTTAGGTTCCAAAGTAGATGATGGGTGCTTGGCTCTTTTGAAAAACTGGTCCTGTAGCTTCAGAGCTAATCACAGTTTGGATGTTAGGCTCATTACCTCTAGCCTCTTTATAGTTCTAAAGTGGGTACAAATTACTCATTCAGAGGTCAACTTCAATTTTTTTTAATTAGTTGCTTTGTAAGACAACTGTAGCAATATCTACATTTTCAAAATTCAGTTTTATAGAGTGTTTCCAGCAGCCATCTAAATTAAAAGCTGACAAGGTCTTGGCCATGTAACTTAAACATTTTTACATTATTTTTAACTTTTTGAAAGTTGATATGCTGTCTGTGTGACCTAGTTACTGTATAAAGCTACATTCTTTGGCAAATATTAACTATCTCTCTGTGTGTGGTCTAAATAAATATTCCAGGAACACTGACTGAGCCTTGCCATGGATAAAGAAGTCTCTTTCCACACATTTCCTAGATCATAACGAACAGTTTTATTAGCGACTTCACAAAATACTGCAAAGTTCCAGTAAAAATAGAGCCTGAGTCCACTTGTAAGCAAAACCATTTAGCATAAAATGTTCCTTTGCTTTGAGTTTTTGTCTGTTACTGTAATGCACATATTATTGACCTATTCTAAACTGCAATATCATTCCCAAGTTTTTAAGTAACATAGCCTGTCACTTTTGAGATACTGTCTTGGGGAAAACCATCCTGATTTACAGGATCAGTTAAGTATAATGTCACAGATAGGCATGATGCCAAGAAGGTTTCTATGCAGAGCATGCTGTTTTTCAGAAATTACATTTTAATTCCCAGGGTCACTGGTTGGATCAGGAATTGCAACTGTGCTGAGCAGTGAGTTTCTGTTTTATGGCTCTAAAGAAGATAATACTTTTAAGCATCTATCTCTGGAAGGGTTTAACTCATGGGAGCACATCTGATTGGGCTACCCATATAAACTAGGGCTTTGTATTTTCAGCTACAATATTAGCGAATTCTCGGATTCCATTGCAGAGCTCTAAAAGTTAGTGTGTGTGACTTCTAAGATGAGTGTTCTTACAAGGGAAAAAAGGACTCTGTGTACTTATGTTTTTCATGGGGCAGAGAGCAAATTCTTCAGCAGGATTTTATTTGTATAATGAATTTGTCACTATCTGCAGGCACATCAGTTGCAGGAACATAAATTCTCTAATAGGTTTTAGATTGTTTCATTTTTATTTAAAGAGCTGTTTCACAGTAGGTTTGAATTAAAAGTATTGTGTAAAATACACTCAAGTCATTTTCTCAATTTCTTTTGCTATTATGTCAGATAATTTTTTGGGTTACATATTTTCCCTACTTAATTGAGCTTACCTCTTGCTTGATTCTGCCAGTAATAATCTTATGTTTATGACAACATAGCAACAGCCTTTTGAGACAGCTGGTTAATATGTGTTGTGTGGCAAACTGGAACCTGGCCTTTGAGGCGATTTTTCCTCAACAACCCACCACAAAGTGCTCCACTCCCTGGAGATAAGTCATTGGGCACGTCGAGACTTGATTTCACTTTTGAAAGAAGAGATACAAATTTGCATATCTTCTTCCGATCGCTTTTTCAAAAGAGGTTCTTTCAAAAAAGAGAAAGTCATCTAGATGTGGTTCTTTTGAGGAAAAAACCCTTTTTCGAAAGAACCATGTAAACCTCATTATTTTACGAAGAATGGTTCTTTTTTGAAAGAACCTCTTTTGAAAAAGCAATCGGAAGAAGATATGCAAATTCATGCCAAATTTGCATATTATCTTTCGAAAGTGAAAGCAAGTCTAGATGTGCCCATTCTGTAGATGGCTTTGTGAGCTGATCTTTGTCTGGGCCTGATTCTTACATCTGAGCATCCTTTCCTGACCCATCTTCACTCCTTCAATCTATCAGTTTATGGGAGATCTGATGTGTAAACATCTTCATTGATACCCCCACTCCTATGTTCTATAGGGCGCATCATGTTGTGTTATGGCAATAAGTGTGATAGAGTGTAATTCTACTGGATGGATTTTGGAGCAGTGAACCATAATAAGCCCAGACAGTTTTTCTAACCAGGATGCCTACAGTATGACAAATCCATATTTAGGCCCCTGACACTTATTTTTAGAAGTGTTTAGTGTCTACAGTGTCCACTGATATCACTGGGAGCTGTGAGTGCTCAATACCTCTGAAAATTAAGCCACTTGTTTAGATTGTTTTAATATGGATTAGCTACTTTAGACATCCAAGTTTGAACATTTTGGCCAAGTTACTTTGCAAACCGCTTAACAAGACAAAACCATTTTCCAAAAGAGCTTACAGCCTAGCTCAAATACACGATAAATTGGATTAATCCACAGTCAGGAAGGAGATCAACACTGGGAGATTGTAAGAAAGTGGAATTTGAAAGAAGAGAGTGAATGGGAGGCTGTTCCAAGCATGGGGACAGGCATAAAAGAGCTTTAGGGATGGCAGAAACTTCCCCCTCCCCCAAAACACACAAACAAACAAAAAACTATTCATGATGGAGAAGAGAGAGGAAAGGATGAGAGCAGAAAGGCAGAAGCAGGTTGCTTATTCACATACTCTGAAACAATTCCAGATATGCGGAAATGCTAAAATGTTTGCAAAATGAGGAAGATAACTGCTTGGGTTTAAGTCTGAGGAGTGTGCCCTGTATCTGCTAAAGATGCTGGGAATGAAGAGCGTTCTTTGAATGTAGGAAGTTTCCAGTGAGAATGAAGCTTGAATGTACAGTTGCTGTGTTGCATAAAAGAACTCTTTTACAGCAGTTAGTGCAAAGACCTGGTTTAAATTATACTTCTTAAAAATATTGGCCCTGTGTATTGTTGAATAAAGGTAGAAGTGACAATGTACATACAAAGCAACAGTTCCCTAAAAGTACACCTCTTCCTATTCTGTAGGTATTTTTTTAAACCATGAGCATTCTTTTCAACAGTAACTGTAAGGAATCAAAATGTTGAGCAATAAAACAGCTTGTGAAACTAGTGAAGGATATTATCAGTGTAAGATTTAATTCAAGAGTTCTAGCTCAAGGCAGTTGCTGTTATCCTGACTTTTATTTGTTCTCTATCAATAATGATGGAATATGATTCCATCTTAGTCATAGCAAAGATAGGAAACTTGCACTGGATCAATTTTAAAGTAAAAATATGTACTAGCAGCAACTTTTGACTGATTACAAAGACTGTTTTGTAAACACAATGTAGAAATAAAGCCCAAAAGAAAACATTATGAACAAAAATATACAATCCATAATCACACTAAAGCAGCAAAATTGGGTTATACATTGAAATCAAACACATGCCAATTTTAAGAAGGAACTGCTGCTTCAGAGTTTTTGTAACATGTTTTAATCATCTTAGACCTTTCAGAATTGCTCTTCATTTTAAAAATCAAATAACGTCTTTCTCTTCTTAGTGACTGTAAACCCCTCCCCAAATTCAGTCTCATCAGAAGACTCCAAATAAATTAGCTTTTTAATTAAAACATATATTTCTTCCACAATTCTTTTTTAAATCCATGTGTGAAACACATTTTCCACCCAAAACTCATTAACCCTTGGTACCTTAAGAAATGTGAACAGATCAGATGTTTGAAAACTATTTTCCCTCTCCTTTCTCCTGCAGAACAGATACTTAAAATAGTTTGGGCTTGTTTTGCTTGCCACTTTTCTGGCATTGTTAAAGGAGATTGTATCTCTCCAATGTATGAATTAGACCTCAAATCTAGTGAGAAAGCATTAGGTTCTCTTTTGGATATTGTTAGGAGAATGCCAGTACAGGCAGTCCCTGAGTTACGCGGATCCGACTTATGTCGGATCCGCACTTACAAACGGGGCTTTCTCGCCCCGGAGCTTGCAGGCAGCGGGACCGCCCGGAGCGCAGCGGTCCCGCCACCTCGACCTCCGGGGCGAGAAAAGCTGCTCCGGGTGCCCCTGGTCTGCTGGGGACCGTCTCCAGCAGACCAGGGACACCTGAAGCAAAGCCGGGGAGGCGGAGTGGTCCTGCGCCTCTGAGGCTTTGCTCTGGCAATGCCTCAGAGGCGCGGGACTCTGCCGCCACTGCGGCTTTGCTCCCGGTGTCCCTGGTCTGCTGGAGACGGTCCCCAGCAGACCAGAGGCACCGGGAGCAAAGCCACAGCGGCGGCAGGGTCCCGCGCCTCCCCGGCTTTGCCACAGCAAAGCCTCAGAGGCGCGGGACCCCTCCGCCTCCCCGGCTTTGCTCCGGGTGTCCCTGGTCTGCTGGGGGGGGGGGAGGGCGTGCAGCTAGTGCACCCCCGCCCCCCACCAGACCAGGCTTTTGTTGTGGACCCTGGGGTAGAGCAGCTGGGGTGCTGCCAGGTTGGTCCTGCAGGGACCTACCTGGCAGCCCAGCTGTTCTGTCCCAGGCTCGAGATTCAGTCGCTGTTGAAACTGATCAGCGGCTGATTCCAGGAAGCTGGGGCAGAGCAATTCTGCCTCCAGCTTCCTGTAGTCAGCCCCTGGTCAGTTTCAGCAGCAGCGGCTGAATCAGGAGCCAGTTCTGACTTACATACAAATTCAACTTAAGAACAAACCTTATAGTCCCTATCTTGTACGTAACCCGGAGACTGCCTGTATTAACAAATGTCAACTTTTTACTAACTACTCATTTTTGTGAAGAATTATTGAAATGGTTATGGTAAAGTAACTCTGGTATCTGAAGTCTTTTGACTCTCTTTATCCTCTTCAATCTGTTTTTTTTTTTTGGCCTGGGAGTCCATATACTGTGTTAAATCCCATTGGCTGAGAATCTCCTATTACTAAACTATAAAAGTCAGATTCCTTACCAACTCGGGCACAAATGGTAAATATTTGCTTAGGGTTTGCTCTGCAAATACATTTTATGAATAAAAAAAATATATAAGTAGAGTTCCTCAGTTGTTTCATAGTGCCATTTTGTTTCATGTCAAATAAAAATCACATTAATAACATGTTTATAGACAAGTGTTTTCAGTTCTGAAGCTAAGTCTCCACACATATGGCTAGGGGAGGATAGCAAAACAAGAAGATGAATGGAGGAGTATCCTGTAAATTATGGAGCACCATTGTAAAAAAGTCCATTCCTGCATTATTGAAATCAACGGGAATATTTTTCTCCGATTTTAGTGAAAGCAAAATTGGGGACTTAAGACTGATGTTTCAAAATTTTAAGTAGTTATAAGAAATAGTTCCCTGTGTAAGCTCTTTAAAAAATCTTATTCTGAAATATTTGAATCTGTGCAAACAATCTGTGTCGTCTTTACTAACTGTCAGACTATAACTTTCATGTTTATATCCAGGACAAAACAACCAACATTTAAAGACCTATCACCACAAGGAGTCCTAGGGACAATAAAAAGATACCTGCAGGAGTCAAAACGTTTTTTTTTTCCTTCATTCATTTTTAGAGCACCTACAGCAGGGCTACTCAACACGTGGCCCACGGGCCACATGCAGCCTGTGACCCGTTTGTTTGTAGCCTGCGGTATAGTTTGGGTTTATGGTGCAGTTTGGGTTGATACATATTTTAGTAGTTAAATTCCTGAACTGTTGTGAAGCCAGAACAAAAAAGTAGTCAATATAGTGGTCTCCTGTTAAGATGCGTTTTAGTAGTTAAATTCCTGGGCCATCATTGCTCATTAAAAGTGCTGTCATATGGGTGGAAATTGGGTAAATATTGCATTTTATTAATATCAGCAGAACTGACTTAAGTGGGGCCTATGTGTTGTGTAGTTTTGCCTTAATCTTTGTATTCATGCTCGCCAGTGTGAAAGAAGCTCTTTGCATATATTTGCATATACATTTGTACGTACATGCAACCACATTTAAGTTGCGGCCCTCGGCATGTGCTGTGAATATCATTGTGGCCCCTGGGGCTTCCAAAGTGGAGTAGGCCTGACCTACAGGGTTGCATCCTAAATATGTTTGTAAAGGTGACTGATAATATTTTCAGTTCTAATGTATGAATATGAGTTAAGATTTATATCTTTTATTTGTTTTGAAAATCAATTGCAAGATTATAAATACATTCTAAATGTGTTCTGTGTCTGATGTGCATGTGACCTGTGGTGGACATTTACTGTAAATTACTGTAGCCATTTGGAAGCGTCTTTTGAGCCATTAAATACACTTCAAAATGCCGGAAGATGTCTTGAGCATATTTATAATGCTTAATTTTATTATATTTATCAGACAAATTGTAATAACAGAAAAGGTTTACTTGGCTCATCGTGTTGGCTCCTTACTTTGCTTTGTAACCAAATTATAAATGTATTACAAATAGAATTTAGTAGTAAAGTTCAGGTTAGAAACAATTCAGGTAATCTGAAATTTGTCATACAGTTTGTATAAACAAACTTTATTGAAGGGTGTAATAGCAAGATGTAATGGCACACTGCAAGACCTGACAAAGTCATAGGGTGGATAATTGTTCTGAGCATGCGAGCTCAGCAAGTTATCAGACAGTTATAACATAGGGAGACAGGACTTAATTGTGAGTTTGTCTGGAGAATGCATATATGTTTTTTAAAGAAAAATATCTGTGCCTGTGCCTTGTATGTTATCTATTGGCTGGAGCAAAAAGGTTATGTCTCTTGGTGGAAAATATTTCGTAAACTACATATTCTGTTTGCTCTTGAAACTTTTTTGATTAAATGCAAGAACCTTTGCACCAGATTCACATTTTGATTTCACTGCAAGCATTTTCAGATGCAATATCAGGTAACCTGGGTAGCTGCAGATATTGAATAAAAATGTCCATAAGGAGATTTGTGAAGAATCTGCAGATCAAGAAATATTCACTGAAGTAGTCAAGTAATGAAGTGAAGAATTTAGAATCTTTGGTAAGGTTGCCAGGTGTCCGGTATTGACCCGGACAGTCGGTATTTATGCCTCCTGTCCAGTAAAAAAAATTCAGAAAATACTGGACACCTAAAATGTCCGGTATCTTTTGATTTTTTTTTTTTAATTTCCCTGCCAGAAGGCGAAAATACCGGACCCCTGGCAACCCTACGACACACTCAGCAACCGGGCCCAGCCGCCGGCCTCCCGCTGGCCCCCCCGGACACGCCTTCCCCTTCCTCCCTCCCCCGCCTGGCTTACCGGGTTCCTCAGGGGCTTATCTTGTGGCTGGAAAGAAAATCAAAATGGCCACCAGGAAAAAAAGGGGCCAAGCTGATTTTCTGTTTTTTAATTTTTAAAATTTTTTTGCTTAATAACTGCTGTCGGAGTCCTTTTTTTTCCAGTGTTTTTTTTTGGGGGGAAACTGGGTGTTTGGTATTTTTGGTTAAATCATCTGGCAACCCTAATCTTTGGACTATCAGAAAACTCCTGGAAAAAGATGCAAAAATTATCAAATACATTGTTGTGAAGTATTCACTCATACATACATAACATCTCACATAAATTTGCATTTGGAAAAAATCACAAGGAAACCCTTGTACATTTTTATTTGACCACATGCAATAGATTTTCAGTAACCTTTCTAAAAACTTCCCCATGAAGAGTCTCTTATTTTTTTCTTCCTCTGATTTATCATTTATATAATTTCCTAATATGCTCTGGGGTCATCAGCTATGGAAAGAAAAACACTGCCTCAAGTGTCAGACTGAGATTATCTTGCTTTTTGTTGAGACCTTATTTGGTCATGTGACTGAAATTCCTTGCATATTAGGACTTTTTTTTAAACAGTCAATTATTTTCCTTTTGAACCATACAGAAAGAAAATTTGGCAACAAGGTGTGACGTACAACATACCGCTATTCCCAAGCACAAATTACAGCAATGCTGTGACAAA
The DNA here is from genome assembly GCF_052426305.1 of Pelodiscus sinensis. Classification (NCBI taxonomy): domain Eukaryota; kingdom Metazoa; phylum Chordata; order Testudines; family Trionychidae; genus Pelodiscus; species Pelodiscus sinensis. The sequence goes on from NC_143063.1 coordinate 38,065,211, forward strand.
TACTGATTCATTGATTAGCCAGACCCAGTTAAATATTCTACATTGTTGGTAGTATCAAAAAGTTTTCAACCATATGGTTCTGCCTGACTTGAAAAGATGTCTCAAAATGTCCAGCAAATTACAAATGCTATAGATATTTTTATGTTCCTACGTACATCTCATTTTCTTTTACTCTCTCTCACTATGCAGACATAGGTCCAAAATATTTATACAAATATTTTCCATGGCCTCCTGTGTTCTATGTAGCATGACATTTTTCTTAACCAAACCGGAGAATACAGCTTTGGCATACTCAGATTTTACTTGTAAGAATCACTGGTTTTATAACCTCTTTTAGAAACTGATGAGTAGGAAAATTTCAAAACATGTGGAGCCAGAGCACCAATCTTTTCCTCCAGTGTTAGAAGAAAGTAAGAAAAAAAACCTTAACAGATTCTATGAAAGGAGAGCTAGACTGAGAGAGAAATAGTGAACTGTTGCATACAGACAACTTTCTACAATCTCCTTGTGTCACAATTGGGCCTGTAAAAATATTTGTTACTATCAGGTGAGCCTGTTGTTGACCAGGAAAGTAATTTGGCATAGATTACACTTATAGGAAAGTTCAAGAAATTAAATATATGTACAGGCAGTCCCCGGGTTACGTACAAGACTGTAGGTTTGTTCTTAAGTTGAATCTGTATGTAAGTCGGAACTGGCGGGACCAACCCAGCAGCACCCCAGCTGCTCTACCCCAGGCGTCCCCAAGTCAGCTGCTGCTGAAACTGATCAGCGGCTGATTCCAGGAAGCCCGGAGCAACTTTGCCTCGGGCTTCCTGTAGTCAGCTCCTTGGCGCTACTGGACCAACCCAGCAGCACCCAAGCTGCTCTGCCCCAGGCGTCCTGATTCAGCCGCTGCTGAAACTGACCAGCAGCAGCTGAATCAGGACGCATGGGGCAGAGCAGCTGGGGTGCTGCCGGGTTGGTCCAGTAGCTCTGAGAGCGGTGCTGCGGGACCAACCGGCAGCGCCCCGGCTGCTCTACCACAGGCGTCCCGAGAAAAGCCTGGTCTGGTGGGTGGGGGAGGGGCGCACTAGCTGCGCCTCCCCCCCCCCCCAGCAGACCAGGGAGACGCGGAGCAAAGCTGGGGGGGACCGCCCAGATGCGCCGCGGTCCCCCCGCCCAGGTCCTCCACGTCTTTGCTCCGCGTCTTCCTGGTTTGCTGGGGGGAGCCCCCCCAGCAGACCAGGGAGACGCGGAGCAGCTTTTCTTGCCCTGGAGGATGCGGGTGGTGGGACTTCGGCACGTCTGGGTGGTCCTGCTGCCCGCGTCCTCCGGGACGAGAAAAGCCCGGTTTGTAAGTACGGATCCAACATAAGTCGGATCCGTGTAACCCGGGGACTGCCTGTAATAGAATTTTTTATTAACGTGCCTGAAAAAGGGAAATAAAAGAACAGTTTTAAATGTTTAAATGTCAATTTCAAACATTATTCATTTTATTGAATAATTACCATACATAGTAAATTTGAATCAAAAACTTGTAAAGCTTCCTTTACTCTTTCCGAAGCAAAATGCAGGACAATGTAGCACTTTAAAGACTAACAAGATGGTTTATTAGATGATGAGCTTTCGTGGGCCAGACCCACTTCCTCAGATCAAATATACTATTTGATCTGAGGAAGTGGGTCTGGCCCACGAAAGCTCATCATCTAATAAACCATCTTGTTAGTCTTTAAAGTGCTACATTGTCCTGCATTTTGCTTCAGCTACCCCAGACTAACACGGCTACATTTCTATCACTATTTTACTCTTTCCATAATTCATCTGAATTATTTTGTGATCTGTAACAGAAAAAATGTCCCTGAACTAAAATGACATTTTAATTTTGTTAGCAAATATTTTTTATGAACTCTAATAATAAAACTCATGACTTTTTTCCAAAGAAAAACAAAAATTATTATTTAAACCTCTCACCCAGCAAATTCTGGTGTAAAAAGTAGTGCATTCAGCTTATTTAAGTGCAGGCTTGTTTATGCAAAATTTGGTATCTGTAGGTAATTGTGAAGTATGACTTTATTTTGCACAAACATACTCCAAAATATATAGTAGATTGCTAAGAGGAACATATCCATATTTCCTATGTATTTTCTTTTTGAGACATTCCTGTTATAATTGGAAGTTCTTTCTGGAGGCAATACTTGCCCTGGCGACAGAGCTAGATAAAACAGCTGTGTAGCAAATCATGCTCTATTTGAGGAGGAAAATGAAAAGCCACTATACTAAATATGCAGCAACAGGTTATTTGCTTAATTTCTCCATTGTAGTGGAGGCTCAGGAGCTGCCTTTTCTATAGACTTCTCTGTTTGAACCTCTATGTTCTATATAGCTAAACTGAGCTGAGGCAGCCTCCTGGGGGGTAAGTCTATAATTTTGTATCATTCAGTGAGTTATACTCGAAGGTTTGAGGAATGAGATCTAGGACAAAATTACATAACATAAAAACATAAGACTGGCCATACTGGGTCATACCAAAGGTCCATCCAACCTAGTACCCTGTCTGCTGACAGTGGCCAATGCCAGGTGTCCCAGAGGAACAGGTAATGATCAAGCAATCTCTCTCCTGACATCCATCTCCATCCTCTGACAAACAGAGGCTAGGGACACCATTCCTTACCCATACTGGCTAATTTATGGATTTAACCTCAATGAATTTATGTATTTCTATTTTAAACCCTGTTATAGTCCTAGCCTTCACAACCTCCTCAGGAAAGGAGTTCCACAGATTGACAATGCGTTATGTGAAGAAGAACTTCCTTTTATTTGTTTTAAACCTGCTGCCCATTAGTTTCATTTGGTAGCCCCTAGTTCTTATATTACAGGAACAAGTAAATAACTTTTCCTTATTCACTTTCTCCACACCACTCATGATTTTATAGACTTCTATCATATCCCTCCTTAGTCACCTCTTTTCCAAGCTGAAAAGTCCCAGTCTCTTTAATCTCTCCTCATATGGGACCCGCTCCAAACCCCTAATCATTTTAGTTGCCCTTCTCTGAACCTTTTCTAATGCCAGTATATATTTTTTTGAGATGAGGAGACCACATCTGTGCGCAGTATTCCAGATGTGGGTGTACCATGCATTTACATAAGTGCAATAAGATATTCTCCGTCTTATTCTCTATCCCTTTTTTAATGATTCCTAACATCCTGTTTGCTTTTTTGACTGCCGCTGCACTCTCCATGGACGTCTTTAGAGAACTATCCACGATGACTCCAAGATCTCTTTCCTGATTAGTTGTAGCTAAATTAGCCCCCATTATGATGTATACTTGGGGTTATTTTTTCCAATGTGCATTACTTTACATTGATCCACATTAAATTTCATTTGCCATTTTTTTTGCCCAGTCATTTAGTTTGGTGAGATCTTTTTGAAGTTCTTCACAGTCTGCTTTGGTCTTAACTACCTTGAGCAGTTTAGTATTGACCGCAAACTTTGCCTCCTCACTGTTTACCCGTTTCTCCAGATCATTTATGATTGGTCCTAGGACTGACCCTTGGGGAGCTCCACTAGTTACCCCTCTCCATTCTGAAAATTTACCATTTATTCCTACCCTTTATTTCCTGTCTTTTAACCAGTTCTCAGTCCATGAAAAGATCTTCCCTCTTATCCCATGGTAACTTAATTTACATAAGTGCCTTTGGTGAGGGACCTTGTCCAAGGCTTTCTGGAAATCTAAGTACACTATATCTACTGGATTCCCCTTGTCCACATGTTTGTTGACCCCTTTAAAGAACTCTAATAGATTAGTAAGACATGATTTCCCTTTACAGAAACCATGTTGACTTTTTCCCAACAAATTATGTTCTTCTATGTGTCTGACAATTTTATTCTTTACTATTGTTTCAACTAATTTGCCTGGTACTGATGTTAGACTTACCAGTCTGTAATTGCTGGGATTGCCTCTAGAGCCCTTTTAAAATATTGACGTTACATTAGCTATCTTCCAGTCATTGGGTACAGAAGCCAATTTAAAGGTTAGGTTACAAACTTTATCATCTTTAAGTGCTCCTTTTGTATCTCGATCATCCAGGAGCCCCGCTGGTTGTTTAGCAGGCTTTCTGCTTCTGATGGTACTTAAAAGACATTTTGTTATTACCTTTTGAGTTTTTGGCTAGCTGTTCTTCAAACTTTTTTGGCTTTTCTTATTACATGTTTACACCTAATTTGGCAGTGTTTATGCTCCTTTCTATTTACCTCACTAGGATCTAACTTCTACTTTTTAAAATATGTCTTTTTATTTCTCACTGCTTCTTTTACATGGTTGTTAAGCCACTGTGGCTCCTTTTTAGTTCTTCTATGTTATTTAATTTGGGGTATACATTTAAGTTGGGCCTCTATTATGGTGTCTTTGAAAAGTGTCCATGCAGCTTGCAGGGATGTTACTTTAGTCATTATACCCTTTAATTTCTGTTTAACTAACCTCCTCATTTTTGCATAGTTCTCCTTTTTGAAATTAAATGCCATAGTGTTGGGCTGCTGAGGTGTGCTTCCCACCACAGGAATGTTAAATATTGTTGTATTATGGTCATTATTTCCAAGTGGACCTGTTGGACCTCTTGGACCAGATCCAGTGCGCCACTTAGGACTAAATCAAGAATTGCCTCTCCCCCTGTGGGTTCCTGAACCAGCTGCTCCAAGAAGCAGTCGTTTATGGTATCAATTCTAACTACTTCAGTTAATTTGTTTCTTTGAAATAATTAGGGCAACAGTGCACTTCATTTTCAGAATAAGAGATTTTGGTCAAATACTTACCAATAAGTTCTTATTTTTATTTATGATGTACTTTTCAAATACATAAAATATTTAATTGACTATTTCTCCATCTAGCTTACTATATGATTTCCCTATCACTCTTATAATTGTCAACTGATATCCCCCTTCAATAAATGTTTGAAACATTTTTTGGTGCCAGTTTTTCTTGTACTTTGCATTATCAAAAAGCTTGGGTCAAAAAGTTTGTCTCACAATGTTTATATTGTGTTGATCTAGATTTGTTGTATAAACATTGACGGATTTGAAGAATCTGAACTGACAACGAATGCTAGGAACTGTATACAAAAATTCTTTCAGTGACAGAAGTGGGGATTTCAATGATGACAGATTTTTATAGCATCTTGAACAGAAGAGATAGCTATAATAAGTACCTCTTGAAGGCCCAATTGAGCTAAAAATATTCTTTACTCTTGACTGCTGCAATATAAAAATGAAAATTATTAAAATTTAAGTAGTCTTGAGAGAATTCTTGATCTAATTTTTTGAATGGTGATGTGCATTAAAACTGGTTCATTGCAAAATATTGTGGCAAGTATCACCATTCTTGAGCTACCAGCAGAAATAAGAGCAGTAGTTCTTTTCTAAATAATCTAGAAATGGATGTTCTAATTACAAGATATTATGGTTCTATTATTGTTTCCTTTTTAAACCGCTATGTTCACATATCTTTTGGCATTCAATGTATTTACACCAGAAGGATATGGATATATTTATATATTTTATATATTTTGAACTTGGGGGCTGGTTTAGGTAGATTATATGAGTGAGGCAATAACGTGCGCATTTTGTTGCTTTAACATCTGTCTTTGTTTTGCTTTTGGAAAAATTTGTATTTTTTTAAAATGGCGGCTGTGATATGAACTTTTGATATTGAAATTTCTTTTAAGATGTCAGGAATATTGATACTTTTGCAAATGTACTGCAGTTAGACAGTAACTACTTTTAATAACACTTAATAAAACTGAATCTGGATTCAATGTTATTGATTACAATGAAGAAAAAGAAACATAATGGTTCTTTTACAGTAACTAAGACGCCATTCTCATCTAATATGGCATACTTCCATCCCAGCTGTACAATACCATTGTTTTGCGCTAAGACTAGAAGATGGTTCTTCAAGGGTTCCTATTAATAAATAGTACAGTTGATATAATGTATTTAATAAAAAAGAAGGCTAGAGTGTTACTCAAGACCAAGTCCCCTCAGAAAATGATAGAGGCCCGGGTCACTTTGAGTTTAGAGGCCCCAGCCCAGGCCCCCAATGCATCTAACTTCTTATCCGCAGGATCATACTAAATCCAAAAGAATATATGAAAATGAACACTTAAGACATTTATTTATTAACAATCAAGTTGTTATACCAATAGCTTGTATATTAAATGTCACTTTAATTGTGAGTTGCTACTGCAAGCAAAACTCTTTAATTTAGGAATGCTTTCCTGGCTTTGTTGTGTGCAAACTCATTTATAACACTGCTCTACAGCCAAAATGCTTCTGAAATAAATGTAGTCAAACTTTACTAATTCTGGGTCACTGAGAACGAAAATGATGCTTAAAATTGTTGATTGTCTCTAGTCTTCAAGATATGCTATTGGATCAGTATATACGACCTTTGACTTGCGAATGGTGGAGGATAAGTGAGTTCTAAAGGGAAGGGATCTCAATTTAAACCAGAAATGACTAAAATACATCTTTGACTGGATCTATGAATAAATCTATGACTGAGTTTGGACAGTACTTGCTTTTAAGGCAAAACAATGAATGATGCAATCTGAAGCTGGTATTGTGTCATACATGATATGAATTGCATCATGTTATTCCTAGAAGTCGTGGATGATGCAATCATAACGAAGCTTACATCACTCTGCTGAACAAAGTGCTCTATATAAGCTCTAGAAATCATACAGTGTCGTGCTCTCTTATTTGTCAGTGTTTGATTTTGCAAAGGGACACATTTCTGTTTAGCCAAAGTGAGCAGAGATGCCTCGTACTTGTGTGAACAATGCAGATAACTTCTGCTATGTTTGTGGTGAAGTGACTTTTGCATCACAAAAGCGCAGTATAACCACTATGGTTAAGAAAGCCTATCACCTTTATTTTGGCTGCAAAATTGGAGATCAGGACAAGGGGTGGGCCCCGGGGTGGGCCCCACCCATATGCTGCAACACTTGTGCAACAAATCTTCACCAGTGGTTGAACAGGAAAAGGAAATCTATGCCTTTTGCAGTGCCAATGATTTGGAGAGAGCCAACAGATCATACCAGAAATTGTTACTTCTGCATGGTGCCTCCCACATAGGAAAGGTGTGTCAAAGAAGAAAAAGTGGATTGTGCATTATCCAAACATTCCATCAGCTATACGCCCAGTACACCACGGAGAAGGACTGCCGGTTCCTGATGCACCAGAATCATTTTCACTTGAGTCAGATGAGGAAGAGAATGAAACTTCTGGTCCTGAACCATCAATGTCACAGGACCCACATTTTCTCCCATCCTCCTCTTCTGAACCACACCTCATAACATAAGGTGAACTGAATGACCTTGTCAGGGATTTGGAACTACCCAAGAGTAAGGCAGGGCTGTTGGGCTCCAGACTACAGCAGTGGAATCTCCTGGCAGGTGATGTTAGGGTTTCCATGTTCCGTGACCGTCAAAAGGCTCTTGTCCCATTCTTCTTCATAGAAGGTGATCTTGTAGCCTGCAACAAAATCGATGGTGTAATGGCAGTCCTCAACATTGTTCACGATCCAGATGAGTGGAGATTGTTCATTGATTTATCAAGACAAGTCTTAAAGATGTTTTGCTGCATAATGGCAATGTTTTGCCATCAATTCCAGTTGGTCATGCAGTCCATAGGAAGGAAACCTATGACAACATGAAACAACTTTTGAGGTGCATAAACTATGACCAACATCAGTGGCAGCTTTGTGGCAATTTGAAGGTTGTTGCTCTCTTGCTTGGTCTGCAGACTGGATACACAAAGTACTGCTGTTTTCTCTGTGAATGGGATAGTCGTGCAAGAGTTTCCCACTACATCAAGATAGATTGACCACTCCGACAGTCATTGGAGCCTGGGAGAAAAAGTGTTCAGCATCCACCACTTGTTGAATCAAGGAAGATTGTTACCACCCTTACACATGTTACCCCAGAGTCTCAGTAACAAGCATAATCTTTTGAATTAATTCAGAATTTAGGATAAGGGACCTGATTGATGATGATAAATGCTCTGGTTACCATAAGGGCGGCCCTTGACACCGTATCTGATCACCGGTGATTTCTCCCCCCCCAAAAAAACATGCTTGGAGTCCAGATTAGAGTTCACTAATCTATTGTAGAATTTAATTTGACAAGTGCATGAACAAGAACAAAAAAAAACAACCAAGAAATCCAACCCTCACCCCAAAACAGAAGAGAAGGAAGACAGAAAGACCCCAATACAGGTAAAGTATTTGTACGTTAAAACAATCTCTGTGTTGCCAATGGTCGTACTGCTGCTTGCGACCTTCTACCTTTGGGCTCAGCTTAGCCCTTAGGGAGGAACTGCAAGTGATCCTTCGCAGTTCTGGGATGATTCTCGTTGGGCCTTCACCACAACGGAGTGTTTCAGGGATGGTGACAATGTGATGGTCCGAGGCAGGTAGAGATCAAACACCTCTGCTTGGTGTATCTCTGAGCCTTCACCACAGCATGGTGTGGGAACCCACTGCAGTTATGAATGTTTCCTATGCCTTTTCCTTCTGTGGCGCTGTGGTGCCTTCACAGACACAGACCGGAACACTGACCACCCACACCTGGGTGCAGTGCTTTTTTTTCCTTTTAGAACCTTTGGCAGGTAAACTGTAAACTTGTGTAGGGTGGTGTGCACAATTCCGAGCTGGGTGCAAAGGGTCTTGTGTGCCTAGTGCAATTTTGGTACTGAGTGCAAACACTCAAAGTGGAAAAAGTTTAACTGACTTTCCAGAAACTCCATTTTGTTTTCCAAAACTCCATTTTGCTTTTACTTACTGATGGCATCAACCGCTCCTTTAAGTGTGCACGTTACCTACATCCTATTTACAATAATTACATTACATTATAAACATTATAAACAAATCAACATTATAACACCACTCTAACACACATCAATCTGGGTCTGATGAAGAACTTTGTCAAGACCATGGACAAAACACAAGCCGCTTTCAAGCACCTCTGTGGAAAATTTCCAAGGTTCCAATACAAAAGCCTTGGTTGCAACATGTCACTAAAGATACATTTTTTGCACTATCATCTAAATTTTTTTCCACCGAACTGCGGAGCAGTGAGCGACAAGCACGGCGAGTGATTTCACCAGGACATTGCAACAATGGAGAAACGCTATCAGGGCAAATGGAGCCCATCAATGCTTGCAGACTATTGCTGGACAGTGACAAGACATGTTCCATTTAATGAATACAAGAGACAAGCCAAGAAGCGCCGAGTAGACACTGATTAGGACTAAACTATGTACATAATCGTTTTTTGCCTTTTTGTTTTATAATAAATTTTATTTACATAACCCTTTTGCTGATTTTTTAAACTGTTACATAAACAGGACAGGTGAAATATTATCATGTAAAGCAACCATAAACACATGAAAAGACCTAGGTTTACAATTTATGATTAAAACTCTACTATCTACACAATATACATAGACGTAAAATGTAAAAACTTAAATATCTTGGAAACGGTAGCCAATCAGTTGTTTTAATTGTCATATTTGAATTCAGCACATCAAAATACATAATAAATAGCACATTTTGTCTCTGAAGCAGACGACTTCTAAAAAATTGTAGACCAGTGTAATTGAAGAAAAACCTAATTTACATGCAACCTCACTGTTAATGTTAAGCATTGCAAGCCCATTCAAATGCTTTTGTCCTATTGTAGAATGATGATTGTTTACTTCTTTTTTTACACGTTGACTGTGTAGTCACCTGAAGCCACTGATTCAGGAATACTGACAAATATGTAACGCAATTCTGATATTTGGAAATACTGTCAACAGGCGAAGATCAGTTCTTTTGGCTTGCAGTCCAATTTAAAGTTGGTAGAACGCATACATTTCAGGAAAACAATTTAATCACAGAATCTCTTAAAATTTCATGTTGTACCTTTGAAACTATTCAGCTGCCGAATATAGATCTTCAGCACTTAGTTCTCTGAACTCCCAAAGGAATCCAAAAAGGGGTACAAATTTGTCACAGTGACTCAAATTGACGTGTAAGATCAGATTTGATGGAGTCAATTATAACAAAAAAAATATGACTTGATCATGCCTTTCTGTATCAGATTAAGATGTTAGGCTGTGATTGGTGGAAAACTCAGATGAAATGTCAATATCCTGTGCTACTGATTTGGACTCAGAAAGGATTGCGTCCCATTGATCATGAATCTTTTAAATATCTTTAATAAGTTGTTCAATGTTATCCTTCTCAACATCTAAAAACTTCCTAACTGTCAGGATGGTTAAATACTGGAATAAATTGCCTTGGAAGATTGTGAAATCTCCATCACTGGAGATATTTAAGAGCAGGTTAGATAGACACCTGTCAGGGATGATCTCGATGGTGCTTGGTCTTGCCGTGAGGGTAGAGGACTGGACTTGATGACCTCTTGAGGTCTCTCTTTTAGTTCAAGTATTCTATGATTGTGAGGCCTGGGCCAAATCGCCTCCCCACCTCATAGCGCCTGCCTGCTGTTTATATAGGATGACCACTAGACGTTCAAATGTGTTTTGAATAGTGTTGAAAATAATCGTAGCTTAAAATGGCATTATGGACTCATCTAGACTATGTTAAAGTGTCGAAAGGGGATATGCAAATTCTGCAGGAATTTGCATATCGCTTTCCGATCTCACTTTCGAAAGCGGAGCTTTGAAAGTGAAAGGAATCAAGACCCATTTTTTTCGGCAACCTCAAAAAGTGAAAACTGCTTTCGAAAGTGAGATTGGAAGAAGATAAGCAAATTCCTAAGGAATTTGCATATCTCCTTTCGACACTTCAGCGTAGTCTAGATGAGCCCTATGTGTGCAAGAGAGCCCAATCGAAATCCCAAACAATAGGATTAGGATGTATTAGACTAAATTCTGTATTCGTTGCCAACTCAAAACCCCTGCAGATTTCTGATAACTTTCTGGGTGTTAAAAGATTCCAGACCTGACATTTATATAAGAACAATTTATTAATTAGGCTCCATTTGTGTGTGTGTGTGTAACTTACACAGCTGACAAGATGGGAAGGAAGGTTGGGAAGCAGATGTTCTTGCCTTATGTTATCTCTACACATTCCCATCCTAGGTTGTTGCATGCTATGCATAGTGAGCTATGGAAGTAGTTTTGTATTATTCTTTCTGGTTCTCAGACTTTATCTGTCACCATCTGAGCACGCAGTATGAAAGTTCTTAGTGAATGTGTGCTTCTTCTGAATATCCAAATGTTCCAAATTACTGTAATAAAAGTGTCCACCTACCTAACTTTCCTCAGGGTCTCTCTGCTTCAATGGAGTCTTTTTAAAAGGTTCAAAAAGGGGAAAAAGGAGGGTCATTATAGATGTGAACAAGCAATGTATGCAGTGTTCAGTTACGGTACATAACCTTTCTATTCCTCTAAGGACAGGTGTTAGTGTTCACAGCTGAACAGTGATGCAAGTGTTTGGGGAATCTAGTTATTTACTAGCACAACACTTAAGTTTACAGCCTTTTGGAAGCAGTTTCTCATCACCATATTCATTGCTTTAATAAAGTAAATCTTTGACTCTACTTCATCAGTAACTGTCTGTCACAGCACACTTTTTTTTTCTGTGTTACGGAAAGCACTTAATGGCTTCCTTTCCCAAATGCCCTCCAACTTACCAAAAAGGTTTCCTTTTCCTGTAAAATATTTTCAAGCTCTAGTTTAATGTATTTTAAGTTTATTATTGCATTTTTTGTGGTAAAGAAAAATAATTAAAATTGTTAAGTTGGAAAGAAAAAGGAAATTCTTTCAAATGCCTTTTAATCTCTTTAATTCCATTTTGTTTTTATTTTCTCAAATCCATTTAATTAATGTCCCTATTAATAAACATATGTTAAATGCTACTGTCAGTTTTAAAATCTTTATGAATCCGGATTCAATTATCTGTAGATGAGGATCACATGAGTCTCTTTTTTTTCCTCCTTATTTTTTTAAGCCTTGGTACAATATTAAATTACAAGCATGACTTTGAAAACCTGTTTTGGGTGGGAAGGATAATAATAAATATGTTCTAATGGGTAATCCTCTTACTAACTATTTAGAAATGTATGCCTTTTGTTCCCATTTATTCAAGAACTCCTCCTAAACAGTAAGAGCGAGGACCACCCAATTTGGTATGCAGCTTCCTCTTACCCTCTCTTAAAGCAAGGCCAGTTTTTCGTTTTGCCAGCATAATGGGATGCACATAGAATTTGTTTCTCATAAATATAAAGGGAGGAGTCTGAAAGAAGGTAATTATACTTTGGAATGACCCCAGGAGGGCAGCTAGGAGCCAGAGATGGAACTGGGACACCTAAAACCCCATTGGGCCAGCAAGGAGCAAGAGTGGAGAAAGGGACAGCTATTTACTATATATTGCAGAGAGTTTGTCTGTCTCTGTGGGATCGTCTAGACTACGGCGAAGTTCTGAAAGAGGATATGCAATTTTTGTGGGAATTTGCATATGTTCTTCCAATCTCACTTTCGAAAGTGAAAGTAGTTGGGACGTGGTTTTTTTGGGCAACCCTCACCCTTTTTTGAAAAGCCACTCTTCCTCAAAAAATGAGGTTGCCAAAAAAACCTGTGTCCCAACTACTTTCCTGTGGAATTTGCATATCCTCTTTCGGAACTTTGCTGTAGTCTAGATGAGTCCTGCGTGTGTCTGTCACCTACCTGGGGAACATGCACCCCTCCTCTGGCTGTGCTCACTGGCCATGGACAGTTCTTCTCACCTGGGTCCAAGCTGCTGTGGTGAGAGAGAGCTGGTGTTGTGCTCTCTCCCTGGGGCAGCCTGCATACTGAAATTCTCATCCCCAGCTCTACCCCAGAACAATAATTTTTAAATGAAGAAAAACAAAACTCGTTTGAGTTCAGGACCTGAGCAATGCCGGGTAAATTTTCTACTTAACCTGTAAGAGGTGCTTCATCACTTACTAAAAAGAAAAAAATAATACAGACCTTAAACAGACGATAATACTGTTCTGATTTTCTTCCGCTGACAAACAGAAAAAAGGTGTATTGTCTCTAGAAAAAATCATATTTCACTGAGACCATAATGTAAAGTTTATGAATCCTGAGCACTGTATCTAGCCTAACTAAAAAGATTTTTGTCCTTGCAAAAAATAATGCATTGAATTTCATGTAGTTAAATGTTGGGACCTGGACCTGTATTTGTTGTATCTTGCAATATTCTCTTTCCCAGATATTCTTATAAGCATTTCCAAGCCATTAAAGTGTATTCTAGACAAAAATGAAATAACATGATCTTGTTTTCTTTAATATGGCTTTTTAGTGGAGTTTAAAGTGTATAAGATAAACCAAGCAGTTACAGAATTTAAGAGTTCTGGATTAGAAGGCATACAGCCCCTTGCTGCCTCTTTCTGATAGACCCCAGCTGACCCCAGGCTTCACGCGGTGCTACCTCTTTGAAACGTTGTGTGCAGCCCGGGGCCAGCTGAGGAGTCTCCTTTGCTGCCTCTTTCTGATAGAGGCAGCAAGGGGGGGAAGTATCTTGTCAACTAGTGTGTTGACTTTGATAGTTGACTGGTTGTTCACATCCTTATATAGGACTTCATAGTAATACCTTGCTCAACAAAATCATAAATCTGCTCTGTTTTTGTCAGCTAGTGTGACCCTGAAGTAGTGAGAATATTTCTTGCAACTATGGGCCAGTGCCTGCTTTAGCTGCTGGGATAGCTGGCAGTGTGGCATAAGCAGTATTCTCATTGGTAGGACAGTTTACCATTTCTCTCAAGCATTTTATCTTATAGCTGCTGCCAAGCAACCATACTCTGGCCAATTATTGTCCAATAACTTATTTTCCATTTTTGGTTAAATTTTTGAAAAAGTTGAGCCAACTCTTGAGTATCTGATTGGCTTATTAAAGTCAGCAGAGAAATGGGACCAAATGGGACTTTTTCAGAGTCTTGAGGTAATTAAAAAAATGTAGTTCCATATAGAAGTTTAATTCCAGTTTGATAACTTTAAGGATTCCTGATGATATCTCAGTGTGATCGCTACCTGTTCCATTGTGTTCTGAACAGGAGGAGATATAAGGAGTAAAGTTCATATTTGTGATTGTTTAGTCTCCAGCCATCATGTCTTCTCTGATTTCTCTCATAGAGTTCTGTCTAACTTTGGTATCATAACAAAGAACTTTGGCTTCATTTCCTGTCCCAAGAAATAGGGGGAAGAGGCATATTACTATATGGTACATGCTGAAAGGTGCTACAGAAATGTCCTGTCTATCTGCAGTCAAAACTGCAAAGGGATATTCCTTAATTCATAGAACTTTCCTTAATGTCCTAACCTTTCACCTTCATTTATTGTTTTACATGCAATAGTTAATTCTGTAGAAGATGGATTATTAAAAAAAAAACCAACCTCGAACGTGGAAGTATCTTGCATGTATGGTGTGTTTGGCTCATTCAGCTTTAGTTTCAAACACACGTGGTGTTTATGTAGACACACTGTTACCTGAATGCTTAGCAAAAGAGAAAAAAGAGTAATAGGCCAGAGAAAAATGCAAAGAGAAGAAACCTGGTTTTTGTTTTTGTACACTTTCAAAGAATTCAATAAGAAGCAAATCTTCATTACTGGCATAGCTGCGAAGTATTCAGTCTAATGCTTTATTATTGCTACTACAAAATGTCCATGATTGGAACATATTGCAACCAGTTAACTCCCTGCTACATATTTCCAATCCAAATTTTACAGATACTATATCACATTATGAATGCTTTACTTTCCTTCTGTATTTTTTGCTTCATAAGCTAGGTGTACTTAGATGTTCTGTGTATCTGTCAAGTGATGGAAAATACTTCTTGGCTGTTTTTCACGCCCCATTTAGCATGAAGAGTTTAATGTGACAAAGGAAAATTAGTTGCTTGTTTTTGTTGTTTCATAATTAAGATCTCAGTTATAGAATGAAAAGCTTTAAAGTTTGTTTAATTTCTGCATTTGCACAGTTTGGATAACTTTCTTGAAATTTTTAATTAAAATGTAAAACTGAGTTGCATACATTCCAAAGCCATTTTTTTTCTGAATTTGAAAGGATTTTTTTTAACACTCAAGAAACTTGTATGGGTATTTCTTGAAAAATTTGGAAGAAAAAGCATACATAACATTATGGAAGTATAAAATGAATACAATATGAACAACTGAAACTATATTATACAATCAACACCACCAATAAGTAAATCAACCCTGAATTTTTCTTCTTCTATATTTTTGATATATGGGCTATTAAGAGTGCTAGCCAGTCACCTGGACTGCCTCAGGCATTATTTTCTACTGAGATGGTCTAGCAGAGTGATGATTGTCTGTCATAGGACTTTGTTCTTTGCATCCTATGCATTTTTAGGGAAAAACGAAGCATATTTACAAAATATAATTGGGGTGAATTTAATGGAGGTGGTGTCAGCCGATGGTCAGGGCTGTGTGTGTGTGTGTGTGTGTGTGTGTGTTTCCGAGAAAAGGTTTAACGTCAGTGTCTTTACTGCTAGGACCGGGGTCCCATCGCAGAGGGTGGCCAGCAGGCCAACAGACGCCCCGTTATATAGGAAGAGCTTATTACACCTTAGATTTCAGCTGCTAGAACACAGGGGTTCCTTCGCAGCGGGCAGCCTAGGAAAGGCTGAAAAGGTGCCCCAACGGATCTTGTCACCTGGGAGTGACACAGATCCAAACACCCAAGCTCTCCCTATGTCTGTCCTTTTATGACCGGCTGAAGTTCTTTTAAATTGTGCTTGGTTCTGTTACAGCAACTGGAGGAGTCAGGTTAAAGCTTAAACAGTTACAGGTTTATTAAAAGACTTATAAAAGCATATGGTTAAATGGCTTAAAAATGATCACAGGAAAAAGGTAAAGATAGAAAATAGAAATAATGGTACCAAGTGACAGCTTAATCTTTAAAGAGCTCTAACACTATGTATATATATACTTAAGCAAAGGACCACATCCAGGTACAATTTTTACCCCTTTCTGTGCCTCTCGACTCCAGCGTGTCAGGCCAGGGCCGGTCTCTCAATTTCTAGGAAAGACGAATACGAGGTGGGCGTCCCCTCTGGAACCTCGGGAGATCAAACACCTAACCCGACCAGCAGATAGATGGTAGATTGACACTCAGAGAAAATGTGCTGTTGGACCCATCTATATACCCCTGGGGGCCCGTATCCTCTTTCTTATCTAAGATGCCGAATTGTACTGGTCCGTTTTGTGGCGCCAGTTCTTACAAGCAAGTTTCAAGTTAATTTACACTTGCAAGAGAGAGAACTAAATTGTGAATACTAGACATTTTTTTTACTGGGCGAGAGATTCCTCCCCCCGCGGACAGATGTGTATTCGTATCAATATGGGTTTGAGTCAAGGGCACTCCTTGGCAGCCTCTTGGTCAGCAATTGGCGTATCTCTGTTTACAGCCATTCATGGTCACAGCAGCCTGGGCCTTCTGCTCTGTGTGCCCTGTATGCTCCAGGCAAGCAAAAATGGATGTTACAAGGGGGGGTTCCTGTCTGGCTACAGGTGGGGAGCTTAGTGAGAGCCATCAGAGAAAAGAAAACCATAGGGCTCTGCTAAGGATTGCCTCTCTACCCCTTTTCTGATTTCCTCCTTGTAGATGCTTGGCCTTCTCTGGGAGGGGGGAGAGAGGGAGGGAGAGGAGAGCATCCCTAGCTGACTGGCTGGGTTGAAGAGCACAGCAGAAGGCCAATGGCTGCCACTCCTGAAGGGAGGGTCTTTCCACTTGCCATTCTGCACTTAAAAGTGATATTTCCCCATCTCTGGAATTAGAGTAGGTGTCTAGGACTTGCTGTGGGCAAATGATTTTTAGGAGCTAAGGATGAAGTTTTCCATCACTGCCAGCTTGACTTAGATAGAATGAGACTTTTTCTTATCGGCCCCAGCCAGATTACATGGTAATGTGTTTGTAGTTACAAGGTGACAGGTGTTTCTAATGCAGGTGCTAGTTTAATATGGCTGTAACTCCCTAATAAGATGGAAGTAAAAGAGGGCATCTCCTAAAGAAGGTAGGGAAAGAGACCATCAAGTTCAGCCCTCCTCTTGTATGATGAGGCCTTGGGAATGAAGTTGGGACCAGTTTAAAGGTCTGGAGATAGAGGATAGCAGCTTTGGGTAGCCCCACTTCAGGTGGCATGAATTATTGAAGATGCTTATGTACACTGAATGGGTTATTAGCAGTTAGTTTACTAGGTATATTAAGTTTATGAAAAAAAAGGGGTTTACCCTGGTTAAGTCATTTTAGTGGTGTCCTGTCTTGTCTTCCTGGCACGTCCAAGAAAATAATTAAGCTTTTATGCAGTGTTATCGTAGCTGTCATTTCCAGGATATTAAAGATACAAGGTGGGTGAGGTAATATCCTTTTATTGGGACCAATTTCTGTGCGAGAGAGAGACAATCTCTCCATTTCTTCCTCAGGTCTGGGAAAGATAGCATCAAAGCTAAATATAAGATCTAAGAAATAGCTTAGCACAGGTAGTTAGCACACGTTCTGAGTGACTGTTCAAGGTAGCATGGCCCATTAATACCCCTATAGTTCTAAAATAAAAAGGGGGTTAGAGAGTTACAGATTGTTGTAATAAACCATAAAGCCAAAGTCTTTATTAAGACATGATTTTTAGTGTCTAGGAAAGTTATGAATTTAGGCTATCAGGCTTGTCTTTGAAAGTGTTGTGCAGGTTTCCTTTGAAGATGAGGACTGATAAATCAGATTTAGAGTGATCACTTTGTGAAAAGTGTTCACCCACGGGTGATGGGGTATTTTTATCTATTTTCTGTGTATATGAGACAATAGTGATTATCTAGCTTCACCCGCATAGATATTATTGGGGCATTTAGTGCACTTAATTATGTATATCCCATATTAACATAAGGCCATACCAGATCAAACCAAATGTCCATCAAGCCCAGTACCCTATCCTCCGACAGTGGCCAATGCCAGGTACACCTGAAGGAATGAACAGAATAGGTAATCAAGTGATCCATCCCCTGTTGCCCATTCCCAGCTTCTGACAGAGGCTATTAACACTATTCCTACCCATCCTAACTAATAGCCATTGATGGACCTATCCTCCATGAATTTATCTAGTTCCTTTTTGAACCCTGTTAAAGTCCTGTTCTTCACAACATCCTCCAGCAAGCAGTTCCACTGCATGTTGCATGAAGAAATACTTCCTTATGTTTGTTTAAAACCTGCTACCTATTAATTTTATTTGGTGACCCTCTACTTCTTGTCTCTTGTCTAGTTCTTGGGGTAGCTGTATTAGTCTGTAACTTCAAAAACAACAAGCAGTTCCATGGACCCTTAGAGACTAAAAAATATATTATAAATAATTATATAATATAAAACCCAATTCATCAGATGAGTTGGTTCTAATTCTTGTGCTTTGGGAACAAGTAAACTTTTCTTTATTCGGATCCTCCACACCAGTCATTATTTTATGGACCTCTATTGTAACTTCTCTTTTCAAAGCTGAAAAGTCCCAGTATTTGTAATCTTCCTCATAGGATAGCCGTTCCAAGCCCCTAATCATTTTTGTTGCCCTTTTCTAAACCTTTTCCAATGCCATTTTTGAGATGCGGGCAGTATTCTATGGATTTTTATACAGGCATAAAATATTCTCTGTTTAGTCTCTATCCCGTTTTAAATTATTCCTAACATTCTGTGATAGATATGTGTAGGACATGTGGATCTTGCAGAGTGTGTTGTGTATTGTTCATAATAACAATGGAAATATAGCTGCACTTTTGCATCTGTTGTTCTGGCAGGGTAATAGGTCTGTTGCCACTTTGAGTAGGCATTTCTTGGTCTGTGGACAATAAACAATCTACTATAAAATGGCCTAGAATAACATTAGTTTAAAACATTACATTAATCTAAAATAGACCAGTAAAATAGGCGTAATCTATGTAAAATACAGTTTGATGGCATACACAATGAGTTGTCTCTGTGTTAGTTTTACTCATGACATATTAACACAGTGAATTGGAAGATGATGTGGACAAATTTAGCCTTTAGTCACTGATTTACGATTCTGCAACCTGCAGATGTGTAAGTTGAAGTTGCCTTCAATTTCAAATGGGATGGTTTTATTTAGAATTGATGCCAAATTGCTAATGGAAGCTACTTGATTCAATTCTGTCATATAATTTAAACATCATTTCACTGCATATAGTTTAACCAGGAGAGAGTTGTAGTCTGCAGCCCATAATTTATTTATTGTTCTTTTTTGTTAATATTTTTCCAGTCCAAAAAAGCCTTAAAATGCTTATATAGTGAAACTTGTGTTCAGTATGTGTGTGCGCTTCAAATGGCCAATATGAAAAATGTCACAGTATTAGTTTTCAGTTATATATGTCAAAAAGCATTTTATAGCTGCATGTCAGGGTTTTTTTACCTGATTTTTGTGGAGTGTGCATTTAATGCTAAATTACAAATTGGATTCTGCTGTTAACTAAGGATCCTATTCAGCAGAAATTATATGCAGGTTTTGTGGAAGGGAATCTGGCTCCTATACTCAATTAAGTGATACAGAGGGGAGCTCTTCTTGGCCATGGAATCACTTTTGTCAAGATCTGCATATAGATTTCACAAAGGAGTGGCTAAGGAGACTTTGATTGTACTCTTCTCTTGCTGAAGAACCATATTCCATTGCTAAAAAAAAGCACCCTATATAAGTAGCTTTGTTATATGGTTTCAAAGTTAGTCCTGCTCAACAGTGACGTGATGAGATAATCACTACAAAAAGATGCACTCTGCACATCATCGCTGTTTTGAAACTATTGGATAGGATTTTGCATATCCAAATGCATAAGTAGTCTCTCTTTGCCTACGTACCTAGTGGTCTACCAATTATAGCTGCTAAGGTGCCAACCAAATAGGAGTATAGAAAGAGGAATATAGAAATGTTCATTATAGTAAAAAATTCAAGACCTGCTGTTCTTCAGAAAAAGTATTAAATTCTGATCATATCTGCTATGGTGAACCTGAAGAAAACTTGAACTTCTTGAAAACTGTGAAGGATTATTCTGCTGTTCTTACTAATATTTCTTCTTTTTTTAATAAATATTTGAATGTTTGGTATTCAACTAAGACATTGGTTACTGTGATGAGGTTTCTTTGTCTGGAAGTTCAGCATCTCACCACTAGCTTTAAGTAATTTGAGGTTTATATGGAAGGTGACCTGGTCAGGAGTCCCTAGGATGTTGACTGACTAGTGCCATTAATATGTGATAATATGCTTTGGCAATGTGAATTTAGCTGGAGACCATGGGGTTCTTTCCCCATAAAAAACTTGACTCACTAAGGGAGTCTGGAAAATGGAGTTCCAGAGAATGGATAGAGTGCTCCTGCCTTGCCCCAATTTGGATAGCAAACTCCTGGCAAAGTAGCTTGGCCTCCTTGAGCCTGCCTGGTGAAGAGGTCCATCTGAGTATGAAATTTTGTACCATGAAAAGTAAAGGGGAGAAAGTTGTGGAATTTGTGAAAAGATCTCTTTAGTGATCCTGAATATTAACTTAAGTGCCTGCAATAAAATGCAGCTGACTGTATGCTGGGAGAATATTAAATCAGTTACCTAGAATATACTTGCTGCAGAATGGGTGGACCTGACCTTTAGTGAGTAAAGTGGAAACGTTTTTAGGGAATATCCACCAAGCCCTCAAACATTGGAAATCTGGTTGTTTTGCTGGATACGCTCAGCTGTTTATAAAAGCGGCGGGGAGTCCTGTGGCACCTTTTAGACTAACTGAAGTGTAGGAGCATAAGCTTTCGTGGGCAAAGACCCACTTCGTCAGATGCATGTAGTGGAAATTTCCAGAGGCAGGTATAAATATGCAGTCCAGAATCAGGCTGGAGATGACGAGGTGGATCCAATCAAGGAGGATGATGCCCACTTCTAGTAGCTGATCTGGAGGTGTGAATTCCAAGAGAGGAGAAGCTGCTTTTGTAGTTAGCAAGACATTCACAGTCTTTGTTTAATCCAGAGTTGATTGTGTCAAACTTGAAGATGAACTGTAGCTCTGCAGTTTCTCTTTGAAGTCTGGTCCTGAAGTTTTTTTGCTGCAGGATGGCTACCTTTAGATCTGCAATTATGTGTCCAGGAAGATTGAAGTGTTCCCCTACAGGTTTTTGTATGTTGCCATTCCTAATATCTGATTTGTGTCCATTAATTCTTTTACATAGGGACTGTCCAGTTTGGCTGATGTATATAGCAGTGGGGCATTGTTGGCACATGATGGCATATGTTACGTTAGTAGATGTGCAGGAGAATGAACCAGTGACAGTATGGCTGATCTGGTTAGGTCCTGTGATGATGTTGCTGGTGTATATATGTGGGCAGAGTTGGCACCGAGGTTTGTTGTAAGGATTGGTTCTTGAGTTAGAGTTATTATGGTGCGGTGTGTAGTTGCTGGTGAGAATATGCTTCAGGGTGGCGGGTTGTCTGTGGGCAAGGACTGGCCTACCTCCCAAGGCCTGTGAAAGTGAGGGATCATTGTCCAGGATGAGTTGTAGTTTACTAATGATGCATTGGAGAGGTTTTAGCTGAGGACTGAAGGTGATGGCCAGTGGTGTTCTGTTGGTTTATTTTTTGGGCTTGTCCCGTAGCAGGAGGCTTCTGGGTACATGTCTGGCTCTGTCAATCTGTCTCCTCACTTCCTCTTGTGGGTATCGTAGTTTACAGAAAGCTTGTTGAAGTTTTTGTAGGTGTAGGTCTCTGTCTGAGGGGTTGGAGCATATGTGGTTGTGCCTCAGTGCTTGGCTGTAAACAATGGATCATGTGGTGTGTCCGGGATGGAAGCTGGAGGCATGCAGGTAAGCATAGCGGTCGGTAGGCTTTCGGTATAGGATGGTATTGATGTGACCGTCACTTATTTGCACCGTGGCGTCCAGGAAATGGACCTCCCGTGTATACTGGTCCATGCTGAGTTTGATGGTGGGGTGGAAGCTGTTGAAATCATGGTGAAACTCTTCCAGAGTCTCCTTCCCATGGGTCCAGATGATGAAGATGTCATCGATGTAGCATAGGTAGAGAAGGGGTGTAAGTGGACGAGAGCTGAGGAAGCGTTGTTCCAGGTCATCCATAAAAATGTTGGCGTATTGTGGGGCCATGCGGGTGCCCATAGCAGTGCCACTGGTCTGGAGGTATATATTGTCACCAAATCTGAAATAGTTGTGTGTGAGGATAAATTCACAGAGTTCAGCCACCAGTTGTGCTGTGGCATCATCATACATTAGTAGATGTGCAGGAGAATGAACCAGTGACAGTATGGTATCAGTATAAGCTGTTTGTGTTACCTTTTTCTTTATTTTCTACAGCCATAACCAGATATGCAGAACATTGACTTGTTTCACTTGTTGGGATTAAGTGGTCCAAGAAATCTATCCAATACATTATAAGGTTAATAAATAATTCTTCATACTCACTCAACCATACACAGTCCAGACTTCATAAGAGAATTTGTTTTTGAAATAGATACCTCAGAAAGCTCCCTTGCAGCCATACTGTCACACAACTATAGCTATTGGGCCAAGCACCTACCCAAGTGAACTGCTTCAGTGTGGGGAAGGAGTAGTTGGTAATCTGGGACGGGTGGGGCACTGCAGCATTACCTTTTCATTGTGGTCTCTAATATTGCACTCCCTTATGATTATTAATGCCATTGGTTTTATATATAGAATCATCTGGGGAAGGAAATGGTAACATTGATGTATTTTCTTGAATTCCATGGACTGCTGGAGTTTTTGTAACTGTGTGTGTGTACCAATTGTTATGCTCACTGAGAAGACGTAAGTGATGGGATATGCTGTCTGACTCAGTCTCAGGATGACTCAGCCCAGATCTCTCAAGAAAAGTTGGAACGTCCCTGATCCGGAGTTTTCTGTCAGAGTTTAGATGAGAAGGGACTATGGGCCAGGAGGTCAAGCCAAGACATGGAGAGCTCAACATGCAGCCAAGCCTAGCAGTTGGAATAGAAAAAACAAGGAGTTCTGTGGCTCCTTAGAGACAAATGAAATCCAGTTCATCTGTCTCTCTTTGTAATCGGCTTTTAAAGTTCTTTTGTAGAAGGACTTGTAAATCCATTACTGAATGTCCGGGGTGGTTAAAGTGTTCCCCTACAGGTTTTTGTGTTACCTTTTCTGATGTCTGATTTGTGACCATTTGTCCTTTTGCACAGAGACTGTCCGGTTGTATTTGCCAGGTGGAAAAGGAAGCTGGCAGAAGATTCAGTGGCGTAAGCAAGAAATAGCAGAGCCTGAATTTCCCTACCAGTTGTTTTACATGGCATCACTGTCATTTCATTTGCATGGTATCATTAGGAGAGACAAGTTAATTTTTATAGTTGCTATGGCTTGATATTTGTGAATTATACACTCTATTATCTTTCTTGTAGTACTCAGATATAGAAATTTTCGCATTGTACAGGACAGTTTCTAGTACAGAACTACTCTCTCATGGAGAGTCTTTCAAAGACTGAGCAACTATCTTGCATTCTCTGTCTCTGTCCTTAACACTAACCTAATGAAGTTTCAATCCTTTCTTTGGTAATGTAACCATCCTTCTACAAAAGAACTTTAAAACCTGATTACAAAGGGAGACAGCTGAACTAGAGGTCATTTGCAAATTCAATTCAATCAATCTAGGATTGAATAAGGATCTTAACTGGTTAATGTACTACAAAGACAAGTTGATATTCTCTTGATATTCATATCTCCGCATCAAATTCTGTAGCTAAAGTACATATACCCTGACTTGATTAGCCTCATTAGCACTGGTCCTAAACTTGACAAATAACTTTTTTTTATTCTTATATATAACCCTGTCTCTGTAATTTCCAGTCCAGCTCATCTGATGAAGTGGGTTTTGCCCACAAAAGCTTAAGCTCTAATAAATCTGTGAGTATATATGGTGCCACAGGACTCCTTGTTGTTTTTGCAGACACAGATTAACATGGCTCTCCCTCTGAGATTTAAGTAATGTTGTTTGAATAGTGAAAGATGCAGGCTGAGGACAGACTTTGCCTGGCCTGAGGGAGAGGGAGGTCGGTGGCTAGTTCCAGCCCTCTACCCCCAGAAGGGGCAGAGCCTTAGGCAGAAGGGAGAGGCATGGGTGCTAGCTTTTCCTACCCAGCCCTTCAGAGCTGCTAGGGGCACACCTTCTGGGGTTGCAATGGTGATTTAAAGGGCCTGGAGTGCTGGCTGCTGCTAAGATTGCCAGCTCCTGCCCCTCCCCGCCCCAACCTCTGGCAATGGCACTGGCCAGATAACTCAGTACTTGTACTTTTCAGACAGCCTTACTCTCCTGAAAATGTGAGAGTTGTTTGGTTTTATTTGTAAAGAAAGAGAAATAGAGACTGCTGAATCTCCAGAGATTAAAGCCTTCCAAGTGGTTAAGTGGAACTCAAATGATTGACAGTATTTTTTCTATAAATTCTTCTTTTATCCTAATAAATGAAGTTTAGGCAAACAATACCTCTAATCACTTCAAGAATATTAATTCCAAAGGAGAAAGAAATGGAACAGGAACTCTGCTTCTGGAGATCTAGCGTTACAACTGTGCTGTGTCCTGAAAAGTAACTGTTTTTTCATGGGAATATTTAGTTTCTGATTACCCCTATATTATATAGGTAGTTAAAAGAATTTCTTGAAGGGTTTTTACATACTGGACCTTACCTTCTCAGTAACCATTTTTTTTCTTGTCTCAAAACTCTCATTAATTTTTCACAGGCTTGTGATGGATAGTTTTTATTTATTCACGTCTGAGGTTCTGTTGTGTGAAAAGGACTCATTTTATAACATTACATATTCATGGCTTGGGAAAGGTGGGATGAGGAACTTATTATTAATGTGTCACAGTGGGAAACTTACTCTAGGTTCATTTGTGAACCTTGTTAAATTTGGTACGGTCAGCAGACAGTACTGAAATTTTCGATACATTTTATTATAAAAGGGCAAAGAGGTTCATTGATGCTTCCTTGTCTAAACAACACAGGAAAAATTGTTTCATTCCAGATGTATTTGAAACAGAGTGGCAATAAAAGAAGGGTACGTGGAAAAATATATGTACAACAATAGAAAAATCTTAACCTTTCTATATGTTTCATCATTCTTTTATGACATACATACATTT
This sequence comes from Pelodiscus sinensis, assembly GCF_052426305.1. Taxonomy (NCBI): domain Eukaryota; kingdom Metazoa; phylum Chordata; order Testudines; family Trionychidae; genus Pelodiscus; species Pelodiscus sinensis. Next base: position 38,090,396 of record NC_143063.1, read on the forward strand.
TTGACATACATATCCTTTCTTCTATGGCATACATACGTTTGGAATACAATCACTTGTATTTAATATTTCTGCGGATTTTACAAATAACCAAAAACTATAGTATATTTTCATCATATGAACCTATATTAAATTCTTACCAAATGTGCTTCTCAATTCACAAGAAGTTAATTTAGCTTATGAAGGTTCATTGTAGCCATGTTTTCCTGAGGCCTTTTCTACACATACCCTGCCCCTCACCCTTCAATCTAACCTACATAACTTCAGCTATGCAAATAGCATAGCTGATATTGCTGGACTTACCATGGTGCCTTCTGTGTGGTAAGATTACGCTTTCCACCCCGTCTTTTGTATGCAGCATTTCCACTGATTTCCATTGCCATGCTAAACATTGAACATATGAAGAATATGCAGTGAAGCTCTTCAGTACAAATTAAAGGGGATAAGTTTGGCCTAATAGTCTTCCTATTTTATAATCTTAACATTTCACTTATCCTGCATGAAATGCCTTTTTACAGATGCACCGTGAAATCCATTTTTCAAGGCCGGAAATCCCATGCATGATAGATGGAATTTTAAAGTACCAACACTGTATTTCATGAATTTAGACTTCATAAAACAAGACCTGTTCAATGAAATATTTGGTATAGCCATCTTTTAATATTGAGAAAAGGGCCAACAGGAAATATTGCTCTTCTACAAGTTAGATATGTTTTTTGCAGCTTTTGAGTGGGAAACCCTATGCAATGAGGTCATTGCCCTGCTGGAAAACGGAAGAGAGATATATCTGGAATACTCTAAAACAATACGTTTTGTGCAAAGAAAATTTTCTAGATGAAAATGTGGAGTTGAATTTTTTTTTGAACATTTGAGTCTCTTCTTAAAATGCAGGGAACAAGAAATTGTCCTGGTTGACCTTTTAAAACAATTTTTTCCCCTGGGAAAACAAAACAAAAGTGTATCACAAAAATAATTGTGATTAAAGGGCACTTCAAGCTTTTTGAAGCCAATACAATTAGATAAGCTGTAACATATATTTTAACAAATGTTTAAGTAATATAACATGCTCATTTTTAATAGGGATTCCATTGGTGGTTCAATGATATTATATTGCCATTTATACTAGGAGCTGAGAACTGTTGTCTATTAAGTGTTTGTGAGCGTGCACATATGCATACAGTGAAATAATATCCAGTGTAATGTGCAGTGACAGTCAAAATTACAGCTTTTCTCTGCCGCAAGGGTACTTCTCTGCCAAGTATAGTAATATTGTTGTAGCAGTGTTCAAGCTTGTCAGCAGTTCTGGGTTACTCTGCAGAGAGCCATAACTGTGTGTGGAAGCAAGGAGCTTCCTGTCAAGGGAAATACTATAATTTTGATATATATTTGTTGGTGCCAAACTGCAATTAAATAGGAGGCATTGGAAGAAGGTTTTATTTAATCAGCTTGAATTAGTTTAAAAACCCACACACCTAGTATTTGTATATTTTTAAAGAAGAAACGTATCTAGTATTTGTCCACATTTTTATTACTCACTTGAATTTGGATTTCATTAATATTATCTAATATCTTGCTTTATATGGTGAATTAGTGCTTGTTGAATATATACATCACACATCACTGTTAACTTGGCTCATAATATTTGAGCTATGTCCCTCTGTTAATTTGCTGTTATGAAATTATGTATTTTAAAGTCCTATCTGAAAAAAAAACCCTAAAGCACACACACAGTGTTTTGGCAAAATGTCTAGCCTTCTGAAAAAGGACTGGAAGGAATTTCTTAGAGATGACAACTCCTTACTTATGAAAACATGATGCTGTCAATTGGGTTTACAGTTACAATTTTATTTACATGAAAATCACATTGTTCCTTGTACAACTAGCAAAAAAATTGAAAAAAAAAGTTAAAAGTATTATTTAAAAAAGATATTAGTTTCTGAGGCCCTGATTCAGCAAACTAATTAGACATGGATCTAACTTTCAGCTCTTGTGTAGTCAGATTACTTGCATGTTTAAAGTTGGGAATGCGTTAATGTAACTGATGTGAAAGTAAAAAGAATTATACCTTAAGAGAGAGATGAACTATGCTGTAATAGTTGAATAAGTTGAAGGAATACTGTTTGTCTCTGAACAGAAAGGAGAAAAATATGTTAATGTTGTTTGTAGGTATGCAGCTCAGAGTGCTAGCCAGGTGGGCCTGGGATAATAGGAAAAGGAACATTAGGTGTTAGGCAGAAAACAATTGAGATAACCAGGGAGATATGGACAGGAGATTGCTGTGTGCCTGATGTGGCAATGAAGATACTTGACTAGCCTCATACTAATCATGTGAAGTTTTGCCTCTCTTTTAATCTTGTTAAGTTGGCCTTCTTTTGACTGTATAAATCAAGGAGTTTGAATCTTGTATGGTACTCACTCACTCATATTTTCTGGGTGCATTTAGCAGAGCGGCTTTGCTAATAAACAGAGCGGTCTGACAAATCTGAGAGTCCTGTCTGACTTTGACAATTGGGAGGTCCCACCGAGATGGCCACCATCTTCGCTGAGGCTGTGATATCCCTGACCATCTTGCAGGACGACCGTGGTAGCCAGCATCTGGACATTTGGCCCGAGCGGTCCTCCGCCAGAACGGAAAGGTGCACAACCACAGCGAAATCTATGCCATCGAACCTGTTGGTTCCCGTTCTGTTCTGGTAGGGATCCCGGGATCTAACATCAGGACTCTGGTCAGGTAATTATTTCTATGTTTTTTCTGGACTGAGGACTGTCTTGTCTCTGTGTCTATCTCTCTTCCCTGTGGTGTGAGTGAGTCTTGGAGCCGCCCCTGTATGGGGACTGGCCGACCAAGGGGCTCCTGTCCCCGCGGTCTGTGTGACTGGAATCTGCACAATCGCAGCCGCACCTTGGATAAAATCCTTGGAGTGAACCTAAGGGCGATTGAGGCAGTAGCCTGTGGGCTTCTTTTGTGTGTTGCACCGGGCACTGCTCTGACGAACCCAAATTTCCTCCTTGTGTGATTGGTGTATGAAGTCCTCCTGTATGGGTAACCAGACGTCTAAGCGGGGGTAGTTCCCTAAAGGGACCCTGACTCAGTTTATGTATTTTAAAAAGGGTCCGGACCCCTGTAAATTTCTGGAAAAATGGTCTAAATTGACTCTGGGGGATCCCAAATCACAGTGGCCACTGTTAGGATCCTGGGACAAAGACCGAGTGGACATCTTAAAAGACAAACTTGGCCTCCCCAAAACTAAATTGGCTAGAGGAGAGGTGGATTGCTGCATGCAGTGGTGGGAAGAGGCAAATCGTAGATGGACAGAATTGAAGCTCGCATTCCTAAAAAAAAATTCTAATTATAAGTTAAAAGCTTTATTGGAAACCTCCTCTCCCACCACCAGCCTGAGCGCTCCCCTTTACCCAGTTCTGCGTGATGATCCGGATCGAACCCAACCCCCTCCTTACTCCCGTCCCAGTGAGGGAACAGAGGAAGAAAGGCCTTTGGTAATTTCCAATGATGAGGATGAAGAAAATACCCTCATTGGCCTCGCAGCCCTGCAGAGTGTTCAAGGTCCCCCAGCCCCAAATAGAACCCCTCCACATTTGAATCGCAAAAATTCCCGATTCCTCTTTCAATACTCCCAATTTAATGATCTCACTCACTCACTCACACACATTTTCTGGGTGCATTTAGGAGAGTGGCTTTGCTAATAAACAGAGCGGTCTGACAAATCTGTGAGTCCTGTCTGACTTTGACAATTGGTAAATGCAACATTGGGAAAAAAACATAGACAAAGTTTAATACTGAGTAATTCTCAAATTAAAGCCACAGTTCAGCAATATGATGTACATGGGCACCTCCTTCCCAATTTTCTTCTTTGCCTATACTCTCTGGTGTGTAGCCATGTACATGTGTACAACACATTGAAGGATGGAGGGCTTTTTATGGTTCTGGAGTATATATGTTCTAACAGGGCTTGCTTTTTTCCTCTAGTCTTTTTCAATTAATACATATTGAAAAGAAAGTATTGTATTAAAATCATAAGCAATTTTTACTGTTTTCTGTATTTAACTAAAAATAAGATAAATTTAGATGCTTCATACTGAGGGATTGAAATAGAATGGATAGGATTATAGGCTACTTTTTTCCTCAAAAAATATTAGAGGAAAATAATCAATTGGGATATTTCCATAATCAGGAATAAGATGTTCTACTGACTGTTGATATATCCAAAAATTACCCTGTCAGTTAAATCTATTCTAGAAATACAGTATGCAAAATTTACAGGAATAAATTTAATATATAGTGTAGATTACATGTATATAGTAAAGAGCTAAAGCTATATCTTCATTTAGTTCACTAGTTAAGCTAAATTCAAAATATAATGCTGCTGTTGCGACTTAAAGTGGGGTCTTCCTCATGTATATGCGCATCTCTAGCTAGTGACACATAAGTGTGTGCATTATGACTATGCTGCAAAGGCTGGGGCTATAAAAAAAAGAAAAAGCTTAGGTTTGACAGGAGATAAATATTTTCTATATGTTTGTGTGACTTTTTTTTCTGTGCCTGCTTACAGTGCTTTGATATGGGACCATTTTCAGTCTGATTTTTTCCATCAGATAGTAGTGATTAAGCTTTTTATATCTATAGGGCAGTAAACATGGCCTCTGCTAGTTCCACTTTGAATACCACAAGCTAAATCAAACAGTGAAATAGCAATGTAACAGCTTTCTCTTCCAGAGTAGAAACTTTTGCATCCAAGCTTGATGGGAAAGGGGAAAAGTGCATCATTACTGCAGATTCTGTACCTTTTTTGTTCTTTCTTGTTTGAATTTATAGTGACATTTTGTGAATTTGTGTTGGATGTAGTTACAAAGTAGGCAAAATCTGGCCTTGATTTAGTGTTCTGAGTATGCAAATTCTCTGTGTGGAATCCTGGCACCATTGAATTCAATGGTAGTTTATCTTCTAATCATAACTCTAGTTTCCTTATCCTCTGATCATAAGTCCGGTCATCTGAAGAAGTGGGCTGTGCCCACAAAAGCTCATGATACCATCTACATGTTTTGTTAGTCTATAGAGTGCTACCAGACCATTTGCTTGCAGGATTTCATCCTGTCCCTTTAGTGTAAAGGCATTAGTGCTCAGAAAGTAGTCATGAAAATCTTTGCGTGGAAAAATGTATACACGGACACGTGTGTGGCCCTATATTTTAACCTCTCTGCTGTATAATGTGTGACTAAAACATTACCCAAATTTAAGGTCTTTTGGGATACTGTGCTAATGTTTATTATTTACTTTTAGTGTTGTTATTGAATAAACATATTGCTCAACAGTGCAGGGTATTTTCTTCATTCCTTGCTATTGCAATTTGAACGCAAACTTGCTTTTCTTTAACTCATGAAGAATCCAGCATCTATTTTTGGCTTCCTGCAGTTTTCATTCTTCAGACAATACATTCAGAATTTTGAAACGCAAAAGAAATTAAAACATTTGTCCCTTCTTCAAAACAGTGGTTACTCTGTGACAACAATGGGTTGAGCTAAATTCAGCTACATCAAGGAAGAGCTATAAAAGTAGATAGATTGCCCTCTAAGCTTCACTTTATTGGATATTGTAATTGACATATAGTTGTCATTTATAATCATCTGTCCATTTCTGTGAGTTGGGAGCAGTAAAGTTAATTGTGGCTGCTCATTTGCATTAATCTCACCTCTGAAGGGTACAGTAACCCATTAATATCATGTCATGATGAATTATCACAAATAACATTGAACATATTGATTAATGATCTCTGAGATTTGTATCTCGTTAAAACATTTTGTTAGCTCTTTAAACTTTTAAGCAGACAGTCTATGTATGCAGGAGAGGTTTAGAGATCACCCAAGAGGTGATGAAAAGTTATGGCATACATTTTGGGTCACTAATTAAAACTTATTTAAAATGTTTCCTAATTTTGAAAAATGCCTTTCTTTAGCTTAGTAAGCTATGCATCTCACCTGCATTTTAATCACGAGAATTGTTCCTGAGATAGGAAACCATAATTTTGCCGAGACAATAGACTGCAGACAAACAAAAAGATAGCAGAGGGTAAAACAAGTGATAAAATATCCTGTTTACGAAAAACAAAACAGTCCAGTGTTTCAGTTTCTACCTTGTACCAAAAAAGAGGGTCAAAATCACATGTGTATCGACATCTAATCCACATAAAACTTTTCTTTTGCTTCTTTAACATTTATGTAAAAATATTGAAAATTTAATGCTTTTTCTCCCACTACATTTTGAAACTTAGATGTTTACTTTTTAGGTAAATGGAATGCCGAATATTAGATCATTGTATAATCCTGAATTGTGTGACAACTGTGTAATTTTACACGTTGATTACAGTGTTTTGAAATTTCTGCTGAACAGAAATACATTACTATTTTAATATAAAAAGCGCAAGGAACTTAGGAAGGATCTGGGGGAATTTACAGAGTTCCAGAATGCAATGACTAACATTTTACTATCCTATAAAAATTACTCCTGGATAATATTAGAAATTACTTAGTTGCATCGCTTATCAAAGGGGGATTCATCATCTCCTCACAAAATGACTGTAAGGCTATGTCTAGACTGCAGGCTTCTTTCAGAAACAAATTTTTTGAAGAGATCTTCCAAAAAAACTTCTTCCAAAAGAGAGCGTTCACACACAAAAACTCATTGAAAAAGCGAACTGCTTTTTCGAAAGATAGTGTCCAGGTTGATTGGATGCTCTCTTGCATTTAAGCTGTGATTACTATGGACAGAGTGGCCACCAGGGCACCTGTGTTTTTTCCTCTTCTTTCGAAAGAACTCCTTCTTCCCTGTCCAAACACGCCTTTTTCTGAAAGAGCTCTTTCGGAAAAAGGCTTCTTCCTCGTAGAAAGAGGATTACCAACGCCGGAAAAACCCCTCTGTTCTTTTGATTTCCTTTCGGAAGAACGCAATTACAGTGTGGCTGTAATTCAGGTTTTGTCAGAAAATCATCTGTTTTTCCACCAAAACTCTGTAGTGTAGACATACCCTAATTGATTTGGCCTTTCCAATAGCTTGTGACTTCAGTAGTTCCCCTTGCTACAGCCAATTGCCTAAAACGTTCCTTTGCTTCTAGTTTACTGTGCTGTTGTAGCTGTGTTAATGCCAGGATATGGATGATGAGGTGAAGTGGATGAGATAATGTATTTTTTTATTGAACCAACATTGGCTACCAAAAAGTTTTTGAGTTTACAGAGATCTGAAGAAGAGGTCAGTGTAAGATTGCAAGTGAGCCTCTCGCCAACAAAAATCAGTTCAGTAAAAGATACTATTTCACCTTTTGTTTTTGTTGAACTGCCAGTGTAGTCCTTCGCTTCCACTTAAATGGCTGCTATAAGCAGTTATTTTTAGTGATCACCCAGTATCATTTCACGTTTTTGAGCTCAGGACAGTTATGCATAGCATATAACTCTTCTGCTGCTGTTTCATTCTGTTTCCTTACATCATCCAACAATGGCTTTTCATCTGTCCTCATACTTGGATCGCAGGCAGTAAATCAGCATATTTCATTGCTCTCTCTCTCTCTTGCCAATCCATAATGCCGTCCCATAATTCCATGGAAAGAGTTGCCCTGGAGTTTGGCTCAGTTGTACACGGGAGGTTGTGAAGTCAGGGATTGTAGTCCAACTTTAACTTACCATTGGGAGCTCAGATTGATGGTTGGGTTTCCAAGACACAGTGTATGAAATTACATACTGTCAACTGAGGAGTGGGAAGCAAAGTGGAAACAATCACTCTTAATCAACTTGCTTTTATTGGTGTAAGGAAGAGCCTTAACGTTATGTTAAAAGATATCTGTGCATATTTATTTTGAAACCATGAAACAACCACTTCTATTTCATATTAAATCATGTAGGAAAATCAGCCATTTTATTATTCAGTTAATTTTAAACCTTTTTGTTTGTCACCTTAAGCATACTTAGTGAATAATGCATGTTGTAGTATTTTTGTCCAAAAAAGTGTGTGGAGAACATAAAATAGACTCGTTTCTACCCATGGTATTAATTCTTATTCATTCTAAAAATCTGCTAACGGAAATATTTCCATTCAGCTCATTAATCAATTGTGATTTTCATTCCCTTGTTTTGTAAAAGCTGTTGCAATAAATATTTTTTTCACAAAGCAAAAATCCAAGAGATGGATGCAGTAAGCGTAATTAATAGCACCCAGTTACAGAAGATCAGCAAGTTTGTGAGATTCACATGCTGCTTTACCATATGGCTGCCCAGTAGGCGAAAAATTTGATTAATGTTTTTGAGGTAGATTTTTTCAACAAATATTACAGCCCCAGATGAGGACTTTTACTTTCTGGTATTGCTCGACTTAACTAAAATCGGAGATCCTTTGATTTTGAGCTAAATAATATTTTGATCTAGTACATCATAACGTGCAAAAAGAATTACCTTTCTGTTTTGCACAGAAAGAACAGACACTGTCTTTGTTTATAATTTAGTCCAAAACGGTTAACATTTCATTCCATGTTAATTTCTTTAAAATTGTTTGTGATTTAACATAACAATACTAATATGTGTCTATTGTAGGAAGAAATGTTTCCCAAAATGAGAATAATTTGATGATTTTATAATTAAATTGGTTTATTTTACTTACCCAGTACCATTTATCTTCCTAGTTCCATAAGTACAAGATCAAGATTGAGAGGCTTGTTGAGAAACTATTAGTACATGATAATTTCATTAGGATGTTATCTTAAATCAGTTTACAAGAAAAACTACATAGTTTAACAACTGTATTTATCAGAACAACTGTAGCTGGTGGTTAATCATTCAACAATACTACTACTGAATATGTTCACTTAAATTAAAAGAAGTCTACAAAAAAGTACATCATGAGAATGTCACTATTTCATGTTGAGTGTTCTCATGTGAAGCTAACACACAGCAGGAAGTTCTGCTTTTCTCACAAATTTCATTTTAATAGAAGGAACATCAGCAGCTGGCGAAGTACAGATTCAGGGTGCTGAGCCTGAAATGGAGTGGAGAAAAGCTCTGAATGGAAGTCTTGCTGAGCTTCCAGAGTACTAAAAGGTAAAGCATTTTACCTAACATTAGCAAAACAACTTTGCCCGTTTGGTTTCTTCTAATACCTCACGTAATGCCAAGGTTTTGAGTCTGATTAGATGCTAAAATTAAATGAGGGAGAATTTTTAAATTTAAAAAGATACAATTTTGTGGAACTGTTACGATGTATCAAATTAGAAATCAGTAACTGCATTTAAAAAGTATGTTGACAAGAAAATGTTTTTTTATTAGAATAGCTGAATGTTTTCCCCAGCTTAAGTTTATTGTCACAAAAATGTCAGTATTGCTTAATTTGTGGGAGACAGTGAGAACTCGAAACCAAAAAGACAAGCAAAAGATGAAGGAAAATAGAAGGTACCCATTATGTGGACTAGTCTAAATAAACCTTTCACCTTTGGCAATTCTAGATAGTACGTAACAGTAGGAGGTGTCTAGTTGCATTAGTTTGTGTTGAATATCATCGATAAGAAGCAAAACACATAGAAGGGTTTGAAGATGTTAATTTTGGAGGATATGAACATCAAGATACTATATGCTGTAAATTAAGAGACATTAACAGATGACACAGAAACATGTCCAAAACGCATCTTCCTAACATAGTAAGACTTGCTGGATTGTTGTATTTTTTGAGATAGGGTAATTAGTTAAATTAATATGAACTTTTCAGGGTTACCTTGTTTGAAGACTGGCTCTAATATTCTTTTTTGTTTTTGTTTCACATTATCCCATTTATTACAATTTGGGCAAAGTATCAGAAGGTTCTGATTATTCTTTCTGCATCATTTTTGTTCTTGTCTGTATAGATTGTCAGTGTTTTCTTGTAAATCAGAGCACATTTCATCCTATATTTTTCTTGCTATCAAATTGCATGTTCATCTATATTTGCATGAAGGGTTGTGAATCAACTCTTCAAGAAGTAAAAATGAGAGACTTGAGGTTTTTTTTACTAGTAGAACTAAATTCTTTGTAGAGTGGGTGTGTGAAGTGAAAGCTTATTTGAAAACTATATGACTTAAGTTTTAATACCACAGAATGCATTTATAGTTAATCTAAAAGGACAGTTTTCCCCTTGTAATGATGGCTTTCTTTCTATTTTCTTTACAAAGGAATTATTGGCTTTTTTGTATGACAGAGCTTTCCTGTTAATGTTCACGATTTTAACTATTTCAGAGTTACTGATCTGCTGTAAATCTATCAGGGATGTCTGTAAATGATTGTCTATATGAAGAGACTGTAGAGTGGTCAGTCTAAAAAGCTCCTTGGAGTAGTACTTTGAATTTTAAATCACACACATAATTCAAAGGTAATGTAACTTGCAGTGTTGGACTTCAGTCCATTCAGTTAAATGGAGAAAAATGACTGACGTAAGGAATGAGTTATTGATTCGTTGTGGGAAAACGACTTCTGTAATATAGGAAGTATGGTAAAAGGAACAGCTTAATTATTTAGGGGGCACTGTTGAAAAAAAGTGCTTTTACAGCACTGCAAATTGTCTAGATAGGAATTGTACAACAAGGCTTTTTAATAATTCTTTCTTAAAGGCAAATTATATAGGTGATTTTTTTTCCGCCCTCCAAGCCCAAACTCATATTTAACTATTTTGTAGTAGTACAGCTAAGCCACCATAAACAGATAATGAAATAAAATTGAAAATTCATTCTAAAAGTTCCATGCACAGCAGCTCTGACATTTTCTGAATTATTTACATTTGCATTGCATAACTTTAGTGGAATCATGACCACAGAAATTTGGGTATAGAACACATGGCTGTTCTGGAGCTGTTTAATGGCAGTATGAACTTTTTTTCATGTGACTTTATCAAATAAATGTTTGGAAAGCTGAGATGGGTACCGATGGATATTTTAAAATATGGCATTTGAAAATAAAATGTCAGATAAGATATTTGCTTTGGCAGTGTATCCTTTGCTTAAAGACCATGTTTTGACTGCAGTTCATAATTTTGGCAGCATTTCAGATAAACAGAATATTTGTGGTTAATTGATTGAACATGCTCAACAATTATAATTATATTAAAACCTTAATGTGCTTGAACGTTTGCCCACTGCAGACTGCTAATATGTTATAACTTGTATTTGTCTTTCTAGCCTCTGAACTAGTTTGTGGCTGATATTCCACAAAAGCGTCAGTACAAATAAGTTTTAAGTGGTAGATACATTAAAATGGCCCCTGCTAACAGCAGTATAGTCAAGAGTTTGTCAGTGTTGCCATTATATAGGCCTTTACTTTCAGGAGTTTATAGTTTAGCTGTAAAAATTCACTCCATGCAGAAGCTTGGTACCCAAACTTTCAGTTTGGAAGTTAATATTTTTACCGAGTTTTAAGAACACTGGTCTGGCTTTTTATCCAAGCTATATGAATGAAATAAAAAAATCAGAACGTTACCCAATTGTGATGCATTACCAAGGCCATAGTACATGAAAAACACATGATAATGTAGTTAGGAGAGAGGCAGTAGGCTATATATATAATTATAAAAGATCTTAAGGCTGGAATTTTCAAAGAGGCGTAATAGAACTAGGTGTCCATTCCTCTTGACTTTCAGTGTGGGTTGGGTTTATAATACCCTTTGATGCTTGAAAATATAAACCTAGAAGTCTCACTCTAAACTTGGTGTATGTTGGATGTGTGTATACTGGGTAATTTTTAAAGTAATCTAAACTGGGAGATCAGCTCTAGATTCTGAGTATAAAAGACTAATATATGTGCCACCTCCCATTAGTTAACTAGTTCCTATAGCTAGAAATACCTTTTTATCAGATACATTATTGTGGTATCACTGTTTCATAGGTCCAAGTTTTGTTGCAATTAAAGGTAAAAGAGAAGTCAAAGCTCAGCATGTGTCCCAGCAAAGGGAAATGCTGGTCAGTGGTTAGGGCACCACCTTGGAATTTAGGAGATTCAGGTTCAATTTCCTAGAATTCAGTAGACTTTCTTTATGACCCTGGGTTTTCTTTAGCATATGCGCAGCATGCCTCAGGTGGCACATGGCCAGGATACATCACAGAATTTGATTTGCTGGTTGGATCATTAGCTTCTCTCACTTGGACTCAGATTCTTGAATCACCGAAGCACTTCTTAAAATTTTATCTATAGCGTCTCTGGGCCTCAATTTTCCATCTGTGAAATAGGAATAATGCCACTTTCTGTTCATCGAGGAGTGTTGTGAATATATCTACTATGTAAATGAGGTCCATATAATTATTTAGAAACATTTAATTATGGGGCCCAATTCAGCAAATGGACTCTGATGGAAACAAAGGCCTATATTTACACTTCCTTCCACAAAAGTACTGTTTGTTTATGAAAACAACAAGGAGTCCTGTGGCATCAGGATTTTAACTGTTTGCACCCCACTATCAACCTTGACAAGTCCACACGAGACCCACTTCAGTAAAATAAATGATGGTCACATAGACACTATCCTGTACCAGAAAACTGCTGACCATTATTCTTACCTACAAGCCTCTAAATATATGGCGATATACCATACCATCTCATAGAACTGGAAGGGACCTTGAGAGATCATCGAGTCCAGTCCCCTGCCCTCACGGCAGCACCAAGTAGCTTCCATCCAGGACGCATCACACAATCCATTGTCTACGCTCTAAGATACAACCATATTGGCTTCAATCCCTTAGACAGAGACAAACAACTACAAGATTGTTATCAGGCATTCTTAAAACTTAAATATCCATCTGGGGAAGTGAAGAAACAGATTGACAGAGACAGACAAATACCCAGACATCATCTACTTCCAGACAGGCCCAACAAGGTAAATAACCATCACTGGTTATCAGCTATCACCTCAGCTAAAACCCCTCCAGTGCATCATTGATTAATTAAAACCTATCCTGGAATATGATCCCTCACTCTCACAGATGGTGGGAGACAGGCCCCCAACCTGACAGCCCCCCAACCTGAAGCAAATACTCACCAACAGCCACACTCCACAGAAATGCCAAGCCAGGAACTCCTCTCTACAACAAACCCCATTGCCAGCCTTGTCCACAGATCTGTACAAGTAACGCCAACACAGAACCTAAGCACGTAAGGCACACCACTAGGGGCTTAACTATCCACTAATATGATGTACACCATCAGGTGCCAGCAATGCCCCTCTTCCATGTATATTCGCCAAACCGGAGTGTCTGTGTGCCCAAGGATAACCAAACATCAATCAGATATAAACCCGTAGGGGAACACTTTAACTGGCCTGGACATTGAATAATGGATTTTAAAGTAGCAATTCTTCTACAGCAGCAATCCGACAAAAACAAAGCAAACAAAAACAAAACAAAACAAAAAAAAAAACCCAAAACACTCCTTCAGAACTGGATTACCAAGGGAAACTGCTGAACTACAATTAATTTTGCAAATTCAATATAATCCAGTTAGGTCTGAATAAAGATTTAAATTACTTAATGCACTGCAAAGGCAACTTCTCCTCCCTTGATATTCACATCTCCCCATCAGCTGTAGTGAATGAGCCACATCCACTTTGACTTGATTAGCCTCATTAACACTTGATAACTTCTTCTTTTTTTTTTTTTTTTTTTTTTTTTGCAGTACTTTCATATGTATACCTCTGCCTCTGTAATTTCCTCTCCAATTCATCTGATGAACTGGGTTTTACCCACAAAAGCTTATGCCCTAATAAATCTTAGTCTCTAAGGTGCCACAGAACTCCTTGCTGTTTTTTACAGATACAGACTAACATGGCTTCCCCTTTGAGACTATTTATTTGTGGTAAGGATTAATTATCCAGAATGTTGAAAATATGACTAACAATTTCAAATAATTTTGTTACATAAAATTGTTTAGTGTTACTTATTTTAATAGGGCCTCTACTGTGTGAATACGTTCTAGAATAATAATTTTTATATTTGTAAGCTTCGGATATGAAAATGTAACTTTGTCTTATTATTTTAACCTTCTCTTTTCTTTCTGCATGGATCATTTATTTGTGAACTGGTTATTTCAGAAAGGACTCAAAGGTAATTTCATGGTTTATAGCATTTGTATCTGATGCTTTAATGAGGAAAACATTGTTTTCTAATACATGAAATAGAGAATCTTTTATGATATTTTTATTTTCATTCTCAAGTGTTACATGTATATCCAATTCAAAGCAGTGAATACATCCAAGTAAAGAAATAATACCTTTTCTACACTTGGGACTGTGCAACTCAAAAATCAACAACAATAGATCTATCAGGAGATTTTGTTTTTAATGAATGTAAATTATATAAGTGAAATGCTGTTCTGTTTGTGCATTTTGTTATTGTGCATATTTTCAAATATACATTTTCAAATTATACATATGAAATACAACAATGCTTTACTAGGATTTAGTTTACTCTTGCATGGATGTAAGAGCCTTGTGTATCCTTCATGCAGTATATACTGTCTTAGTAGACCCTATTTGAAAGTGATCACATTTAACAGAGCTGACATTGTCAAGCACATTAAAAATGTCAATCCTCTCTTTTTGTGTTCATATTTTGTATTTGCATTCACTCATTCATTGAGTGGCTTTCCCAGCTATAGGTTGCAATTTGCATTGTTCAAAGCGGGGAAGCAAATGATTTTCAGAGAGAAGATACTTTCTGATTTTTTTCTTTTAATTTGCAAATTCCTGTCGTCTTTCCAGATGGCTTTTGGGCTAACAAGTCATGCTGGAATCAAGAGCATTACCTATTGTATTTTCATAAACATACCTTATAAGTCGTATGTTAGCCGAGGACTGACTTAGTTAATTTTATCTATTACAGAATTATCAGTCGCCTTTCATCCCAAATCACAGAATTATTAGCGCCTATCTATACTTTTTCGTGTGGCTTGTGTTTTCGATTTACAGCTGTGTAAACTAGAGAATGCTTTCAGCACAGACTTTGATCTTTTGATGGATCAAGAACTTTGCTCTGCTCCACCCTGAACTGCTTACATTTGGCTTTTTTCTCCCCAATATTTGGACAATTCTACATTCCTTGGTATTTATACTACACTATATGGACTCATCAGTTATTCCCACAAAGTGTCTTTGACTTTGTGACTGATTCTGGTGTGGTAGGAGTTATTTGAAGGTATTCTTTAAGTTCTCTGAAACAGCAGAAATGAAACTTGTTCTCCTGTGGAAAGATTTGAAAGGGTTGGACTTTCAAGTAAAAAAAAAAAAATGTAAAGCATGTCTAATACTTTGAGACGCTATTTATATATCTTTTACTTCCAGAGAGGGAAAGTAAAATATTGTTACCATTCAGTGACAATGTCCTTATGCTGCTCACTTATCAAGATGTTACTAGGGCATCTGAAGTTCTACACAAATGAGTTATGCCTGTACGGAAATTGGTGCACGTGTGTGTGCATGGATTCACCTCTTTTCTTCCTTGGTTGGTTATTTTCCACACATTGTTCCTCTAACAGAGATAGCACAAATCTTTTGCTGAGTTTTAGTTAAGTTTACAAACGATCAGATCAAGCAGCAATGGAAGCTGTAGGCTAGTTATTCATCCTCTTTAACTTTAGAGTTATAGATGTGATACAGTAAACTATCCATTTTGCACAGCTGTATTTTTCAGAATAAGTTCAGCATGCTTTACTAGGCTTAGAATTTTACTGGATGCCTTGGGATTGACGGAAGTTAACTACCCTTACGCTTGTCTTCACAAACAGGTAATTAAACTTCTAGCCCTGTTTTGCTTGCCTTTTTTTAAAATTCCAATTAGCCTGTGATTAGCATGTCATCCACAAGCCTAAACTTCGCAAAACTCCCTTTGGTGATAGATGTACATTGAGACAGTGAATGGCCTTTCTGCAGTTATATTTAAAATACATCCTTATGGAGAAATTCTTCAGATCCTTGGCATCTTTGAGGCAAAACATGGAAATGTCAACTGGAATTGTCCTGATAGGACAGAGAAAGTGTTGCAATTCCTGTAATTTGTCATTTCAGAAAAGTCTACTAAATCACCTAAAATTATACCTATTTGCATTTAAATTAAATAATACTTTGTGTGGGGGTTAAGACAATGTAAGTTTAGAGAGTGTAATGAATCCAAGGGCAAAATTATAGTCCATCATTGGCCAGTCCCCAGAGAAGGAAGATGCAAGAAACTTTCATCTTGCAGGGTATGTTTATCATTGTGACTCTGATAGTTGTTTGAACAAATGAATTTGATAGGACTTGCTCCTCTAGCGATCATGAAAGTGGTAAAGACGAAGCTATATTATTTCCCTGTCTCTCTTGCCCTGGCTGGTATGGTGGACTTTCCAAAGAGGGCTGCATACATTTCTCTCCTTAAATGGAGGAGTAGTTGTGAGTGATCTGTGTTTTGGGGAAGCTCCAGAAAGGACTGTGCCTTTATGAAAGCTCCTTTTTTTGGGGGGGTAGCTTTGTCTATGTTGTGTCCATCATGATGTGTTGTTTCGGAGGTACAGATGAACTTGAGAGACCCTTAAACAAATGTAAATTGGATATAGCCTGAATGGAAAGTTTGAAAGGGGAAATATATTTTCATTTCCTTTAGTGAGATGGTAGAATGAATACAAGATTATGAACCCCTGAAAAGTTGGGGATTATAAAAAAAAAGTGATGGAAGAACTAATTTCCATGGCGGAATGTTATGAACTAAATAAGGACTTCTGCAGAAGAAGAGCCAAAGTGAGGATATATTATGGCTCTGGTCTGAGGTGGTTGATAGGTATGTTTATGCTTGCAGGAAATATGGAATAGAAAAGAAAGGTCAAGAGTAACTTAAGAGTTCCAGTCTGAGGTAGAGCCAGGATCTAATGCCCTTACTTTGAGCATAACATAACTTAATGGTTAGTCTCATTGGTTTTAAATGTTACTACTTTTTCTTCCCAACTACAGTACTTTGAACTTTGTTTAATTTTGATAATAAAAAAGCCTCTTGCCAGTAAATTTTAAATATTAGTTTTCATGGAACCAGTTTTATTGGTGAATTCAGGCCTGATCTTAGTTTTATCAGTATAAATCAGAGGAAGTGGATTTATAATGTATTTATACCCCCGTAACTTAGTTTAGAATCTATCTCTTTAAGAATAAATGCTGAAATTGTAGAGCCAGCAGTCAAGGTTTCTTGTTAGAAGCTTTTCATCTATAAGATTATTAATGGTAAAGGAGGTAAAAACATCAAAGTTGATTCATTTATTACAAATCAATAAAATTTGTCTGAGCTGTGAACTTGATTGTCTTTCATGTATTATGTATACCTGCCCACATTGTAGAACTTATATTAAATCCAAGAAAGACTCATTTACTGAAGAGAGCACAGGACCGGGAACCAGGAATCCCTGAGCTTGACTGAGGGACTTTGGTCTCATGGTTCAGTTTGAAGATAGGGTCTGTAATATTAAGGGTTCTATACCTGCCTCTGCCATTGTTTTGTTATATGACTCTAAGCAAGTCATTTCACCACTCTCTACTTAATTTCCCAACTTGTAAAATTAGGGTAATAATGCTCTCCAGGCTCACAGAGTGTTGACAGTATTTGTAAAGCACTTAAGAGCTGCATGCTGAAGAGGCCATAGAAGTAGAAACTCTAATATAATCACATTATTTCCATGGTGCTAAAGAGACAAAAACATATGCTAATATTTGTTTTGCAGAAAACCACCTGGAAATGTCAGTAGTATGTTTAATCTGCGCTTTCAGTTAGGAAGCTACCAAATGTCACATTTTGGTATTGATACGACTACTTTGTTCATTTGCTTTCTTCTCTAACTTTGAAAAATCTGTTGATCCTGCAGCAGTTTTATGTAGGGCATTGGGAAATGAAGTTCCTTCCTGACACTCCACGAATCCTCTCTTTGGTGGGACATCCCAGTATTCCTTTATTAGATTTCACTTGGGGGTCTCTGTATTTTTCCTTCCTGATAGCCTTCATGTCAGAGAATCTGATATCTGGAGGAGCCTCCTTTCCTTTCCCCGTCTTTCTGATGTTTATGTAGTTGTGTAGTCTCCTTTCCAGCTTGCTCCTTGCTACTGTTTCCCAGTTCAACATTTCAAGCTACTAGCATTTTCAGTGCTATGTTTCCCTGTATTTCTGAAACATCAGGAGCTTGCAAGATTTTTCTCAGGGTTTCAGAATGGGAAGTAGATCTTCAGCTATGGACCTATGGAAGTAACTGCCAGGTCTTAATGCCCTTTTGGGATGGGTAGACAAATAGCATATGCTTAACTATTCCTCCACTCTTAAATGCACTCATTTTCTAAAAAAAACCTCCTTGTACAGATCCTCAAGAATAGCAGGCCATCTGTCAAATCGCCCTTTGTGCACAGGAAACACCATACTCATCTGTAATCAAAATTTGACATATTATCTCAAGTGAAATGGATATTTCTTTAATAGTGCTTCAATTCTGTCAGTGGGTAATCTATACATTCCTTTTTTGTGTGTCTAGTCCCATATTTGCTTACTGATTCTGTACAACCTTGTGGATAGTATTAAAAAAAACCTGTTCTATCAGCTAACTTGAGGTAGGGGCTTTTTGACACAAGGCAAAACATTCGTCGACAACTACTGTTCTCACTACTATCAGTATTGACTCTTTCCTACATTATTTCTTGCCTTGGGGATTTCCTCGATCTCTAACCAAATGTATAAAGAATCACAGAAAGACTGAAATGTGCTTAAATGTTAGACTGCCATTGGCTTGATTGTAATGGTTTCTGTTGAAAGGTTAAATCTCCAGCAATATAGGGTATTCTTCCCCCCTGCAGTAGTATTTTCTGGTTCCTTTTTAAACCCATACTTCAACAGGCTTTAAAAAAAATCTATGATTAACTTTCTGCATCTGGTGACAGCAGTTCAATTTATATTTTAAAGGATTAAGTTTATAATTTTTTCCCCAAATCTTTAATCTACCCTTACAATATATTGTCTACAAAGTCTTTTTAAGCATTATTGATAGGTTACATTTATTTTTAAATCTTTGCTTACTGAAGAATCGTGTATAGTGGGGAGAACACAGCAATAGGAACTATTTTTCTGGCTTTCTGGAATCCAGGTTTTATTCCTAGATGTGCTGTTTACTTTCTGTATGGCCTGGACCAAATCACCTAATCCTTCTTTGTTTCAATTTCTCTACCTTCAAAACGGATATAATGCTCCACAGAAATGTTGCAGTGTAATGAATTAGTACTTGTGTATTTAAAATAGAGATAAATGAGAAAATATTTCCTTTTTTGCTCCTCAGTAATTTAGTTTTTCCAACATTGAGATATAATAGGTCTCTGCTCAGAAGATTTAATTTTCTGATATGCAACACATCAGAATTTGCATGGCTCAAAATGCTGAGCTGCTGAAAGCCCCTTGTCATTCCATCAGCCAGTACTTGCCACTTCTCCATGTTCTTCACAGACAGAACTAGAAGTTTTTCAGTTGGGGGGAGGATGGCCTTCATGCTTTTGACAATAGTACCTATATATAAGCCTACAGAAGCTTAAGATGGTGTGAAAGATGTAGGCACCAGTGAACGGTGAAGCACAAGACAAGTGGGTTTCCACTGATACTTTCTCATAGGCACCTCATGGTTCCAAGGTGGTGGTGGAGTTCTTATGACATTACTGAAATAGGAGACTCAGTAGTTATCTAGGACAAATATTCTCACTATTGGGATAGAGAAGGCTGACCCTGATGTTCAGTTTCATCAATGGTTGGCCATATTGCTGGCAGCATACTTTTCCGATGACGACCAACCTCTGGAAAGCTTTATGAACTGCTCATAGAAGCAATAGAATAATTTAAAATCCTTTATACAACAGGCATTAAGTCTAAATGGCATCAGTTTAGGATTTTCTTTGGCATCTATAATTCTGCATTGAGATGACAATAGATTGGGCTGTGCGTGTGCAGGTGTATTTAGCTATATTTTCTCTGGGTTCAATTGGATTACAAAGCTGATGTTGGTTATGACTAAACACATCAGTAGAAGTCTCTCCATGGCTGTTTGCATCATGACCTGAAGTTTGTGTTCCTGTCAACATGACACCAATAGTTTAGCACAAATATGTCGTGTTTGGGGTGAATGGTGGAAAAAATGTGCCAGTTGTTCACTCTCTCAGTTAAGACGGTAAAAGCCGAGGAATCCCAGATGAACAGTATATTTGCTGATGATCAGGACTGTGTGTAGTAGGTCTGAGTAGGCAGTTTAGAATGCCTTTATTAGTCGTACCCGGCCACTTCTTGAGACAAGAAATGCTTTTATATGAAGACTGGTTTATCGATAAATCAGACCTATCAGTAATAAATTAAACTTCCTTGATGCTTTCGTATTTCAACATTGCGCAAGCAATCAACTTGAGTAAGCTTGTATTTAATCACGGTAAGGAGCCACTGCAGCACTCATCCTAAGCACATCTAACTTAAACATGTTCTGCAATGCAATATCACATTGCTGAGAATCGTTGCCTTATCTTAATAATGGCCATTCTGCTGAGCAACTGAAATTTAACACACTGAAGTAGACTCAGCCTAATCACAATACATCCAAGGTATTGGATTACATTTTTTTTTCAGTCTTGGTTTTAATGTATTTCATGATACTCTAAAAATGTGAAGTAAAACTAGGGGGCGTGTCACAAAAACACTCATTATCTTAAGCAAGTTGAAAATATCACAGCAAGTAGTCTACAGATTTCTTTAACCACAAAATAATCTTGGCACACCATTTATTTCCATACTGAGAATTGCGTATTAGGCACAAGCCAATTGCACAGATGAATCTGGCAAACCTATGCAAAAGGAAACATTCCTTGCTACTCCCATTGCCTCTTTTAAAGGCTGATTGTACACTCACAGCTAGAATCTTGTAAGAACATATTAAAAAGAGAAGCATACATGAGTGTGTTATGCTAGCAAGCAGTGTTGCATGGGAGCTGGAATAAAAATGAACAACATTCCTAAACTGCTGTAAAATAAATGTGGTACATGCTCATGTATTGGCCAGGAACTTATCACACTTTAAGAATTAGGACATTGTACTTTGCTATATTCTAGGGTTTTTTACAAAATTATTCCCACCCTCCACTACCACAGGTCTGGCCTATGAAGTTAACTAGGTCACTTGTCAGCCTTATTAACCCTTTCAAGGCTGGTGAGGGGTAAACATCCTGTCACAGACTAGAGTGCACCCTTATTTGAGTGTAGGCTTTTAGTCTGCAAACAGCCCATTGTTTTCATTGAGACTATTTGTGGGTTAATGATACCATTTGATGTATGCAAGGGTGTAGAAATAAGCCTCTTACCAACAGCATACTTAAGTAAGTATATGATCAATCATGTGGAGCCAAGATCTACAAATCCTTTCTCCTATAAAATAATTCTTTTCAGAAAACCACATGAAATGGGAGTTATCCTTGTGAATGGTTCTGTTGAGTCAGTGGGATAACCGGTTCGGGCTCATAGATTGAGATTAACTAAGTACAGAAAACACTCTTCACAAAAGTGGGGTACTCTGTAGCATGACACATCAAAATGGGCAGTGACAGGGTATCCACTATTGCCTTCTCTACAGATAGAAGCAGTATTGCCATCAGCTGTATTAGTACAGTTAAAGTGAGAAATCCCTACAGTGAGTACAAAGATGCTAACCTTTCCCATACAGAAAAGAAAATAAGCTGTTCCAGTATAAGGCACCCAAAGCAGAGATGGTATTGTTATAAGTTGATTGGTTTAAAAACTACAACTCAAGAGACTTGGTTACAGCCGCTCTCCGAGTTACGAATGAGTTACGGACCAGCACTTGGTCCGTAACTCGAACTGTTCGTAACTCGAATCCCATAGAGTTACATGGCGACCGCGCTGTTCATAAGCGCGGATTGCCGTTCGTAACTCGGATCCGCATTTATGACCGCTTTGGTCATAAGTGCGGACGGTCGTAAGTGGAGGTGGCTGTAGGTAAGGGAGCAGCTGTATTCTGCTACAAATACTGTGTGTAAACGAGGCCTAGATGTTTGGATGTTGATCTTGCACAAATCCTCTGCTGGCTGTGTTAGCTCATGAGCTCACATAAACTGCAGCGGTAGGGTGAAAACAAAATTGACTTTCTGTACAGTGCATGGCTCTGTTCTTTTTATAAACATTATCAAAAATAAAAAAAAGAATATTAAAAAAAACCAAACACCATTATCTCAAAATAACGTTGCTGTTCTAACTATTGTAACAGCTATTGTATATATTTTATGTGTTACCAGGTTTATTTTGAAGCAATGTTTTATTATTACTATAGTATGTTTAAATAGCAAGAGTATTGCTTTTCCAATTGTTCTATTGCAGTATTTAATGAGTGCAATTAAATGGAAAAATTGCCTTTTTAACTGATGATAGTCCATTAGTGTCTCTGTCTGTTCAGAAAAGAAAAGAAGTGAATTATTAGAATGACAAATGAGTTAAAGTTACCACGGTGATGGAGAGGTGTGATTCCGCTCCACATAATCTTCAATTAGTGATCTTTGTAAGAGGATGTTTTTCAAAAGGGTAATAGAGAAGTAATGAGATCAGAAGGAGGTCAAACACGGCCTTCTTCATTTGGCAGTTTGATTAATTTATTTCTCCTTCTTGCAGATTGCTGTAAGGGGCTTTTGTCACCCAGTGTTTTTCATGGGGCTCTAGTCCAAGTGACTGCTTGTATTAGTCTTTTATGTATCAGAGCATGGTCGTTCAGTTGGAATTGAAAATTTTTGAATGGTCTGAATTTGATCTCCAGTTTTGGAAAGGAACTTTAATAAGTGGTTCTTTTGCAGTTAATTTAAAACATTCAGTAAGAATACGTAAATGGCCAGTTTCCTAGATAAAATATGTGGGTGCACTGCAGCTTATGTTTGTGGACAAGGTGTGTTGTTTACACTGGAAAGATCACTCAGGTCTGTATCATTCACATGATTTGTCCTGGTACCATCTTGGAAAGTTTAGGTTTTGAGGTATATAATTAGAAGGTGTCTTTTGCAGACCTCATCTGCTCTTTTTTTCTGCCATCCTTTTTCTTGTTATTACTTGTACAAAAGAAATAACATATTATTGTAGAATAGTAATAGTTTGCTAATTCTGCCAACCTCCTGAGATAGAATTCTGGTGTTATGTACATGTTTTGTTTACTTTATTCACAGCAGTGATTTGTTATATTTTGGTTGTTGCATATATTTACATTACCATTTTCCCCAAAAACTGAAATGTCAATAACATTTTTCTCAACTTTTTGATGAGCTACAAATATGCACACACTAACATACTGATGATAATCTTTACTGCGGCAGTACTAGAACATAAGAATGTTGTGATTTGAATTATATAATAGTATAATTATTATAATCTATGATGGTAATATGGCTTTAAACATTTTGGAGAGGCTTTTGAAAGAAGAAAGGCATTTTATGCCAACAATTAATATTTGTATAGTGGGAAGTGGGCAACTACTTACACTTTGTGCCTTTGAATATCTTCTTAATGTCCAGTGCCCTACAGAAATTGGTTTATTGGCCTCCATTCTGATTTTTTTTAAAATATGATGACACCAGATAACTGCAATAATCTGGTTATGTACTATGTCAGGGATATCCAGGCAACTGTTGTAATTTTTAGCTTATGCAAAAAAGTAATAGTGAAATCTTTTATACCTTTTCCTTACCTCTTTGTGTAGTCCAGCTGTCACATTTAATAGATCTTTGCATGCAACTTTTTAATCTTTTGTTTCCTAGCAATAAATAAGACACTAAGAAGCAAATGGAATATGTAATGATTTATTGTGCTGATGGTAAATGTAACCACTTCTGTTGCAGTCTAGGTACACTTTTCAGCAACAAGTGAAATTGATTATCTCTACACATCAGTGGGATGAAAGAATGTTTCTGGAATATGTGGTACCATGCTCATTGATGGTGGCAACTGTATGTTCCTTCTGGGGTTAACCAATAGTCTTAAACTTCTAAACCCAGTTTCAATGGAAGTTCAAACACTGGGTATCAGAAGTAATGCACACCGCTGTAAGTAATCTTGTCAATGATTCTACTTAACATAAGAAGCACTACACCTGAGAGCAAATGTTTGCAGAATCAGATCCCAACACTGTGCATTCTTTATTTTTAAGGTGTTGTAAGCTTTGCTTAGAAGGCTGCCCACATTTGGCTTCAGGATACAGCTGTATTTGCAGAAGCCTTTGTTTATGGGTCTTAATGTGAGATACTTCTGTCTTGCCACTTTTATGTGCTTCAGTGAGTCACTTTTAATTTGTAATTATTTTTGAGAAGGAATAAAACACTGAAATCAGACAAACCATTATATTTCATTCTGTACATTGCTGGTTAAAATATTATTATTAAACTTCATATGTGTTGACTGAATTCAGAAGATCTCCTGATTGTCGCATTATTATTGCAGCATACTGCTACAGAAACATTTATGGGTCTCTTTCTGTCTATGTCCTCCCCTTCCAGAAAAATATATATGTAATGTACTTATCTATCAAACTTCTCTCTATGAACAGAAACTCACCTCCGCCCCGCAAAAATAGATTTTTTTGAAAGTTGGAGTGATGTGCATGTTTTTATTTTCATTGTATGGTAAGGTAATCTTTCAATTTTATTTTAAAGCAGTTCTCCATAATATAAATAATCTAGTCCTTTCTTGTGCAGGCTGTTTAATTCAGACAGGTTGAAGTTGCCTTCCAAGATTGGCGTCAAATTGAGGAAACCATTCATGTAGTAAATAAGATAATTTGTTTCCACCCAAAAAGATTAAAATATAGATTTTTTTTCCTTACCCTGTATGATTTTAACACGTACACTACCTGCTTCTGTATGATTGAGTTTTCTGACCATGTTTTGAAACCACTTATTTTTCAATGTTTTGTTTTTTTAATTTTCAATATTATATTTTAGTTTTACTTGAGTTTCTTGCGTTTTAATTAAGGAAGTCAATAAAGCTATTTATTTACTTAATTTAGCAAAGCAGTAATCAGTGTTCATGTAATTTCAAATGTGATTGGAAAAATATTATTTGACACAGAAGTGAATTTGTTCAAACAAACCAACCCAAATGACATTACAAGATCCATCATCATAATTTCTTACTGAGAATTATTTTGTACTGGGAAAGAAAATGGCTTCACTTCAAATCTCAAAGCTCTCACCGTGTAGTCAGAGAATACAAATTTGGGTAGTATTTTGTTGCATATTGATGTCTGTGTGGAAATAGATTTGTAGCCAGAAATAAGAGAGACTATGATAAAATACATGTTAAGTACCTCTTGTGAATTGCTCACCTGAATAATTTATGAGTATTTAGTTTAGTTCTAACATGGCTGTGATTAAGGTTAACATTACAACTGAGTTCTGTACAGGATAAAATACAGAATTGTGAATAGTTCCATGGACAGTAGATAAAGAGGATAATCCCAGACTACATACAATCATGACTGAACAATTTATAAATAAGTGGATGGTGGTTTGGATAAACAGAGACATCTTGTATTATGAACAGCTGTTTGGTAATAGATTGTTAGTATGTTATTCTCTTTTGGAGACTGAGAAAATTCAGTTTAATGAAAGATGAATAAACAGAAGTTATCTTCACAGACACTTATTGGAGTCACACATGTGGAACCTGAACCATCAAGAGTATATCTTGTAGAGCTTGTCTGTACAGGGAAGTTATATAGACATAAAGTAGGGTATGAATTTAAACCTTTTAGTTACAGTGGTAAGACTCCTTATATGGACATCTTTATGTGTGGATAAACTGATAAACGAAACAGTAATAAGTCACCAGGGCCAGATGGTTCTGAAAGAACTCAAATGTGAAATTGTAGAACTACTAACCGTGGTTTGTGTCCTATCCTTTATATCATGTCTGTACCAAATAACTGGAAGATAGCTAATGTGCTGCCAATATTTCAAAAGGGCTCCAGAAGCGATCCTGGAAATTACAGGTCAGTAAGTCTAACTTCAGTACTGGGCAAATTGGTTGAAATTATAGTAAAGAACAGAATTGTCACACACATAAATGAACATAGTTTGTTGGGAGAAAGTCAATATGGTTTCTGTAAAGGGAAATCATGCCCCACCAATTTACTAGAATTCTTTGAGGGGTCAACAAGCATGTGGATAAGTGTGATCCAGTGGATATAGTGTACGTAGATGTCCCAGAAAGCCTATGACTAGGTCCCTCACCAAAGGCTCTTAAACAAAGTATATGCAGGTGTTTATGGTTTTCAGAAAGTCTGCTATAACTCACTTAAGTTGCAAGTCAGGTCAGATTCCTTCCTTCCATCCTTCTTCAAAGTCTTATTTATTTACTGGGCTCTTTGTATGTCATGATTTTGCCAAATAAATATTTCAGAAGATAGTGCATGTAGTCTTATGTCAGTTCTCATGTGGTTAATTTGCACTCCAAACATTCTAAAGTTTTAAAATATATATAACTTTGCCATCCATACTATATATTACACTTGTAGTTTGGAGTGACAAAATGACTTAGAGTATGTGACTGTTACCAAATCATATTTTTGAAAGGCAAAACAGAACATTATCATCATTTTAATAGGAGCATTACATGATTCATAGGTGGTGAATATTTCATGCACTTTACAGTCGCCTTGTGCACGAAGGTAAATGGAAAGTAAATCCATGTGTACTTTAGACAGTAAAAAGGCATTACTTTATGTTACTACACATAAACATGCAGATTTGATTCTCTCTTCACTCATGCTGTAAAAAGAAAGTTTTAAAGTGGTTAGCCATACCTGAAAATGTAAATGCACTAGCCTAATGTAATGCTGAAGAAAAATTAAGACAAATGATACTGCATCCCTGCCACAAACTGCGGCTTGTACAAAATTCACTTTAGTTATTATACTCTGAATACGTGTACTAAGTCTCCTCTGTGTATGCACAATTTATGTTGAATGCAACATGAATCATTTTAATAGACCAAGCAAAAAGTCCCCAAAGTCAATTTTCAAATTATGAACCTTGGAACAGAATATAACAACAATGAACAACAAATAGTTCAGATTTTATTCTGAACTGCAGATGAACCATTAAAGGTACAGTATGCTGATATAGAAAAAATATTTTTTTACCTATAAAAATGGGCAAGAATTAGAGAAGGGACATTTTTTTAAAATGTGTTTTGTGTTGTTTATTCATGAGACAATTCTTGCACCTAATGAAGGGAATAAGGTTGAAAGCAGTTGATACTTATAAAAATCCTGGCATCATTGTGGTTCAATGGATATGACATTGAACTAAGAGCTAGAAGGCTTCTGTTCACTTCCTGGCTTTGCCTCTGATCTCCTGTGTGACCTCAGGCAAATCAATTCACCTTTCTTTCTCCTGTTACCCCTTTATATGTTATGTTTAGACGGTAAGCTTTTGGGGAGCAGAGACTTTATTCATTTGTACAGTGCCAAAGTGAAGACCCGATCTTGGTTGCAACTGTTAGTAGTAGTAATAAATAATTTTCAACAAGACCTTTTCAAGGGAAATAAATAGTTTTCAGCTGCACAATGTGCACATACTAGCATCAGTTACTTTTTTGACCACAAGGCTAGTCAATGCTCTTTTGGAAGCATATGTTTGTTGTGGACACTGTCAATTTATAGGGGGATCTCCACTATACCTTTGCCCCCACATCTTCTGCTCATTGTTGAGGTTTGAATCACTGCTATTTTTCACACTTCAACTCCTTGGCTGTGTCCAGACTCAGGGGTTTTTTCGGGAAAAGTAGCCTTTTTCCGAAAAAACTTCCCCTGCGTCCAGACTCAAGCCGCGTTCTTTCGAAATTAAATCGAAAGAACGCGGCTTTTCTTTCGATGGTGGTAAACCTCATTTCACGAGGAAGAACGCCTTCTTTCGAAAGTTCCTCTTTCGAAAGAAGGCGTTCTTCAATGTAAATAGGGTTTCTTCGAAAGAGAGCATCCAGACTCACTGGATGCTTTCTTTCGAAAAAGCAAGCCGCTTTTTCGAAAGTTCAACGTGCAGTCTAGACGCTCTCTTTCAAAAGAGCCTCTTTCGAAAGAGGCTTGCAGTCTAGACATAGCCCTTTTGTGTTACAATGTGTTTTTATTGTTGTCTTTGCGTATTGGCCCATTTGCTAGAAGTTGTTTCTTCATAAATAAAGGACTTGATTTTTCAGCCTCTATTCACAAACATTTGCAAAAGCCGATAATTGAATTAGGGCTGGAAGAGACCTCAGGAGGTCTAGTCCACTCCTGCTCAAAGGAGGACCATCTCCAACTAAAACATCCCAGCCATGTTTTGTCAAACATAGCCTTTAAAACCTTCTAAGGGTGAAGATTCTACCACCTTCCTATCCGTTCCAGTGCTTCATGATCCTCCTAGTGAAATAGTTTTTACTAATATCCAATCTAGACCTCCCCCACTGCAACTTGAGACCATTGCTCCTTGTTCTGTCATCTGCCACCTCTGGGAATAGCCTGCTGCCATCTTTTTTGGAACCTCCCTTTAGGTAGTTGAAAGCTGCTATCAAATCCCTTCTCAGTCTTCTCTTCTGCAGATTAAATAAGCCCACTTCCCTCAGCCTCTCCTCACAAGTCATGTGCTCCAGGCCCCTAATCATTTTCATTGCCCTCCACTGGACTCTGTCCAGTTTGTCCACATTCTTTTTGTAGTGGGCCTCCAAAACTGGCCTTAATAGTCCCGATGTGCCCTTATCGCTGCCAAATAGAGGGGAATAATCACTTCCCTCGATCTGCTGGCAATGTTCCTACTAATGGTGCCCAATATGCTGCTAGCTTTCTTGACAATAAAAGCACACTGTTGACTCATACCCAGGTCCTTTTTCTCTAGAACTGCCACTTACACAGTGAGTCCCCAGCCTGTAACAGTGCATCTTAAGTGCAGGACTCTGCACTTGTCCTTGTTGAACCTCATCAGATTTCTTTTGGCCTGATTCTCCGATTTGTCTAGGTCACTCCAGACCCTATTCCTACCCTCCAGTTTACGGTCATCTGCAAATTTGCTAAAGGTGCAAATCATCCCATCGTCCAGATCATTAATGAAGATGTTCAACAAATGTTACCCCTGGACCGACTACCCCTGGAGCACTCTGCTTGATACCATCTGCCAACTAAATATTTAGCCATTGATCTCTACCCATCAAGCCTGATGATCTAACCAGCTTTCTATCCAGCATGTAGTCCATTCATTGAAGCCGTACTTCTTTAACTTGCTGACAAGAATCTTGTGGGAGACCATATCAAAAGCTTTGCTAAACTCAAAGTATAATATATCCACTCCTTTCCCCATATACACATACCTAATTATCTCATAATGGAAAGCAATTAGGCTGATGAGGCATGACTTGTCCATGTTAATTATTCCGGATCACTTTCCTTTCCTCTCAGTGTTTCCAAATGGATTCCTGGAGGACCTGCTCCATGATTTTTCCAGGCATTGTGGTGAAGCTGACCAGTCTGTAGTTCCTTAGACTCTCCTTCTTCTATTTTTTTAAAGATGGGCACTACATTTGCCTTTTTCCAATGATCCAGGACCTCCGTTGATCTCCACAAGTTTTCAAAGATAATATATCAATGTGCCGCCTCCTTTGAGGAGCCCAATGGATGAGATGTCACTGACATTAGGCCCACAACTTATTTGAAAAGGTGTTGATTTTCCCCCTCTGCCACTATTTATTCATTTTGTTCTAGAATACATTTGTGGTTTGTTTTATACCTGGACCAGAATAATGAGATCAGTTAAGTTCTTCATAATTCCTGATTTTATACAGCAATGTTTATCTACTTTTTAAAGTTCTTTATAAATATAACTGAAACATTTGAAGAAATAAGGGAATAGTACCGCTAATTGGGAAAAACACAAACAAAACAACCTTATGACCAAAAGAAATCTCTGGGGTTGGGGTTGGGGTGTGATTTAGAATTACCAATTTAGAATTGCTAATAACTCTAAGGAATGAACTGCACAATTTGAGCTAACCATGGCAAAGCTCTCTGAATATTTGTAATGTGATCATCGCAAGTAAAAAGCAAAGAGCATAATCACTTTCTTAAAAAGTGCAATTGTGAGGTCCTGTGAAGCTCTGTAAGGGTGTGTCTAGACTACATGCCTCCTTCGACGGAGGCATGTAGATTAGCCAGATCGGAAGAGGGAAATGAAGCCGCGATTAAAATAATCGCGGCTTCATTTAAATTTAAATGGCTGCCCCGATCTGCCAATCAGCTGTTTGTCGGCAGATCGGGGCAGTCTGGACGCGATGCGCCGACAAAGAAGCCTTTCTTCATCGGCACAGGTAAGCCTCGTGAAACCAGGTTTACCTGTGCCGATGAAGAAAGGCTTCTTTGTCGGCGCATCGCGTCCAGACTGCCCCGATCTGCCGACAAACAGCTGATCGGCAGATCGGGGCAGCCATTTAAATTTAAATGAAGCCGCGATTATTTTAATCACGGCTTCATTTCCCTCTTCCGATCTGGCTAATCTACATGCCTCCGTCGAAGGAGGCATGTAGTCTAGACACACCCTAAATGAAAAGAGAAATTCCAGTGTGTTGTAATAACTTAAAATGCAGTAATAATGCAAGATGCCATCTGCAACTTTGGAGCAATGGATCAGATTGCTCCTTCTGCAGAAAGGGGAAGGAAAAGTCCTGTGAGGCTGAACCTGTTCTCTGTTGGAATAGATTAGTGGTCACAAATTTTGGAGTTTGTGGCCTCTCTCAGGGCCACAGATCTCATGGCTCCATGAGGAAGTGGAACTCTAGCTAGGTATGATTAGTAACTATTCTGTAGAGAGAGAACAGCTGTTCTCTTTGCTTCCCTCCCCTTTCAGGATCCCTGCTTCTTTTCTCTGGGGTCCTCTTGTGGTATAAGCTGCAGAGTAAAGCCAGATGGAGGAAGTACAGTTGTCTGCTATTTTATAGTCAGTCCAGATTTTTGAACAAGAGAAGAGTATAGGAAGTCTTGCACACACAGGTACCCGCATCTTGCCCCAGTATCCTCTTTTCAAACCCACTCATCTCCTTCTGTAGGCAGTGTAAAGAAGTGTCTCAAAGTACCATTTTCCCTCTTCTGCATAGAAAGAGAGAGATCCATGTGTGGAAAGAGTCTTCCACATGGAGCCACCTGTGCCTGTCTATTTTGATATTCTTAGGGAAAGCCAGAAAGAGGCAAAACCGTCTTGTTTTAGTTTGTCTTTTCAGCAAGGACAGTGTTTATTATGATGTGGCATTGAGTCTTTTATATGTCTCATTGCTTTCTCTGTTTCTGTCTTTGTGTAGTGGTCAAATAAACACACCTCCCCTGCCTGTCTCTGTCCATCTCCCCCAAACTTTATGAAGCAAATATAGCATGGATTAATCCA
Organism: Pelodiscus sinensis; assembly: GCF_052426305.1. Taxonomy (NCBI): domain Eukaryota; kingdom Metazoa; phylum Chordata; order Testudines; family Trionychidae; genus Pelodiscus; species Pelodiscus sinensis. The sequence continues at coordinate 38,121,858 of NC_143063.1, forward strand.
TTATTTTAATTGTCTGTTATTTAATGTCGGTCAGATTCTGTTCTCACAGGAATGCTTTTTCTACTTTCTACTGCTATCGTACAATGCACATGGAGAATTAATATGCTTGTTTGGATGGACTATTTTTAGACACGTCTATTATACACTGAACCCAAGTTTATCAATTTTTAAGGCTGAGATGTTCTAAGAGTCAGAATAAAATGATAGAGAGAGCAGGACATGTGTCCTTCTTTTAAATCCCTTCTTGGAGGTTGTTGACTATTGTTGAAAAAAACGAACTGAACATGTTGACTAGTTTCTTTCTGATATTTTTGTCTTTGAACCCTTCTGTAAAAAAACCCACTTAGTTACTCCGGACTTGTGGTTTAACTAGGAGCAGAATTTGGCTTTTTCTGTTAGACGTTAATGTGCTGATCTATTTTAATTAAAGTCAGGGGACCTTACTCCCCATTGCCTTTCTCCTGGAGCAGTCATTTACAGATCAGAAAGGGAGTGTTTTATACCCACTTTAAACAGGCAAAAATGACTGTAAAAGGCAGTACAGAAACCAGTCCCCTTGGTATAATATGTTGTTGCTCCAAAAGAGATGTGCCATGTTCTTCTTGTCTCATGTCTGATTTCGCACCCAATTTTTTGTTTTTGGTTATTCTATTTTGCCCTTCCCACCTCTCCCCTCTTTTAATATTGACAGCAAATTTCCCTCCCCCCCAGGAACAAGAAATTCTATATCATGTCTTGTCAATTGCTCTTAAATTGCATTAATCCCACATTTTAAAAGTTATAGCATGTAAATCTTTATTTTTAAGAATAACCCTTTGAACTTTGATGCAGAAAAATCATGTGATTATAGGAGTATATTCATAAAGGGTGTATTCTGTGTATTCGTAAGGTGTACTTTTTATTCTTTTTGCTGTCATTTTTTGTTAAATCCAATAGTATTGGAAAAACTCTTTTCTTATGGCATCTCTTGATGAATAAGATGCAGAAATGCTTCCCATCCATGTAATAGCAGTACAGTAAGACTCCGATGGTCCGGCATCTGACGGTCCAGCACTCCTGATGGTCCGGCACCATCAGGAACCCGGAAGTGCTCCGGGCAGCCGGACCATTGGAGCTCCTTTGCCCCCAGCTTCCCCTATTCAGCCGCTGCTAAAACTGACCAGCGGCTGAATCGGGGAAGACGGAGGCAGAGCAGCTGGGGCGCTGCCGGGTAGGTCCCATAGCGCTGCCCCTCGGGGCTACGGGACCCACCGGGCAGCACCCCAGGTGTCCCCGATTTAGCCACTGCTGAAACTGACCAGCAGCTGACTCCAGGAAGCCCAAGGCAGAGCTGCTCTGCCCCTGGCTTCCTGGAATCAGCCACTGATCAGTATCAGCAGCTTCTGACTTGGGGACACCTGGGGCAGAGCAGCTGGGGTGCTGCCCGGTTGGTCCAGTAGCGCCCAGCAGCACCCGAACTGCTCTGCCCCAGGCGTCCCCAAGAGCAGCTGCGGTGCTGCCAGGTTGGTCTTGCCGCACCAAGGGTCGGTGCTACCAGACCAACCCAGCAGCACTCCAGCTGCTCTGCCCCAGGCGTCTCCGATTCAGCCGCTGATGGTCAGTTTCAGTAGCGGCTGAATCAGGTACGCCTGGGGCAGAGCCGGACTATCGGAAGGGGGGCTATGAGGTGTCTGGAGTGGCATCCCCCTCACACCAGACCCCTCATAGCCCCCCCTTCCGATAGTCCGGCATATCTGATACTCCGACACCCCCTGCGTCCCAAAGGTGCCAGATTATCGGAAGTTTACTGTATTCACTATTTTGCATTTGGCCACTGTTTTTCCTAAAGTCGCTTAAGCAGTTGTGAAAAAATGCAAAATTGTAACCCATTTTAATAAGTCTTGTTTCCATAGTACCAAATAATTACTCAGAACTAGTTATCCATACCATGGAGATTTTAATTAACTGTATAATTAGTTTTCAGTTACTTTCAGAGACTAGTTTTAAAAATAATATACTGCTCCCCACTAACTTGATAAGAGGCAGCCATAGAGGAATTTGTCAGTTAAAGGACACACTAGATCCCAAGGACATTGGGTCATGTTGGCTTCCCCATTGGGTATTCTGGAACTCGTTAGGAGATCTTGAGTCTACTCTTCAGGAGGGCACTTTTCTCTTTGACTAGTCACCAGTCTCGCTGCCAACCATATGACTAGTTCTAAAGGGATCATCAAGGTGCAGTCCTGGTACACAGGAGAGCTTGGGGGCTGCTACAGCGATAAGTCCCTGGCAGGGACTTTGCCAAATCTGTGCCCTCCCTCCTACTTTCTCATATAGAAAGAGACTTGACATAATCTGGCCTGTACAGGTCTTCTGAGTTGGGAGCCATGAATGGTTGAGATAGTGATATCACTTTTAAAATAAACAGTCTGGAAAACTTAATTTACTATTGTATGGGCTAGATGATTCTAAATGTCTATTCTGTAGAAGAATCTTATGTAAGTACTTAGATATAGGTGGTTTGGCATCTAGCCAGGTCAGTGTGGGCTAAAATCCCTGTATCCTTGCTCTGTCTCTTTGTTTCAGGTTTAAGGGTGTTTGTCCAGTTTTCAGTTCTCTATCATTATTTTCAAAATATGGAGAGGGATATCGCCCAGAGAAAGTGTATAATTAGTGTGTTTCACTAGGCCGAACAGAATACTCAGCAAGGTGTAAAGGAGATTGGATAGTGTTTATGAATGAATGTCATTATTTTGACAGGATGATGAATTAACATGCCTGGCTTTGGTGGCTAGGTTTCATGAGCAGCTTTGTGTGGTCTGGGTCAGTGCAGGGGGCTTTGTTGGAGAGAGAAACTGCAGCTAAATGAAAGAAAAAGCACTATCTAAAGTTACTCTGTTCTAGAATTACATCTAGTCTTTATAAGTATACTTAAACTATTATTCCACTACTGACTCCAGTTATGATTTGACACAATTTCTCTCTGGTTTCTCACTTTTAAAAATAACACAATAGCATTGTGTACTGTTCAAATGAAATGTCACCCTTGTACTAAGATGTTTGTGTTTGATTCCTTCTAAATCATATATTGGGGGGATGGATAGCTCAGTGGTTTGTGCAGTGACCTGCTAAACCAAGGGTTGTGAGTTCTATCCTTGAGGGGGCCATTTGGGGCAAATCTGTCAGGGATGGTACTTGGTCCTGCCATGAGGTCAGGGGACTGGACTTGATGACCTCTCAAGGTTCCTTTCAGTTCTATGAGATAGGTGTGTCTCCATATTATATTCCATCCATATACTTTCTGAAGAGAATAAATGAGCTGTATGTCATCATCAAGTACAATGCACCAAGGGTGAGAGGAATGAATTTGAGTTATGAACCTATCAAAAAATACCCTGCAACAAGCCCACTTTCCTTTTAACTCATAATGCTCTGAGCTAGAGTGCCCTTGCTACTGCAAATTCTGCAGTGTAGCATCTACAGCATTGGCATGATGTCAGTGAGCTGAATACCTTTCACAACATCTTTTTGCTATGCTCTTAAGATGGCCAAATTAATGGGCAAGTCTGGCCTCAAGCAAAAAAAAGTCAGAGGTTTCATAGAACTCCCTGCCTATGATGCTGGAAAGTTCTACTGGGAGAGAGGAAGGGCAAGAGGGACCAACTAAAGTTAAGTACACTAGGAAGTTATGACTAGCCAATTGGTCCCACCAGTAATTAAGTGGAAAAAATACATCTTTCTTTGAGAATATAGTCTCAGGGTTCCACCTCAGAGCAGTCACAGAGTTGTCCTAAAAATATAAAACCAATTTCCTTTATTAGAAAATTAATTGATCTGCTTTTTTGTTAATTTTCCAGGAAAGTAATTTGCCTTTACATTCTGAATATATCTGAATAACTTACTTTGATTGTTAGATTATTTAATATTTTAAAAGAACATTCAAAGTGACTCTAAATGTAGCTTTAAAAAGAGAACTACACTACCTGCTTAATAAGGTGAAGCTCCTCATGGACTTTTTTCTTCTTTGCTGTGGCAGTTTTATTGCCATTTTTCCTGCCTCTTTCAGTTTTTCTCCTTGAAATAAGTTTGTGCCACTGGGAAAAAAAATGACACCTTTCTGTGATTTTGTATGTTGTTTTTTCCTTTGGCTATTGATTAAAAAAATCTTTCTTCTGAAAAATAAAACAGCCAAAGTCCCCCTCCGCTGCAATCAGATTTGAAAGAACGTACCATTGTGGATCCCACTGATTTCACTGAGATTCTGCACTTTCCTGCTCATATAGCTCCCATATAGATCCCATAGAAGAACTTATATAATGTTACTTCTCAGTTCTCAAAAAATGCATTCTTTTCTCATTCGGTGAGAGCTGTCATTTGAGGAGGTGAATATCCTATACTTTTCATATATAGCAAAGAGGTTGAATTTCCTGCTTTAAGTGCAAAGCTCATCTCAAGTTCAGCTATGGCTCCAGGCTAGTGTCTCTGCCATTCAAAATACAAGTTTGACCTCCTGGGTCCCACACCCTGGAGACCTGAGCTGTCCTGAACCAGGGAGTTTTCCGGACCTGGAGACGTCAGTGCTCCCCTGCTGTCTGCCTGCTCCAATGGTTCCTCCCCTTTAGGCTCCCTGCCATGCCCTGACCCCTCTGTTGCTGTCCTAGCAGGGGCTCCCCATGCTGCTGTCGCCAGGCTACCTCACCCATGGTCTCAGGTGCTACAAGCCGGGACCACCTGGCTGCTGAGGTCCTACTGCCTCAAGGTGCTCCCTGGAGTTCCTCGGAAGGGGCCATCCGGCCACCCCATCCCTCTACTCGGGCTGACCCTACTGCGGCTGGCGATTCCCTGAGTTTCCCTGGCAGGGCCTCCTGCCTCCACCAGCCCCGCTTCAGCCGGGGCATTCTCGGCCGGTGCTGCCCAGTCACCCTGGCTCTGCTTCCACTGGGGGTTTCCCAGGGTTCTGGCAGGGGCTGCATTGCTGCCGCTGGCCCTGCAGCTGCCGGAGATTCGCTGGCTGGGCCTCCCACCGCCAGCAGCCCCTCTGCGGCCGGGGGTTCCGTGGTTGGGGCTGGAACTCCCCAGGCACCTGGCCCAGCTGATGCCAAGAACTCCCCAGCCACTGCTGGCCCCACTGATGTTGGGGACTCCCTGGCCAGGTCAGGGGCTCCCCAGCTGCTCCTGGCCCAGGCTGAGCTCCCCAGCCCCCACATTGTCTCCCACTACCGCTTCCGGTGCTCTTTGGTCAAGCAACAACAGTGACCCTGCTGGACCCCGGATGTTGCTTGACCAGAGAACTCCGGATTTGGGAGGTTCAGCCTGTACTGTATGAGAGCCTAGTCCTGCTGACTCTTATGCTTATCTTTACTACCATTAGTAACATTTCAAGTATTTCAGTGGGGCTGCTCATGGTATTAAAGGTGAGCATGTGCATAAGTGTTTGCGGTATCGTTATCTCTGTGCACAACATCTATGGAGGTGTGTTGCATCTGATTAATTGCAGAGTCACGAGATAAATGAATTGATCGTGAACTTAGATTGCTGCATCTGCACTCTGCCCATTTATTCATTTTCCAGTGGACTCTTTCAGATCTCCAAGCAATTTTAAATATCTGCCATTCTTTTAAAAAGTTATCATATTTCCTTGAGCTCACACATGTTAACATTCCAGAAATTCAGTCCTAAAGTGGTACCAGGTCTGTTTACAAAACTTGCAAAGCCTGTAACCTTTTTAGAGGTTTTCATAGCTCCCTCTCAGACTCTGCACAGCTGCATTCTTGGTATTTATTGTTGTTAATTATTTGTATTGTGGTAGAATCTAGAAGCCCCGTCTATCGTACCAGGCACTATACAAATGTGTGAGATGTCCCCTGCTCCAAAGAGCTTCCAATTTAAGAGCACAGGATAGAAAAAGAATGAATGAAAGGTGGGAATGAAAAAGCACAACAGACAGATACATTAGTACATGATAAATTAGTGTAGAATTAAATGTAGAGCCCATGGTTGCTAAGCATGAGTTCAGGTCCCTATCTATTAGACAACACTGCCCCATGCACATGCCTTCAATGGTGGAGGGATGAGAAAATTTACTATTTCTAAAACACTTCGGCTGTGTCTACATTGGCATCCCTTTCCGGAAAAGGGATGCTAATGAGACACTTCGGAATTGCAAATCCACGGGGGATTTAAATATCCCCCCGTGGCATTTGCATTTACATGGCTGCCACTTTTTTCCGGCTCGGGGTTTTTGCCGGAGAAAAGCGCCAGTCTAGACGCAATTTTCCGGAAAATAAGCCCTTTTCCGGAGGATCCCTTATTCCTACTTTCAAGTAGATAGCCATGTAAATTAAATATCCCCCGCGGATTTGCAATTCTGAAGTGTCTCATTAGCATCCCTTTTCCGGAAAGGGAATGTAGACACAGCTTTCAAGTTTTTTTTTTTTTTGTCATGCCTCATATACATGAAGAAATGATGCAAAGATACTGCCAACACTCATTTGGAGTGATCTGCATGGCACACTTTTTGCTTTGCCACCCAGGTAAGTAAATGATTGGTTGGAGCAGCTTATAGGAATTAACATGTACACATGCTACATTGTTGTTATTGTGTATTGTTCTTACTGGACTTTACATTCAAAGTCTTACTGTATGTAGTATTGTACCCAACTCCAGTCTCCGTTTTTCCACGACTGCCATTCAACTCTCTATAGTATGAAGTCGATCATACTCTACATCTTACTTTTATATTGTGAGTGATCAGCTTTTCCCATACAGGTCTCTTCATTTACTGGAAACCTTCAAACTTCAATCTGTTCTGCAGGTAAATGCCTGCACATTTAAGCCTGAATTACAGATTCTATTACAGCAACTACAAAAATGCATGGAAGAGAGAAGCTGTGACTTTAAAAAAAAAAAAGGGGAGGGGGAGGGGTGATTTTCAAAAGTTTAGTAGAAACAATGGATCTTATGCTGCCCATAGTAGGTGCTTTTGAAAATATGTCCCATAGTTTGTATTTGCCATCAGATCTAAGCCACAACACATGAATGAGATTGCATGGGTGTTACTAAGGGCAGTGTTCAATCATAAAATTGACCCTTTTTGTTTTTAAAGTTGGTGAGAACTCATTAATAATATGTTTTGCCCAAGTATTTCGTTAGATTGGTATGGTACATTGTGAGGCTTACTGATGTGCATGTCAAGAATGGAACAAAATAGTGTTCTAAATTATTTTGTGCTTGCTGATATAGCACCAACTGGCACTAGTCAAATGTTTTAGAAGTCTGTATTTACAGTTTACAAACTCTTAATGTAAACTACAGAAACATTAGCCAATTACTCACAGGAAAATTATGGAAGTTGTCCATGGTACAAAAAGCTGCAGTGACTGGTTTCAATGAGAAAAAACATTACTGTGTCAGCTTTTAATGTGTCCGTGCACATGGGTATATGCTCATAAGGAAGGACATTGTGTATTAAAAAACTATTCAGATTTTTGGAAGGACCTTTCCTCACTGAAGGATACTTTAATGTCACAATGGAGCTATTCCAGTTCTAAAAGCAAAAATAGTGGGTTTTGAAATGATATTTTACAAATCCTCTCTGATGTTTTGCTCCAGCGACAGACACAAAACCCTCAAATTTACAGACCTTAGCTAGAATCTTATTTCTTCTTCCCATGATGTCAAAGTAGCAATATACTGTGGTCTTCCCACTAATGATACTCTATCAGTAGAATCACAAAACTAGAGTATTAGGTTATTATTGCAGAAGTTTGAGAATTAGCCACCATTAGAGAAACAACACGCTCAAATGTTTAACATTGCAAAAGTTAAGAACACATCAAATTTTGACTACACGATATAATATTAAAAAGTCATTCCATGCCTTTATACTATTTATGAATGTAAGAAGCATCAGACACTGTTTAATTTTACTTGGCTAATAAAATAAGCTTGAAAACAGATTTTCCTAATATTGACACTGTTTGCAGAGTGTGGGAGGAAGGAAAATCTTTGGTACATGCAATGTCCCACAAGGAAATACAGTTCATTTTTCCTGAATTACAGTACAATATATGGCTAGTGTATGGATAAAAATGTTAAAACGATAGGCATAATTCTACTTTCCTATATGTCCTAACCGCCGAGTTTTGCAAGGTCAGCAATTATTCTTAAGTTGAGCAGAAATGGCTTCAGTGGCTTTAACTTTACCAGTGCCCTTGATGAGGTGCAGAGTTGTCAGTATTCTCGTAAAATTCCTCAGTGATGGCTTCTTCTGTTCTCTTTATTTCCTTAACTGAACATCTGTCTAATTGTTCACCTCCATTGCTTTAGTGCTTTCCTCATGCTTTCTGTGTTTCCAGACAATAAACTTTATTTTCTTCATAAGAATTCAGTCTACGCAAGGGTATTAGGCAGCTTGTTTGCACCTTTTAATTTCTGGAAGTTTTCCAGAAGGGCTTTTTGCAGTAGTTCCAATGGGTTCATCAGTGAATCATGTAACATAATGCAGCATTGTGTTTGGGTTTTTATCCATTACCTTCTGTTTATAAACATCTGCTTGGAAAATTTTGTTTCTGAATCTAGGAAAAAAAACTTTTTACATTTTTTTTGCACGTGGCATATGGGTAAGATATACAGTGCCTGCTATCTTTTTGGTCAGGTGTCCAGGTATGTACAGCAAGTGTTTAACTTAAAAGGTTTGGGGGGAAGTTAGATTATTTATTTAAAAATAAAATGTTATAAATGGAAGGATGCAGAAAAGTAGTTTTTAGCTCTTTAGTATTAGCTTGCAATGTTTGTATTTTTAAAATTTTAACGATTTTGTGAATATACAGAAAAGTGACCAACTTTCAGAGTTATAGAAATATCTAAAGATCTTTCTCTCTTAAAGACACCGTTATAATTCACAAAACTAACTGGAATGTTAGTTCTGTTAATGTTCAGTGCACGTCTAGCTTTCTTTAATTGTTTTCCTTGTCTAAAAGACTTTACATCAACAACACACACCTAGGGTGTTGGCAAATATTTTCAGTATTCTTTTTGAGTGTTACTTTTACCACAGTTAACAGCACTTTCCAGTATTGAATGTGTCTTTTTAAACTTCTACTGTTACAGAAAAACTTTAAAATTAATGTAGTGGCACAGCCTACTGTAATATACATATAGTCCAACTTTTTTAGACCTATTCAAAAGGGGCCAACTCAGTAGTATATAGAGAGCATTAAAAAAAAACCCAGCCAATCTATACAGTATTTACTATTTAATAGCATAAAGAAAAAATAAACTGAAGAACGGGTTACCGTAAAATTACCCATTATATTATTGAACAGAAACATTTTCCTTCTTGTACATGAATTGGAAATTGATACAAATGAAAATTTCAGAGGTTTTCATGCTGAAGGATTTTAACAAATAATATAGACTTTTGGCCTGATTTTTAATTATGCTTAGGTCATATAATCCTTACACACACTATACGGTAGTTTTTAATGACAGAGTAGTGTAAAATGGCTTTATTATATATGAGAATTAGGCTCCTGAAGTCTGAATGTGACTGAATTGAGTTTTATATAGAGGTTAGTAAAATTACCATTTTTTTGGTCTAGAGTTTCATCTTACTTTGGTAAAATTTTAAGACATTACTGGAGTTACTTTGGGTTTACAAAGGTGCAATTATTATCTCAATCTGGCCTTTTACCTGGTGCTTTGATCACGAACAGAATAATACCAAGTGGGCCAAATTCAAAGATACCTCATTCCGCCTTTACATTTACATCTCTGATTATTTTTATACACACATTTTTCATGTCTGTATTTTTTATCACAAATCAATTCACAAACATTTTTTTTTTGTTCTGGCTCCAAATCAGGTAGTTAAGTACCTGAAAACATGATGTGCATATTCCAATACAAATTGCTCACTTACATCTGAGACTTTTTGTATATGCAAAATGATAGGTTTGAAAAATGTTCATTCAGTATTGTGAGTATATCTGTGTCTTATCCTTTAAATCCTTACCTGTGCTACAAGTCTTCATTAGTGTGAATAGTTCATTAACTTCACTTTCCCAAAATTGGTGATTTATTAAAATTTGTCCTAAAATGTTTTTGCATAAGTATGCAGCTAGATAACTTAGGGGATGTGAACAGTTGTGGACACAAGGAAATTATTTATTTAGTCATCCAACTAAACTTTGTGGGTACAAATCTGTTAAACATCTACATTTTTTACTTTACACTCAGAAAATTAAAAGACAGTTTGAGGCCCTTCTAAAAATCTTGTCATAAACAAGTTATTAAGTTTTCCAAAATATGCCTACACTATGTTTCTTCCTTTGTGGCTGGCAATTTATCTCATGTAATTATCCCTGTTCGCTTGGAGAACTTCTAAAATTATTCATATTTAAGGAAGCAACACGTTTTTAAAATATCCATATCTATATTGATTTTCCTGAGAAATGAAGTATATTTATGGTAATAAAAGAAAGTTAAAGTATTATATTTTAAATCTACTGGTGAGCCTTAATGTACTATTTAGAAGCTGCAGTGAATTTTTGTACCTGGGGGTGTCACTGATCTGCCAATTGATTCTGACCGTAGATATTCTTACAGTACAATAACCCCATTTTAAATAGTCTCAGAGGGGTAGCTATGTTAGTCTATAACTTTAAAAACGGGTGGTCCTGTAGCACGTTAGAGACTAACAAATATTTATATAGTATCACGAGCTTTTGCAGGCAAAAAACCACTTCCTCAGATGAGCAGAGTGGAGAGAAAATTTTAAGTATTGTTGTGATTTTAGCTTCATGCTTTCCATTACAGAAACATAGTGTTTTATTTGTTACTTGTGCAGTCCAGGAACGACAACTGTCTTTAACTACTGGATAGTGCTGTAGCTCAGACCAGTCTATACAAAAAAAATCTTGATGAACCCAGCTTTGCTGCTCAAGGGTGTGAAAAATCTACGTCCCTGAACATCAGTGCCTCTCTGTGAGATGGATTACCTATCCCAGTGGGAGAACTCTTCCCGCCGGCATAGGTAGTGTCTACACTGAAGTGCTACACGGAAGCGGCAGCAGCTGTGCTGCTGGTGTGTTTCAAGTGTAGACAAGTCCTTAGTCTGCACATTGATTCCAGAAGGGCAGACTGCCCAGAACAGTGATCTTTCTTATTACTTATTACTTTGTTATATATAATCTTGGGTTTTTTTCCTGCAGTAAATAAATCTTTGGGCCTCCCTGCAAAATTTTTGTGTGTGGTTTCAGTATAATAAAAATAAACCATTGGTTGTGAGTGCAGCTGACATTTGTCAGCCTATTTGTGGGTGCCCTTTCTCTCTCTGTATAATACAGAACATAATTTGTCACTTTGTAAATACATTCCAGCCTAAATCCCTGCCAGCCTCTGTTAGTGTTTGAAGGATTAATGCCCTGCACAGTGCATCTCTGCACTTTCAGGCCACAGCATAGCTTATGATTATGTATGCTGAGAGGAAGGGGAAAAGGGGTGTCTTTTTTTGTATGTACTTAACCATTTATTGTCTTTTTGGCCATTTTGGTTTTCTTGTCTTTACTTGTCATCTGTACACGTGATTTTCACCATTTCTATAATCGTGAAGTCTGTACATTTAAGTCAGTTGTAAGCAACTTCCATGCTTGTATAAATGAAGCTTGTCTTACATCTACAAAGGTTTTAGGTGAGTGTCGAATTTAATCTTAGGACCTCAGTTTGGATGTGATCACATTTTCAAAAGTAAACCAAAATGGCCTGTATTTTCTAGGTCATCTGATATCAGAGCTGTTGTTTTTTAAAAATATTCATGCTATCAACTTAGTCTTTTAGAATGGAAGAAATTGAAGTACAGTTGAACGGGACACTAACAGTTCTCTTACAGATTCTAAGACAGGATTTACTGTTCTCTAAACAAAACAGATATGTTTATTAGAAAAGTAAGCCACCTACATAACACATTGCCAAGATTCTTTTAGATTCCTTAAGAGAATCTCAGAAGACCTTCGAAAATATTATCTAGATCTGGGGAATGGTGACATGAGGGAAAAAAAACAAGAACCGAAAACAGTGGAATATCAAATAACTGCCAGTAGTTCTAGTGAATTCAGATTTGACCAAATTGCAAATGCTGCTGCAAATCTGTTATAGTATTGAAATAAATTGTATCACTTCAATGTCTCAAAATGGGGAATCATCATCAAATGGGTGTATTTTTAGTGGGATCCAGCAGAGATTGGTTCTTGCTTCTGTGTGTACATTTTTTAACAGTGAGAGTAATTAACCATTGGAACAGTTTACCAAGGGCAATGATGTGTTCTCCATCACTGACAATTTTTAAACCAAGATTGGATGTTTTGCTAAAAGATATTCCCTTAGAATTATTTTGGGGACATTGTATGGCTTGTGTTATAGAAGGAGATCAGGTTAGATGATCACAATAGTCCCTTCTGCTTTGAAATCTGTGTATAATATCCACTTTATAATATCTATTTTAATACCAAGAAATAAAAAGGATGTGTGCTGCAGGCAACACAATCACATTCATACAGCGCAAGTCAAATCCTAGGAGCCTGCAAATTGCAGTCCTCTGAAATTATTGTTTAGTGGGTGGTTTATTTCCTTGGTAATGGTTGAGGAATTAAAAAACAAACAAACAGTAGTGCCTTTTCTTTGAACATAGTTTTAGGCTAGCTGTGCTGGAGTTATCAGTTGTGCAGAAGGTTAGATTTAATACAAACAAACATAGATAGACCACGATTTCCCTGGTCATGGTGGGAAATATTCACTTTCTTCCTCCAGCAGCTTTTAAAAATTTTACATACAGTATGGCATGATTTTTAGAAAACTTGACAAGATATAAAATCATATTGCTTTAAGTGCTGTGTAATGAAAATACATTGTTCATGGCAGCGGTGGAGAAATGGTGATTTAGAGAAATGGTTGCTTCAGAATCCAAAAATGAAGTGACCAAAGGGATGTTAATTATTGCATTGTACATACATGGAAAATATGCCCATAGTTACATAATAAAGTTTGAAATACCAGCAGATGATTTGCAATAGTAATCTGGACTACTTGGGGGCCAGCTGTAGCACAAAAGTGCATATAGGTTGTGGTCGTCATCTGAGCAAAGGGGGAGGGCTAAAGTGATCAGGGATAGATTTTAATTGCTGATAAAGGTAAATAAGTCAGAAGAGAAAAACAAAAGACTTGTAGAATAAAAATCAACATTTACTGTAGACAGACAGACTAGACTGCCTCAGTGCTTTTAACAGTCCAATGACAGGAATTAAATTCTTCATATCAGACACATTGTCACATTCTTTCAGGTACCAACATAGGCTATGTAGAACACACGCAATTCACCAGTTGCCTTCTTTATTGTTTACTTTAAAATCAAAGGCAGAACCCAGTTTTCCTTGTCTTCATTCAGACTCTGATTAGCTTCTGATAGATTAACCTGTCACGAGTCACCTATTTCAGGTATTTCCTTTCCCTCATATGGGAAATTAACATAGCAAAGTGAGACCGTCCTTTTCAGATATCAACTCCAGCACAGTCCTAGGGGGGGAAAAGCAGAAGCACAGTTTGAGGGACTTCAGTTTTGTGGAGTTGGCCTGTTGTTTTATAAGGAATAGGCTAAGTTAAAAAGACTTAGAACCAGGGCTGGATTAACCTTTTGAGGGCCTGGTGTCAAAAATATTACTGGGCCTCCATGGAGACAGTTGGTCATGACACTCAAGACTGGGTGGGGTAAATCCTCTTCTCAGCATGAGGGTGCTATTTACAAACTGGCTGCAGCAAACTGACCCCCACGGTCCTGCACTAACTGTAATGGGCCCCTTTCCTGTTTGAGCCTGGTGCCATTGTAAGCCTGGTACTGCTGAGACGAAAGGGTGTCCTTTGTTCTGTGGGTTCTGTCAGTCTTCTCATACCTTCATTGTACCCCTGAGAAGGGAGAGGGGAAAGGTTTCAGCTAAAAAATCCAGAGAGCATGAGAAGGTAGCAAGTCAAAGATGATCAGTAGTCCTAAGAGAATGCTATGCTAACCATAGCCCTCACTTTTATGTGCCCCGTTCAGCACAAACCTTAGCTGTCTGAAGAGTGGATAACCTGGCAATCAGTTTCCATTTCAGAGGCTCTCCCTTTGGGAGGAAAATTAGGATTTAATCACCTCAAACAGAAAGGTCCCCAGCTGTGCGTACAAGTGTGTATGTTTGCACCAATATCAGGTTTCAGGAAAGCTCTCCAAGCATGAAATCACATTTGACAGGACCAGGGAAAATGAATGCAGGAAGTGCTGACTCTACTTCCCAAAATAAATACATAAAGTAACAATAAAATACCATCATTAAGGTTTCCCAATATTTTAAGCCTGGACGAATAGGATTTTCCTGTATTGTGAATCTCTTGAGTTTTGGGATGCAACATTGGAAAGAGAGTGTCTTATGCATTTTGATATAAAAATCATTATGACATTATAATATGGCTCTTAAAAGTGACCTGCAAAGGGAGGGAAGGGGGATATGGAGATGGGTGCTGTTCTTATGAGCTATAAAGAAGCTTTAAGAAGCTTTAAATCTTTATATATTTTAAACCAAAAATGTCTTTGTTTGTTGTTTGGAAAATCAGATTGCCAAGCCTCGTTTTGCATTATTTTCCTGGAAACATTGTTGGAGGTCTTAGATCTGGATTACAAGCTTTCTAAGACTTCAGTGTTGAAGGGGGTAATAATACTGAGTCTTTAACAAAAAAATGTTTTGTGTGTATCTATTTAATTGTGAATTTGGCATTAATTTGTCCTCTTTTTGTTAAAATGTATTTAACAGTCGGAACTGAAATCACTGCCACTCTTAGTTAATCAGGTTGATCTTGCATGGCATATCTGATGTCATAATCCTAATGGTTCTCCATTTGTTGATACACTCTTCTAGGAAAAAACAGAGAATACTAGAATCTCTAACGTTAATGATAAAATGGAAGGAAAGGAGGACCTTTAAATGAGACAAAAAAAAAAAATACCTGTCAAGGCCTTCATAGATCATAAATAATCCCAAAAGAAAACAAACTAGTAAATGTAATTAATGTTGTCTTGCAGGTCACCATTAAGGAGTTAAAATAATTAATCCAAATGTTTATGACATTATTTTACATAACATGAATTATTTGTCATGCACAATGGTAGAGTGCAAATAGCAAATATATTTTATAGAAATTGCTGAGGCAGAAAGGAAAAGTTACCATAAAATTTTTCTATTCACAGTGGCCTCTAATAAACATCAATATGTTATCTCAAAGGTAGTGCATGGATATACTCTTTAAACATCCGGTATATTTCTTAAGTTATGCTTATGGTGGTGTAATTCAAGTGTCGCATTCAGCTGCATGAGGGGTAACTTCATAGCACTCAAAGTACATTCATGATAATATAAAGGTAGCATTACATAAATATACTTTTGCGCCAAGTGCTGTATACAGTGTACATTAGAGACAACAATATTTCTAGTCTTAAAACAGAGAGAAGGCCTCTTTGTTTTATTTTTCCATCAGTAGTATCTATTGTTGGACACT
Organism: Pelodiscus sinensis; assembly: GCF_052426305.1. Taxonomy (NCBI): domain Eukaryota; kingdom Metazoa; phylum Chordata; order Testudines; family Trionychidae; genus Pelodiscus; species Pelodiscus sinensis. The sequence goes on from NC_143063.1 coordinate 38,137,416, forward strand.
TTTGGCTGCCACAGCTCATGTCACAGTCTCAGATATGATTATAGCTTTGCCTGCCTTGTCAAGATGGAAATTTGAATGTATTTAGCCTTTTTTTTTTTTTTTGGTCACAAATAGGAGTTATATTTAGGGCCTTATGGATTTAGATACTTTAACTACTTGAGGATAATTTCACAGACCTTTTTTCAGTTTTCTCTTACAAGTCTTTTATTCTTAAACATAGTCTATTTCTCAGTGCACCAGTACAATATATGATGGGTTTTTGTTTCTTCACACAGATGTATATGTTGGCCCCTCCGAACTACCCATACCCTGAGGGGACAAGGGTTGCCATCTGGATTTTCCTTTCTCAATCTGTTTTTCTTTTGTCATCTCCTCAAAAAGTCTGATATTTTTACTGATACACTGCTTGCTAAGTTTCCTTGAGAATGTGGCTTTTAAATGTACAAAGTATATAGGCAGTGCCCCCTTGAGACTATAATAATATAGTAAATTAGCTGATGTCCACTGTGTGGCCTTTTAAGTATATCTTCAATCTTTTCCAGTACTTACATGAGATATAGGGGCTACAACATGTTTATTAAGAGGCTTCAACTGTGTATAAAACTAGAGCAGTCAGAAGTAATGGTGTCTGCTGAAGGATTCTTTATCATATGAATTTACCTTTAGTCATCCATTATTTATTTCAGCTATTTGATATGCCATTATAATAAATATTATGACAGAGAAAGCTTTTATGCTTCAACTTATTGTATTGCTCTTCACTTCCTTGCAATCCTTCAGGAAAATGTAAGCATGCTTTACCTATATTTAACATAAATCATCACTTACATTAAAATGAAAAAATCACTATGAAAAAAGACTCCTTCAATACAGAGACGTAAATGCACAATCATGTTTACTGCCAAACTACTGTACCAGATAGTGTTCATTTTTAAACAGTTTTTAAGCTATAACCCAAATAGATTGCATATAGTGAAACTGTTAGCTTTCTGAGTGTTTTCTTTCTTTAGTTTCTGGCCTGATAAGCATTTTTTGTCTTCAATTCAAAATATTTCCAATTATATTCTAAGCATTTTATTAGTTTTGCTCTTCATGGCAAGTAGCTTGCATACAAAACTGAATAAACTGTTTTCCAATCCCATTTCTCATCAAATCAGCTAAAGAATTATTTAAAAATATTTAAAAATCTATGCATAAAACCATCTAGCATATGGTGAGCATCATTCTTCTACCATAGGGATATAAGAAGGGAAATAATTTCTATGCACATTTTCAAAATGTTTTTGCATTGTGTATTTTAGAGATACAATTCAACTAAGAGCATTTTAATGGTCCATTGAGCCTTACTTCTCTTGGCTGTTAAGTTAAACGTAGTCCAAGATATTACTGGCAAAAAGTTGCTGTTGGTGGCCTAACTGAAAGACCAGTTAGTTGTCTCAGTGCACTGCTTAATAGTCAAAAGTCCTCACCTCCACATCACCATCACAGTTGACACTAATTCATATCCTTTTAATCAGAGTTGGCAATGATACAGTAGAAGCATCATCACTGCGTTTTTATGGTGAATGTGTTGCCAGTCATCATTCCCATTTAGTCTTTAGTCTTTGATCTGTTTACTGAGAGGGAGGCAGAAGGTCTGAATTCTGAAAGGTATGTGTGTGTGTGTGTGTGAGAGAGAGAGAGAGAGAGAGAGAGAGATCAGTGGACATCTATTCACTGGAAACTGTATTTAGGGCATCAGCTCATTTGGTACAGTCCATCGAACAGCTACCAGAGAGTAATGAACTTGTGATTTAAAGGTGAAAAGCTCTATAAACTATTCCAAATCCAATCTGCTATGCAGTTCCTCTTTAATATAATTTAATTTAAAATTAAGTAGTGGAGAGAACATTAATGTCATCTTTTTATTGACAGATTAAATAAAAATGTTTTCTGTAGCTTTCCTCTCTGCTTTAATGTATTAATGTTATGATGTCAGCATTAAGCTCCAGTGTCTCTTGCAATTCTGAAAGTGACAATTCCCATTTAAGATTTTACAACATAAAATGAGGCATAATTCACTACTAAAAATATGTATAGTGGAATGGTAAGAATTTGCACAATGACATTAACAATCAGTTCTGACTGTAGGTTACATTTATAGTAATACCTTCTCGCACAGATGTTTTCTTTTAGTAAGTATATAAATACCATGACACATACAGGATTCGTGTGCACATATAGAGACAGTAGGAAAAAGATGATGGCACAGGTAATGCTGAGCTACTGTATAAGGAGGCTACACACACAAATGGTTGTGGCTGATATTATTACATTATTAGGACCTGGCTGATATTATTACATTATTAGGACCTTATTTAGAGTTTTTCCAATGTTATATTTTATATGATTCAGAAAAAGATAGTTTAAGACTTTCAATACTTAGCACTTGCTTAGTGCTTCACACCTGGAAGGTACTATACAAACTGTAAGCAATGTTCACAATACCTCTGGGAGTGTCGGTATCTAAATTTTACAGGGGAGAAGCTGAGTATCTATTGAGCTAAGGTAGAAAAGTGAAGTAGTTTGCCTAAGGCCACAGTTATAGTACAAGATTCATCTTTTTATCAGTCATGGCTTGAAGAAAGCCCACACATTTTCAAGTCATGTGATAATCAGTTGTTTTCCTGCTTGTTTATATACAAGTGGAGCAAACAACTGCATTTCTGGTCTTGTGTGGGTGCACTGGCTGTTGTTTGTTTCCATTTCTCCTGTAGATGGTGCCTAATATTGGAAATATTTTGAGATTAAAAAAAACCCAATGTTTTTGTAAATATAACTATCCTACATAAAGTGAATTTGTTTGAGTAAACAAAATGATAAAACTGAAAGGAAGGTGTTGAAAGAAGGCTGACCTCTACTGTCTCAGTCACACCAAATAACCTATTTCATAGGGCAGCAGTGGTGGGAGAAGCCAGAATAAATTGGCAAAGGAAAAGGAGATTGTCAGAGGAACATTATTCTGCTCATAGTTTGTTTTTATTATACAGTATCTTGATGAGAGCTGAGATTTTAATGTGAGCACTACTGAGTAAGTGACTCATGGGGATGTGATACTAAATTGCTGGAGTTTATTCCATTATTGGGCCCTTTGGTAATCCAGGAACAAGTATTTTCCCATTAAACTAAAATCTCCAGACAATAAAAGGTCTTTTGTGCTCTTTTAAAAATGCCTCACTTATCCTAAATGGGGTGCTGCTGCAATTTACCTTCTCCAGAGGTATATTTAATTTGATGCCCAGGGTCTTATGATCCTCTGTGCCAACAGCAGAAATACTGCAGGAATCACTGTAGGCATCTTTGAGAAATGTAAGTGAATTTCTTTGTTTAGTGTAATTTTCACTCTTCAGGTGCATTTGAACATATTTTTTTCAACAGAGGACATTTGGGGCCTCTCTCCTTGAATTTTTCAAGAATGTTTTCACTGATTTTTCTTCTAACTTTGTGTCTGACAAACCTAAAAATGCAGCAAAAGAAGGGATAAGTTTAACTTTTTGAAATACAGGGCTGTTGATTATACAGGGTGGTCTCAGTACATTGGTTGAACTGACAGAGTTCAAGAAATCCATACTTGTAGCTTGCATTTGCTATCGAAGTATAACACTTAGCCATTTATCAAATTTAATATTTTATTCATGCTTTTTAACCTTCCCATTTTACATATACAGTAAATCTATGCACAAATCCAGTCTAATTAGTCTGTTTGTGAAAGTAGATTTGAGGTATCACATGTTTTTTCTTTGGACTTGCAATATTGCAGGCACTTCCTCTTTGTTCTCAGAGTCAATGGCAGAAATTTGACACAAAGAGCTAAAGCATTACCTTAGTAATAGTGTGTGGACGTGAATCACTGTCCCCAAGAGCATAGTAACTAACAGCTTGTGGTTTAGTCTGTTGAACTACTTGATGTTTTTGACCCTTATTGTCCTTGTATTTGTAGCATTCTTGTTCTTTTCCCCTTGGAAAAGACTATGGAATGTTTTAGCTATATAATAACAAATTAAAATAAATTCTACTAAGTAAACAGCTTAAAACTGCAAAGCTGAAGAGGAGCCACTGCCAAGGAATATGGCATCAGGCAAACCAGGATTGTCTTGCTGGCCTGTCAGAGCTTTGAACACAAGAAAGTATTTTCCTGTGGGGCAAAATGAATTCCAGCTTTAGTGATCTGCATCTTATGAGGGGTGGCAAGACTGTATTTTGAAGAGAGTTGTTTTTATCCCTTTCAAGCACAATGACTTCATGTTTTCTGACGGGAACTGAATCTGCTGAAATGGTAGTTGTATTTATTTTGCTATCAATTTAAGATGGGCTGGAGTAAAAAGAAAGGAGTATGAGTGACATTTCAGTTAGTCCCCACTTGCAATATAATTGCAATGGGCAGTTTGGATATTGACAAAATAGAAAAAAGAGTAAAAGTGAGAAGCACAATTGAGGTGGGATTATGAAGGCATTTGAAAGCAGCCAAATCTGTTTCTCTCTGTACTGAACACTGCCAACTGTGCTTTGTTTTTCCAAATGTGTTCACCTTATTATTTCCTGACTGCTGTAAAGCCCATCATTCAGCAGGGACAGATCTAGAGTTTACACCACTTTAAAATCCAACCTAAAATACTTGCATTTACTGCACTGTATTGCCATGTTTGAGGCTTCTTCTGCCACGCCACCCTCTTTTCTTCTACTCGTGCTCCATCCTGCACATTACAATTACACTGATTTTTAAGAGGTTGGAGCTTAAATGAAGGTTGGAGATTAAATGGAATGACACACAAAACTTTTTCTTATTGATCCAGGCAAACAAATAAATGAGGGTACGGGTTAGGATGTTAAGGACTAGTCGACTATCCGACTTATCAGATAGTCAGTCGACTAGTCGATCCCCCTCCTTGCTGCCTCTATCAGATAGAGGCAGCAAAGGAGGGGGAGGGGGAACTTCAAAGCGGCAGCTGACTCCAGCTCTGCGTGGCGTTTCAAAGCAGCAGTGCAGCATGGAGCCTGGGGTCAGCAGGGGACTCTTAAGGGGCGTCTCCTCTGGGGACTCTTGTACATTCCAAAGCAGAAGCACCTGCATGGAGCCCAGAGTCCGCAGGACTTCCCGCTGGCCCCAGATTGTATGTGGAGTTGCACATTCCTCCTTTGAAATGTATAAGAGCCCCAATGGGGGCTCTTGCACATTTTAAAGGAGGGATACAGAAGTGCCTATTCACTAGTCGAGTAGTCAATGGAAATTCCATCGACTACTCAACTAGTAAAATAACCGTTACTTAACATCCTTAGTAGGGGTGGGGGAGGGGGAGACGACATGGGAAAGTGTCTCAGTTCTTTTCAGATATACTCAGGTAACCATTTGGAGGATGGGCTCAGGAGTTGTGGGAGGGAGCTGTGATCAGTTAGAAGTGAGAAGGGCACAGATGTGGCTGGACGTAATGCCCTCAGTGACAATCTGTGTAACTTGTTTGTGTCAACGGATGTACTTGGGTGTGAGTACTTGCAAAAGGTTCATGGATGTCCTCGCCAGTTATCACAGACTCTGAAGATAGGGATGGCTGGGGAGTGGGGTTGGAAGGTGAGATTAAAGACACATCAATTTGTTCCCCAGGGATGGAACTTTGCTGAATTTTGCAGGTTCAGTGTACCCTAGCATGATAAATATGGCTCTTTTCATAGGAGAGAAGCTAGGACAATGGGGTGCTCAGAAGCCTTCCAGGTTTACAGTGAAATTAGACTGCAAGGACTCTAAGTCAATGGTAACTGTTTAGGCTCAATTCCTCTGATGTTTGGAATCAAAATAGTTCAATGGAATGTGGACGAATGCCTTTAAATTGACCATGGTATTGAAATTCCTATTGAGAACCATTCGAATGAATATTTTGAAGTATTGAGCATGTTATGTAACAATTTTTTCCTATTATGGTATATTACCATGAGCATCTTTTAAAAACATAATTTATTTTTTATTTTTATTTCACAATTTGCATACCATCAAATTTCACTAGCTATAAGGGACAAAGGAGAGAGTATGTTAACCTTAAAGTCTCTGCTGTCAGTTAATTGGGTTATATAAAGATGTATGCCACACAGTATATATGTTTAGCAGAACCACAAACTTAGAATGCTGCATTTGGCATTGAATACTACACGCATCCATTCATTTTCATGATCTATATTCACGATGGGCTTCTAATGTTAAATAAGGGAATTCAGACATGTTCTGTAACACATTTACTAAAACGTGATACTGTGAACTAAACTTGCTGTTATTTATCTTTTTTTTCATTTATTTTTTAATTTTCTCTCATTGCAGCACAAAGCCAAGGTAGAAGCAATGACCTTAGACCTTGCTTCTCTTCACAGTGTGCAGCACTTTGCTGAAGCATTCAAATCCAAGAATGTGTAAGTAGTCAGCAAGAGGATTATATATCATAACTTCTTGTTATTTTAATGTCTTTATCAGCTGAGCACAATAGGTAGAATTCCTCACAGTTGGATTGACTTAGAAACGACAATAGGTGAATTCAGCTTTTTTTCACAGGAACTGAATAATCTTTTTCCAGTCTGCCTGTTTTTACATCAGTTAAAGAGTATTTATTTTTGCACTAGCAGAAAATTAATTACAGATCTCTGACAATTCTGTGTCTAATTCTAACATTAATGGGGCATTGATACCTTTGTGATGGTTGAATAAGGCCAAAGTTAAAAGTTGCCTACGCTGCTTTGGATATATTTTGTCATGTTTCTAGTAGTTTGGAAGACAGCCTGAGGTCAGGGATGAGCACTCACTCAGCTCTCTTTCTTCTTCTTCTTCTTCTTCTTCTTCTTTTTTTAATGTTTAAAAAATAGTCCTACAGACCTTAAGGCTTTATTTTCCAGACCTATCCCTGAACGAATTGGAATTAAAAATTGAAATTAAGCAAGATGACAAGTTCACTTACAAAACAGAGATTGAAGTAATCAGGCAAGATTCCAGATGGTTTGATTTAGATTGATCAGATCAATTAATCACAAAATTTGAGTGTTTTAGAATAATTAAATACCAGCTGTTGAGGATAAATTCCATCTATTGTGCTTTAACCCACATTTTGGCCCACTCTGATTGTTATGACTGTTTTAACTAGTAGTGATTTCCCCCTTGTAAATATTTCTGTAACATAAACCTGCTTTACTTCTCAAGAGAGCATACACTTTTAGACAGCTTTAGGGGAAAATAGCGTAGTGGCAAAAATATAGTGTAGAAAGAATGGTTTTATTTTGCTTTTGAGATATTGCCAAAGCTAAATCTCACATGGATATACAGATGACATTTGAGTACTTACAGGTCTTTCAGATTCAGAGAACTGTCAAAACTGAATTTCAATAGCAGTTACTTTATTGCCAAAAATCCTGTGTAACTATGCTTATCATATCACATCTTCCTACACTAAAACTTTCTTGTGTGTAAAACATAATGACAAATGGTGGAAACATGGCCATATTTTAATACCAACCCATTTTCATACTGATAAGCATTCTGATTTTACTGTTTCTGGGTTTTTAGCATGTTATATGCTTTGCAAAAGAAAGAATTATAGAAGTTCAATGAAGGATCGTAACTTTTTTTCCTATGCAAGTCTTAATTCGATTTGAATCCTGCAATTCCATTGCCACCCAGTCTGAACCATTAAGTTTACATATATCTTTAACCAGAAATGAGAAGCATGCTCAAATCAAGTTTTCCTGGAGGACTTAAAATCAGCATTTAAAAGCATAAGGCAATGTGGAATCAGTTTCTTAAGGCAAATCATGTCCATTTTGTCTTTGTGCAGTATATTTGGGATAGCAACTCATCTCCTTTGGCTTTATTTTGTGTTTCTGTGATGGAAAGTTTTTTTATTTTTTCACTCCTTTCAGTTTGGAAAGTGTCAGTAGCATGTTTTTAGTGGTACTATACTATAGGACAGTGCTCTTAGCCACAGCTTTGTCTTTAATCCTGAGTCTTTGCTCTCTCTCTCTTGCTGTGTGTGTGTGTGAGAGAGAGAGAGAGAGAGAGAGAGAGAGAGAGAGAGCGCACTTAAGGTTGTGTCTGTCATAAGACTTGTGGGGGTTTCACCGGTATGAGTCTTGAACAATATTTTTGTTTAAATTGTGATGTTGGATAGAAGCCAGATGCCACATACAACTGGGAGCAGTAGATCTTTTATCTGATAGAGAGGAGCAGGTACCTCCATCCAGTCATCTGCACTGGCAGATGAATGGGTTAGAAGACCTAATGTATCATTCTGTCTCATGTTTCTGTGATTTTAAACTGTACCTCGGTCTGGTCACAAAAGCAATTATGTCGCAGTAGTGTCTTATTACTATGTCGCTTGCAGTGTGTGTCTTGCAAAACATATCTGTACACTATTGATTGTTTTTATCTGTATTTTGTTTTTATTGCAGTAGTATCCAGAAAACCAATTGGATTGGTCCCCTTGTACTAGGTGCTATACAAACAAACTTAGAGTTTACAATCTTATGGGTAGATTGTGGTGCATTCTTCACACTTTCACAGGGGACCAAGGGGCATCCAGAGCACGGGGAGCAGCTTCTCCAAGGATTCTGTACCCCCCACAAGGAGGAAAGGAGAGGGAAGCCTCTCCCCGTTGCAGTGTGCTAGACAGAATATCTGTGCTGGTGCACCAGGAGATACATACTGTTCCAAGTAAAGAGCTTTTTACAATCCACCACATGCCTAGAACTCCTGGCACAGGACCAATAAAACAGCAGCACAAGAAAAACACAAAAGTATCTTCTGCTTCCTACATCAATGGCACAATTATCAGCTGAGTTCTGATTCCTGCATCTAAGTGGTGGTGAGACGTGGAATAGAGATTTGCCTCCTTTGGAACATGAGAGTTTGAGTGTTTCTGGTAGCAACCTGAAGAATGAAAAAAATGTCGTTGTCACAAGGTGACTGGTCCCTTTAAGGGAGAGGCAGATTCTGTGCACCTGTGACTCGTCAGCTGACTCGCAACTGAGCTTTACAGAAAGTACCTGAACCACATAAAGGAGCGTTCTCTGAGAGCAGACTGGAAGGGTCAGGGAGAGGCAGAAGTCCCTCTGCTGCTGTGGTAAATATTTGATAGTGTGTATAGAGGTTGTTTACCTGTCCTTGGACTTAGCTCAGGAATAACCAAACAAAGGACAAACTTAAGCAGCACTGAATCTTTATTAGTATGGATTCTTAAAGGTATAGCAATACCCACACACACATCACATTCATGCACACAGTTTAGAGGCAGGCTACAGGTGTGGCATAGATTATTTCTGATTTCACAGGCGGCTGGAGCTGACCAGGCATCAGCTTCTCGGAGACTGACCGTGAGGCCATGACAGTCCCTGATGTCCCTTCGGATCCATGGGAGGATGCTTCTTGTTCAGTCCCAGGTTTCACAAACTGTTACATGCCTTCCGAGAGGAGATTTTTTTTCCTGGCTGCTCAGCAATTAATTTATATACTTTGCAGGGTCCTTTCTTGCCTTAAAAAGATACAGATGTTCAACTGCCTTTTGAGTTGGTGTTTCTCATTCCTCTTCAAGTGCTTGCTCATGTCCATTTCATGTAGGTCTGTGCACACAGTGTACATGCGTCGATGGAACATTTTCTCTTAGCTGTACCTGTTGGGCCAGCAGGGGAGTCCATTGGAGTGGCCTCAGTATACCGGCCAATGTATACCCCTGCTGGCCCTCCATTCCCTCAGTTCCTTCTTACTGCCCCTGACCGTGGTTGGAACATGCTCTTGCTCTTGTCTAGCAAGCGCCCTTCAGCAGTCACTCCTTTCTAAAGCCCTTTGTTCTAGTTTCAGCAGTTATGGTTCTTATCAGTTCTCTAAGTAGTTGTTAAGTGTTCTCTTCTAGTGCTAAAGACCTACCACAGTCCTTGCTCCTTATGCTCAGCGCCTGCGGCCGGGCATGACCTGCTCTCAGGGCTTCAAACCCTGTGAAAAGTGCCAGAGGCCTATGCCCTGTGGTGACCCAAACTCTGCTTGCCTTAAGTACTTGGGAGAAGCTCACTTGTCCGAGGCCTGTAAAATTGCTAAGGCATTTAAACTGCGAACGAAGCAGGAGAGAGTCGCGCCTGAAAATCATTCTAATGGAGGCGTCTTTATGTCCAGCACCGGCGTCGGACCCGGCACCGGCAACGCAGAGTGCTCTAGCCTCGGTGTGGGAGGCGTCAGGCCACTCTTGTGCCTCCCCAGCATCACGCAAACCTTGGCACTGTTCCAGTCCCCGGTGTCTCCGAAGAAGAGGAGGTTTAGCAGGTGTAGGTCAACCCCACGGTGCATGCCCTCCATGCGCCCTTACGTGGGGCGTGCGGCACCATCAGGCACTGAGCTCGGAACGTCTCGGTTGGGCAAGCAACCAAGTTCGCACCAGGATGCCAACCTGATGGGGGACTTCCCAGAGCTCTGTACTCCGGAGGCTTTCGAGGTGCCAGGAATCTGATTGAACTGTCCTACTCTCCTACACCAGCACCGACCTCAGGAAAGGATTGGGACCCCAGGTGGCACCAATTAGAGCCTAGGGCGCTGGGAGGCCCAGCATTGGATCATAAGAAGCACCGCTCTGTTGTGGTCACCTCCCATGCTGCTCCAGCCCCAAGTGCTGCCTGGACCCAGCACCAGGCTGAGGGTCTCGACCGGCACCGAATGCAGCACTGGCCACCGCGACCCATTCAGTGCTTCCCAGGCCTAGCCTGGCCATACCTCCTCATTCTCCCCGTGTGCACTGGGGTAAGCCGGAGTCGATGGCTCGGCACGCCGCGTCAGCCAGATCACCAACTACGTCTGCGTCCACCCTGCCATGTTCGGCATCAGAGTATTCAGCTGACTCAGAGGTGGAGTCCATGTGGTCGTTCAGGGGATCCAGATCCTGGCACCGATCATGACACCAGAGTGCCTCCACTCATCATCAGCAGCATCAATAGGCGCAGCCAATCCTGGTACTGGTGATGCTACAGTCCTGGCCCCCACAGGCTCCAGGACTGTCTCAGTGGCTGTTCTGGACCTGATGGGCCTACCACCAGAGCCAAGGCATGGGCTTCTCCAGACTGAAGTCGGTTCTCTCTGGGTCCAAGGCACCCCCTTCAGCGACTCCACTGACCCGGTTGCCTACGTCAGGGCAGTTACTTCCCCCAGGCCAAACCTCCCCACAACCCTTTCTGGGACCATCTATTCCCTTTCCACCAGGCCTGGGTGGACCGTTGGGTCCTAGAAATGGTGGGAAGGGGGTACGTCATCCCCTTCCGTTTTCCTCCTTCCTCCCATTCCCCTGCTCCGTCCCTTTTCAGGGACCCCTCTCATGAGCATCTCCTGCAGGTGGAGGTGTTTCAGCTCCTCACCCTGGGAGCTGCAGAGGCAGTTCCCCCGGAGGTGTTGGACGGGGGCTTCTATTCCTGGTATTTCCTGGTCCCCAAAGCCAAGGGTGGGTTTTCTCCCATCCTGGACCTCCAAGATCTCAACTCCTTCATTGTCAAGACGAAATTCAAGATAGTGACTTTGGCTTCCATTATTCCTTCCCTAGCCCCCGGAGACTGGTACATTGCCCTTAATCTAAAGGACATGTTTTTTCATATTTCTATTGTGCCTCACCACCATTGGTTCCTTTGTTTTATGGTGGGCAAGGACCATTATCAGTTTACGGCCCTCTCCTTTGGGCTGTCCATGCCCCTTTTCCTCCCCCCAGGTCTTCACAAATTTCATGACCATCATTGCTGCTGCTCTCCAAAAACAAGACATCCAGGTGTTCCCATGCCTGGATGACTGGCTCCTATGGGGGCGCTCTGCTAACCAGGTACAGGCCCACATCACCCTCATTCAAGAACTCTTTCGGGAGCTGGGTCTGCTTCTGAATGTGCCCAAATCGACTCTGGTGCCTACCCCAGTGATAGAGTTGGTGGGTGCCAATCTAGACTTGACAACAGCTAAGGCCTCCCCCCCCATATCCCACTTCCTGGTAATCAGGTCGGTTGTCTGGGACATGCAGGCGTTCCTGATAACCACACTCAGAGCCTGCATGCGTCTTTTGGGCCTAATGGCCACGTGCATCTATATTATACAGCACACCAGGCTCCTCATGCACCCACTGCAGATGTGGTTGGCGTGGACTCACAACCCATTCTCTCATGCATGGGACAGAGTGGTGACAGTTTTCCTCCTCCCTCCCCCGACGTCCTTCCCTTCCTGGACTGGTGGACCCGGGAGGAGGAGGTCTGTGCCAGAGTCCCGTTCTCTAGGCTGCTACCGACCCTCTGCTTGTGACGGATGCGTAATATACTGGTTGGGGGGCCCATCTCGGAGACATATGGACATGAGGTATGTGGTCAAGGGACAATCTCTTCTTGATCATCAATGTCAAGGAGGTGCGAGTGGTCCACCTCGCCTGTGTGGCCTTCTTCCACCAGCTCAGGGGCAAGTCGGTCCTCATCCTGTCCGACAACACATCGGCAGTCTCGTACATCAACAGATAGGGAGGGGCCCACTCTCCTTATCTGTGTCGGCAGGCCCTTCACTGTGAGATCTCTGCATCGAGGCGGGTATCCACCCAATTGCCTCCTATCTCCCAGGCTCCCAGAATACTCTGGCAGACTGGCTGAGCAGGTTCTTTTCGGCCACGAGTGGACCCTCAGGGGGATGTAGCCCTGGACATCTTCCGCAGGTGGGGGTTTCTCCGTCTGGACCTGTTCATCATGCATCAGAACAGGAAGTGCTTGGGGTTCTTTTCCCTCATGGGCCTGGGAAGGGGCTTTCTGGGAGATGCATTATTAATTCCCTGGCCCGGTGGTCTGTTATTCCCACCATTCCTGCTGATCCACTGGGTGCTTCTGTGGGTGCAGGAATCCAGGGCATCCCTGATCCTCATTGCGCCTGCATGGTTTTCCATCCTCCTGAGCCTGATGTGCAAAAGGCCAGTCACGCTTCCACTAATTCCTGGCCTGATCACGCAGGACTTTAGCAGACTTCGCCGCCTGGACCTGCGGACCCTGCACCTGATGGCATGGAAGCTCCGTGGTTGACCGTGGTGGAGCGTCAGTGTTCGGCCCGTATACAGGAGGTATTACTGGGGATCAGGAAATCTTCCACTTATCTGGCTAAGTGGAAGTGGTTTTATATCTGGTCTACCCAAAGGGCAGTGTCCCCTATGGATGCGCCAGTCCCCCTGGTCCTGGACTACTTTCTGGATCTTAGGCTTCAGGGGTTCTCCTCTTCCTCGATTAAGATTCACCTAGTTGCCATCTCTGCTTTTCACCCAGGTCCCAGATATAAGACCCTTTTTGCAGATCCGATGGTAAACAGGTTTTTGAAGGGCCTGGACAGGCTTGATCCACATGTTCGGCAGCCCGTTCTCCAGTGGCATTTTAACTTGTCCAAACTCATGGGACCTCCATATGAGCCCCTGGCGACATGTTCGTTGCTACACCTGTCTTATAAGGTATCCCTGCTGATGGCCATCACATCAGCCAGGCACATGTCCGAGCTGAGAGCTCTCACTTCGGATCCCCCTTATACAATTTTCTTTAAGGACAAAGTCAGGTTACGCCTGAACCCTGCCTTCCTGCCTAAGGTCGTGTGGAACTTCCATGTGTCTCGGGACATTTCCCTGCCAGTGTTTTACCCCAAGCCCCATGCATTGGGTAAAGAGCAGGTGTTTCATGCTTTACATGTTAGGAGGGCTTTAGCCTTTTATTAAGAGAAAACAAAGCCCTTCTGCAAGTCACCTGAGCTCTTTGTTGCCATTGCGGAGCAGCTGAAGGATCAGCCAGTGTCTGCGCAAAGGATCTCCTCTGGGATCACGGCATGTATTAAGGAATTCTACAGCCTAACAGGGATCCCGGCTCCTCCCCTCACGGCCACTCTACGAGAGCACAGGCTTCCTCAGCGGTTTTTGTGGCTTAGGTCCCAATCCTGGATATCTGCAGGGCCGCCACGTGGTCCTCTGTCCACACCTTCGCTAACCATTATGCACTGACACATCAGGCAAGGGAAGATGCTGCCCTGGGTTGGGCTGTCCTCAACTCAGTGGAAGGTTAGAACTCCAATCCTGCCTCCTGGGGTTTCTGCTTTGGAGTTACCTACATGGGATGGACATGAGCAAGCACTCGAAGGAGAAAGAATGGTTACTTACTTCGTAACTATTGTTCTTTGAGATGTGTTGGTCATGTCCATTCCAAATCCCATCCACCTTTCCTCCTTCGGAGTACTCCCGTAAGAAGGAACCAAGGGGGTGGAGGACCAGCAGGGGTATATATTGGCTGATATATTGGTGCTACTCCAGAGGGCTTCCCCTGCTGGCCCAACAGGTACTGCTAAGGGAAACATTTCTGATGATGAGTGCATGCTGCACGCACGCACCTACATGTAACAGACATGAGTAACACATCTCAAAGAACAACAGTTATAAGGTAAGTAACCATTCTGTCCCACTTCACTCATTCCATGGGTTACATACATATTCATAAGCATACATTAAGCAATGTAGTTTCTAGGCAAAGTCCAGCCTTATGGCCTTGACGTAGCAAAAATCCTAACATGGTATGGGTTAACACAACAAGAAAACTTAACAACAAGCTTAACATAAATCATGTTGCTTGACATTTAACATAAATTGTAGCTGAGAGAGCCATGTTCAAAGAAAAGAGGAAAACAAGGGAGTGTGCCCAGCCAGTAAGACTCCAATGGGGATGGGTCGTGTCTGGCTGGATACAGGGGTTAATGCAATCCTTGCTCCTCCTGAGGCTAGAGGGACCACAAGTGCCAGTAATAGGGGAGAAGAGGAATCCTCTGCCACTGTCATTCCAAATGGGAAATTTAATCACGGGGAAGAGGGAGGGTCAAAGTTGTAGTATGCCTAGGATTCCTGATTGCCTTACTTTGACCTGGTCAGATCGGAGGGATAGATGTGCATGACTAGGCAGAGGGGGATGTAATGATTAAAACATGTCTAGAAAAATGACCCCATGTGAATCATGGGATGTGGTGGTATGATCCATAGAAGTAAATTCTTCACAAAAAGCCAGTTCAGAACTATTATACTTTACTGTTGTTGGGTCATTGCAGAGTCTGTGAGTGGTTGCATTTCTGATGGCATGTGCCTTTGAAAACTTAGTTCGCTGATCTACCCAGCCACTCCACCACAGTGGCTCCACTTTCACCTTTCCCTTTGAAATGATTCCCTCACAAGAAGTGGTAGTACCAGGGTGAGGACAGAAGAACATATTTCAATCTCGGCTGTAGTGAACCTTGCTATCGAAGTTGTGCAAGTCACACCCTTATATCCATATGCAGCATTCTCCCCTTCAAGTCCCGATGGTTTATTGGATGTTTCTGTTGTGGAAACCTCTAAGAATTTTTCTGGTTTATGAATGTTCTGGAGCTAAAAAAGCATCACTTTGGCATCAGCTGCTTATTGTTCAGTTGAAAGGGCCAGACCAGCCTGTTTGTTTTGTTTTGTACCAAGAGGTGATTTGGCTTTGGAATTGCAAAATAGTAAACCAATCTTCTAAGTGCTTTATCCACCACACACAACATGTGGGGTTGGAGTATGCATTATCACCATTTATAAACACCTTTTACCTCCCTGATATACATGCATGCATCATAGCATTTGCATCTATTTCATCTGTAATTGTGTTCTGGGCCCATGATATCTGATGCCTGTCTAAGAGTGTGGGATGTGATACATTCAGACAACTACATGTCTTAGTAACTTATTTTGTTCAATCATGTACTTCACTAAAACCATCCTGCTGTTACGGACAGAGAGATCTAATATTTCAGTTCTAAAATCTGCAAAATATCTACCTTGTCCTCATTCTTCCATGGTACCTATATGCCCATTATATAAGACCATTGCATAGCTAGATGCAGTTAGAGTTTGCTCTCTGCTCAGGAGTGAACAATAGGGGTGTGTCTACATAGCAAAGTTATTTTGGAGTAATGGCCATTATTCCAAAATAACTATGTGAGCATCTACACAACAATTCCATTATTTTTAAATAATTTTGAAATAACAGACGGCTTATTCCAACTTCCATAAACCTCATTCTGTGAAGAATATCGCCTGTTCTGAAATAGCTATATTTTGAAATAAGGTGTGTGTAGACGCTCCACTTCTGCTATTTCAAAATAGCCCCTCTCCAGGGCCTTTCTAAGTTATTCCTCCTGGGGCTCTAAATCTACATTAGGGAAGCCTGCCTCAGACTAATTTTGAGGCTTCCCTGCAGTGTAGATGTGCTATTTCGAAATGAACTATTTTGGAATAATTATTCTGGAATATCTTATTCCAAAATAACTGTGCAGTGTAGATGTCACCTAGCAGAAAAAAATAAATCTATTGTGGTTGACATCTCAGGTGTATCCTCATAGCAGTGCAGATGAGCTTGTCGTAGGGTATTCTCCTACTTGTCTTTTGGCCATCTTGAGCCAGACAGTGGAAAATCAAAACAGTTTAAAGTAACATTATAAAGAGAGTAATAAAATTGTATTGCTGCAAGATCTGATTAATTTGGGGAAATATTTGTAAACGGTATTTCAATTTTTTTCATCATTTTTGGTCATTTTAAAAAAAGCAGTACTTGCCAGCAATTGCCTTTCAGTCGTATTGGAGCTGAAACTAACACTTTATACTTATACGGCACTTTTCATGCTTAGTCTCTCCGCGGTTATTTTCCTATGCGAAAAATAAGATGTGCCTGTGGTAAGATGTGGCAGTTGCTGACTGGTTAATCGTAGCACAACAGTGGTTCCTGTTGTAGCTAGAGAGTAGTTACAAATTATGTTTCTGAACTAAAATGTATACTCTCCTTTTCACTGAGCCTCACCCAAAGTAGAGAGGACCAGAATTTTGGTGCCTCCCCGAACTTTGTGAATGAACTAATTTTAAAAGATTCCTGCAAAAGAACCCTGAAATCTTGTTAGCGCAATTAAAATTTCAGAGCATGCTAAAAATTTGCTCCAGAATATTACCGCTCTCTGAATTTTCATATACTAGAAATTTACATGTACTGCAACTGACTAGAAATTTGTTAGATTATGTTCACTCATTTTAACCACAATGAAATCATAGGAATAATTTAGCTTTTTATACAAAATAAATATACATAATATATTATAAAATTTAAGCTCTTTTACATAAATTATTACATAATTAACTCCTGGCATTTTTAATCCAACTCTAAAACCATGTGATATGACTTAAATGAATGATCAGCATTCACATTATGCCAGAATGCTTAAAAAAATGTATGGTAGATTTTTCTGTCAGATACAATTGTTTTCACTGCATATGGTACTTTGGAATTTCAATATAGTTTCTTTATAAGTCTGTAAAAAACCAGTTTAATCCCTTTGGCATGTATAGAAATACTTTCTGTGAATTAAAACTAGTAACAGTGGAACTATTCAATTTTTCTTTTGAGCTTAGAATACTTTTGGCATTCTGTCAGTGCCATTCAGACATAAAGCAATGTTCCAGCAAAACATGTATATTTAAGACACATTTAAAAAAGATCCAGGTTGACTTAAAAATGCGATCAAGTGCATAGCTGAGAAGTTACTATTGCATACAGCAAATATCTTACCTTTAAATAAGATTAAAAGTTGTCTGCATTTGAAATGTACATAGTAAAATTAGGGTGAAACTCCTACATGTGTGCTTTTGTTCTTTACTAAAACCTGGGGATTGACTGACTACATACATTTTTGCTCTTTTTAGCTATGCTACATAATTATTCTGTCTTGGTTGCAAGTGTCAGGCTATGTGTCTCTAGCAGCTAATATTCAGTATTTTTTAAATTAAAATTCTAAAGTTCACAATAGATCAGTGGCAGCAGAGATCATGTGCTCACCAGATCTCTTCAATTTCATCCAGTGTATCAGATATGAATATGTGTTTTGGGAACATTAGAGATTTCCTTGTTCAGGTATATTCATATATTTTTTTTTAAAGTAAGTAATCCATGTAAAAGTTAATTGGGGTGGACATTTCATTGGTTGTTTTTTTGCTTATTGGCAGTGAAGATATAAAGGATCCCTCATTTTGCTTTTTGTATATGTGTGTTGCATGCACACTAGAATTGCCAATTTTAAACCAGGATCCAAACCAGGAAGATGCTGATGGTACACTTTCACAATTGCTTTGTCTAAAATATGTTGGCTTACCATTTGTGTTTAGAGGGTGACCCTGACTCTTCATAAAACTACAGGGAAAAAAAGAGTTTTGTCGTCTTTTGGCATCTGAGGCTATAGGGGCTGTTTTCACCATTCAGGGTACTCAAGTACTGACTTTGGGCATTTTGGCTCAATCTGTATCTAACTTCTTGGCTCTGAAAATAAAGAGGATGAAAAAAGACACCACTTTCTTTTGAACTCATTTTTGCTTCCTCTTCAATACAGCCAAGATCAATGCTGCTTGTGTTGCCAAAAAGATATTTAAAACTATCTCTGGTGACATCTCTGGCCAAAGTCTCAGCACAAGGAGTGATACTGACAGACTTCAAAGTAAGTGCCCCCACCTTTACCATCAGAGGCTCTCCAAGTGAGCTCTGCATGCAACTTTAGTACAGAACGGGGCCCTAATTTACTATGTAAAATTGATCTAAAAAAGTCAGTCAATCTTGTGATCAATCAATGATCTATGTTTATGAAATACATCGAACAGATTAAATAATAACATTCTTATTACATTACCTAATGAAAGGTGCAACATAATTGCTGAGTAGAAACTCCACCCCAAAAAGGGCTAGTAAGCAATAATAACCCCTCAGTTCTCTCTAATATTAAAGGCAAAACCCTGAGTAAACAGATAGGCCTTCCAGCATACTCAAAAGCTCAAGCTCTGCTGAAGAATTGAGAAGAGTAAGTTCCATAGTTCAGGGTACTTCATCAAAATCTTCCTCTGGATTCCACCTGTCTATGGGTGTGTCTAGACTACAGGGTTTTGTCGACAAAACTATACCTGCGTCTACACTACCGCTGAGTTCTGTCAACATAACGTTGACAGAACTCAGCAGTTTTGTCGACGCTGGTAAACCTCATTTTACGAGGCATAACGCCTTCTGTCGACAGAGTTTGTCGACAGAAGGTGTTATTGCATGTAAACTGTCCTTTGCGTCTACACTACCATGTCGACGAAGCAGCTTGCTTTGTCGACAGAACTGAATGTAGTGTAGACGCTCTGTCGACAGAAGTTTTGTCGACAGTATCTGTCGACAAAACTTCTGTCGACAAAAGCCTGTAGTCTAGACATACCCTATATCTTTGCCCTGTTAATTTGAACAGTTTGCATGATAACATCTCTTGGGGAGGAACACAGCTATAGACTATAAACCTGTAGCCCCCTGTAGCACGTATTTCACTAATCCAGTTTGTAGGTGATAAAGGCCATAGATAACTGAAGAGGTCCGCTGCCAAGAGAAACAATTACAGTGTGCTGTTCAGGCAGGTTGGGTGGGTAGAGAGAGAGGGAAAAACACTTTAAATGGAGCATATTTTGATTTGGGAATCACTAAGTTAATAAATATGGCACCTAACAATGACATGATCAAAGAATCATTTTCTGAGCAGAAAAGCATGTTAGTCAGAAACTGTCTTCTTGAATAAAGAATCCAATCTATTTCCACAAGATTTAACCAACCGTGAGGGCCAAATTGGTTATATAAGCATGTAAAATATTTATGATTTAATAAACATGATTAAAAATATCTTGCTGCAAATGAAGCAGTAAGCATTTTGCAGTTCTATAGCTTAATGGGTAACGAAAGAATAAAAACAGAATATGTGTATTTAATATTTTAATATCACAAAGGACAGCAGTAACCTCAATAACTATTTAGTAGATTGTTTAAATATATTTACTCTTTTGTGAAAAGAATCAGACAAGAGATAATCCGAAACACTGAGGCAGACTCTTTGGGCACAATAGCATGGTTGCTTTATAGGTCACATGAGAAGGGCTGCACATTGGCCATATGTGTCTTAGTCCTAGAATCCAAAACTTTGTGGTTTACTCTGGAAAGGTTGTGTTTCTTCATTAGCTGTTCCCAGGGCTTAGGAAATCCCAGAGGATGTCAGAGTACATTAATTTTTATCATAATATGGAATCTTTCAGGCCTGAATGGCAGCGTGCAGCTGGGGGCTTTCTCAACTTTCCTACAATTGCACATATCTCTAGACGAAAGAGAGGATGGAGTTGCCATTGGCAAGCAAAACATATACTGTTTGCATGTTCACCTGATCAACCAAGGTTTTGAAAACATTTTCTAAGGACTTTACCATGTTAGGAGTCACTTTTTAAAAAAACAGCGGATTACTTCTTTTATTATATATTTTTTCCTGCTTTTAAGAGGGGCTTCGTGGATATGCTTAAAAATTGTACCTCTTGAAATATATTCTGAACTAACAGATACTTTCACAATTATCGTAGAAATGAATACTCATTGTGCACATCCATCAGGTTTATGTTTAATAGGTCCTGGCTGTAGATGTTTATAATAAATTAATTACAATGAGAGTTTGAAAATAAATGCACTTGTCCACTTGAAAGTGGAAAACTATGCTAAGTGAGTGCCTACAACAACAGAGAAATTTACCGGACTATGGACGCTTTCCTTGCTGCTGCTTGTAGAAGAAGTGGGTTGTGCCATCTACATTTTTTTTATTCATTTCTAAGGTGCTGCAGGACTATTCATTGTTTTTAGAGAGAAAGAAATTTCTCCTCTATGCTGAGGTAGCAGGGCTAAAAGCAAGGTAGCTGGGTGGTAATGGAGCGAATAGAGTTGTCACTGCAAAAGATTTGATGGCAGGAAAGGGAGAGAGGGCATGGTATTTTTTCTTCCCAACAGTCAGAAAGGAGGGAAGATCAATGTGAAGGTTGGGAGGCCTCACATCAGCGTCCAAGGAGATTGGTCAGGTGAGAAGTCTTGTCTTCCTCCCCAAATCTCCATGCTCACATTTTCAACAAATAGGAAAGTGAGAAATACTTAAAAGGGGTATGGGGAACTGATACTGGTTTGCAGAGTAGTAACATGCAGTTTGGGTTCCATAGATGTGCTAAGGTATAGCAACTGGACATAAAATAACCTGTAGTCATCATGAACAGGACAGATTATGAACAGGAGGTGAACAAAGATTCTACCAGCCTCTCTCCTGTGACCCCCATGAAGGAATACCAAAAAAAACCATGAAAAAACTGCTCATGAAATTCCCTGATGCTACTCAGGAGCAAATTTATGCTAACACCTTCCGACCAGGAACTTTCTCCCTAGGATTCTACCTGGTAATCCTGGACATCCCACCATCTCCAGCATTGGCACACTTACCACAGGATTATTTGGCTATATCGACTCCCTCCTCAGACCCTGTGCTACCAACACTCCTAGCTACCTCCGCGATACCGCTGACTTCCTGAGGAAACTCCAAAACATCAGTAGTCTTCCTGAAAATACCATCCTGGCCACCATGGATGTAGAAGCCCTCTATACCAACATTCCATACAAAGACGTATTACAGACCATCAGGAGCACCATCCTCGATAACAACACTGCACACCTGATTACAGAGCTCTGCCACTTTGTCCCCACCCACAACTACTTTCAATTCAGAAACAATTTCTATCTCAAAATCAGCAGCACAGCCCTGGGCACTTGCATGGCACCAAAATATGCTAACATCTTCATGGCTGACCTTGAACAATGTTTTCTCAGTTCTCACCCCCTTACACCTCTACTTTACTTACGCTACATCGATGACACCTTCATCATATGGACCCATGGAAAAGAGACTCTTGAAGAATTCCACAAGGATTTCAACAACTTCCACCCTACTATCAACCTCAGCCACAAGGGAAATCCACTTCCTGAATACTACAGTACAGTTAAATAATGGACAAATTTCCGCCACCCTATATAGGATATCTACTGACCGCTACATTTACCTTCATGCTTCCAGCTTCCATCCCAGATGCATTTTTTAGTTGATTATATCCAGCCATGCCTTTCAATACAATCAGATTTGCTCCGACCTCACAGAGAGAGACAATCACCTACAGGATCTTTACAGAACATTCCTAAAACTGAGATACCCACCTGGGGAAGTGAAAAACAAATTGACAGAGCCAAAAAAATACCCAGACACGAACTACTTTAAGATAGACCCGAAAGAGAAAATAACAGAGTTCCTCTTGTTGTGACCTACAGTCCACAACTCATTATACACAATCCCCTCCAATGCATTATGCACAATCTACAACCCATCTTGGAAAATGATACCTCACTCTGAGGCCTTAGGAGAAAAACCTGTTCTTGCTTACAGACAACCCCCTAACCTGAAACACATTCTTTCTGATAACCATGCCACACAACCACATCATAAGCCTCCAGGAACCCAACCCTGCAACCAAAAAAGATGCCAACTCTGCCCACATATCTACACTGGCGAATTCATCACTGGAGCAAACAACATAAGCCACAAAATCAGAGGGTCATTTTAATGCACATCCAGTAAATTTGATCTATGCCATTAAAAATGCCAGAAGTGCCCCACTGCAATATATATTGGACAAACTGGATGGTCTCTGCAAGAGAGAATCAATGGACACAAATTGGATATATGTAAAGGAAACATACAGAAGCGTGTTGGTGAGCATTTCAGCTTCCCTAACCACAGTCTGACAGACCTGCAAGTAGCTATCTTGTCACAAACCAGCTCCATAAACTAGATCCACAGGGAAGCCCTGGAATCACAGTTTATCCACAAATTCAGTTAATGTGCTAATGGATTAAATTGTGATATGGGTTGGTGGGGACTCTGCCTACCAAATAACCACTGAAGGTCCTAACAGCTCCCTGAGTGGTATCCTTCCTGTTTTAGGAATCTATTAACTTTGATTTTTATCTGCTTAGGTTTAAGTACCCATTCTCCAGATACTTAATGATGCTCTGTCTCCTCCCCCTCCCCCCCTCCCCCCCCCTATTTATTTTGAGTTTTCATATCCCCAACTCATAACTATGGTCATCTGAAAAAGAGGGCTATGCCCACGAAAGCTCATGATGCCATCTACATGTTTTGTGAGTCTATAAACTGCTACCAGACCATTGTTGTTGTTTTCTGTAACAGACTAACTTGGGTACCCCCTGAAGTTCATGGTTTTTCAAGTCAAAGTTTAGTTTGAAATGCTGCCTTATGGAGGGATATTAGGATGAGGACCAGAGCTGATACTTGTTCTGGGTTGTCTCAGTACCCTAAAGCTATGTCTAGACTACAGGGAAGATTAAAAAGAGGATATAAACCTCATTTTTTAAGGAAAAGCGGCTTTTCAAAAAAAGGGGGGGGGAGCTCCTGAAAAAAACGCGTCTAGACTAGTTTCACTTTCAAAGCGAGATCGAAAGAAGATATACAAATTCCACGGGAATTTGCATATCCTCTTTTGAATCTTCCCTGTAGTCTAGATGAGCCTTGAGTGTAACTGTGATCAGGTTATAGTCCCCATGAAAGGAAGTCCCTTGTGATGGATTTTTTTTTTAAGGCAGCACCTGCCTTCTTTATTCCGATGTTGACCTTTTAGTTTTTGTGTGTAGAATAACAAGCCCTCCGTAAAGAGGAGAACTAAGCCTGTTTGCTGTCTATTGACATCTAGGAACGCGTGGGCAATAAGCGGCCTGTGGGCTGCTAGACACTTCATTCACCTGTGTGTCCAGCTGCTCACCGCTCCCGTTGGCATTGGTTCACCTTTCCTGGCCAATGGGAGCTATGGGAAGTGGTGGCTCAGCTCACACCACTTCCCACAGCTCCCATTGGCTGGGAATAGTGAACTGTGGCCAATGAAAACTGTGAGCAGCCGTACCTGCGGATGCACAGATAAATAAAGCATCTGGTAGCCTGCCAGGGCCTAACCCTTGTAAACCGCATCCGCCCAGTGGGTGGTTTATTGCTCCCCGCCTCCCCCCCCCCCCCCGATCTAACGGCATCTAGGCTCTTATATCACCAGTGTCAGAACACCATATTCCAGAAATAATTAGAAATACTAATATTTTTCACTTCCTTCACAGGAAGAAAGAATAAGTTACTTGAGATTTGCTGGCTTCTCTTGTGTCCATTATCATACAAGAGGAATGTACTAGCAGGAATAAAAACAAGACACAAGGATGAATTTTACATTTAATTCTGGATGCAGTCAGATATTGGTCACTTATTTCTTTTTATTAGTAAGTTCTGGATTCATAGAAGTGCTGAATGAAGTGTGGGGAGAGGGCTGAGCTGTACAAGCCTCGGTAGATGTGGTTTCTGGAGGCAGATGGACAATTTCCCATAATGTTCTTGGAGTTTGGTCTGAGTGAAGGAACTAAATCATTTCAGTCCATTTCTATTCACCCTTGTAGCCTCTTGGAGATGGGGAAGGAGTATTTGCTAATCAACAGCATCAAATGTGTCAGAGAAGTACAACAGGATGTGAGTGGATGTATTTCTCTCTGTGGATAAGAGGGGATCATCCATCTGGGCTATGGGTGCTGTCTGTGTAGCTTGTCTCGCAGTGAAGCCTGTCTGACAAGCATCTGCAACACAGGAAGCTGACAGATGGCTTTGGAGGCTATTTTTTTTTGCTGTCTTCTCAATCCGCTTGCTTAGAAAAGGGAAATCAGACATTAAGCGATAGTTTATAAAACTCCATCCTCATGCAATGGTTTCTTTAGTACTGGTCATCAGACTATTCTATGCTTTAAGATGGTTAGTAGTTACCTCTGAAATTAATTGAGTCTGTTAGTGGGAGCTCTAAGTGTTCTCTTCGCGGTATAGAAAGACAAATATCAGAATCACAGCTGGTTGTACAGATTGCCCTCATTCCTGCGAGGACTGCTGATCGTGTGAAAGGGCTAAATTTCAAAAAGATGAGCATTGTGTTTCTGGTTCTTCTTCTAGGCTTAGCTTATTGTTCCTTGTGGCCCATGAGGCTGTCTTGGATATGAGTGAATTTTCTGTGAAGTATGATGCTTCTCCACAGCAAGAAGCACCCAGTTTCTGGGAGTTTATTGGAACTCGTCTAAGTTTAGAGTTATGAGGCAGAAAAGTTTGGTGTGTTGTGACTTTGCTACCTCTATGGCAGAGGAGTCACATCTCTGAATCCACTTGTGGCTGTGATATAGGTCTACAGTTGCTTATGGGACTGAGGGGTTATGGCAAAGCCTTTTCTGTTAAATTTCTGTATAATACCAAACGGTATGAACTTTTCAAATCACTCGAGCAGTGCCCCAGATGGTATGACATTCTGCTGCCTGGGAAGCTTTGAGAACTATTCCCTTTGCATAACTTTCTAGTTAACTGTTTCATTGTGCTCTGAATGGAAGAACACCAAAGCCAAAAACTGCATTGACATTTTGGAGTGTGTTTGTTTAACCTCCTAATGCATGGGCTACCTTTGATGGAAAATATTATTCTTCCATTTGCAAATCTGCAGTAATTAACTCCCTTGAAAGTAGCTCCTGCTTCACAAGGCCAGTTCACAAGACTGTTGACAGATCATAGTTTTGCATCATATGCTAACAAATCGATTGTTAAATTCCATAACTAATTGATTTATAGAGATGACTTAATTTCCATATCTCATTCATTTATTAACATATGCAGTGCACAGTTTCTATTTGGATTACTTTATTTCTTCCAATGGTTGATTCAGTATATCACGTATGATCTGAATAATCATAGAGTTAGTGACATTTCATGTGTATGAGCTGTGTGCAGATATTTTCTCTGTGGGCATTAATAGAAAAAATATCCTTACTAAATCAGAGCACATTTACAGTCACCAAATTCTAGCTATTCATCAGCTTAGAGGGAGATTTTTTTTACAACCAGAGAACTGCTTGCCATGAAAACATTACATTGTTGGTTCTGCTTTGCTGGTGATAGTAAGAAACAGTGACATTGTACTATGTTGGAGCAGCTTCTATGCTGGTCCCAGTACATTCTTAAATTGTAATGGTAGAGTGTGTTAGCTCAGTTGGCGCAATGTAAGTCACTAGCTGAAGACAGTTTAAGGAGACATAAGGGTAAATGTTCAAAACTGTACAAGGTTTCAGCTGTATGGTACTTACAGGAATGTCAAATAGGAGTCATACAGAGAGCTGCCTCACCATGTCAACACTAGGCATAACCGTAACAGAAAATCCTGCCTGCTGCTGACTTTTTTGTTGCTATTTACCTGTAACTTTGATGAAGAATAGTAGCAGGCTGCTTTAAATGCAGAAGATTTATTTTATAGGGGTCAAAACCAAGGCTAATGCAGACCTCCCCAGTTTTTTTAATAAACTGGTGAAATCAAGGTCATAGTCCTGCTAGCCACTGAAACTATTTCAGTCATAAAGCAAGGCTTTAGTATCAGATGTGTGGTGTGACTTGCCATGTAGCCTGAAAATTCAGATACTGCACAATAAGTTGTTCAGTGATAAAAAGCACTGCACCTTGGAGACTAGAATCTGTCCTTGGTGGCTGCAATTCATGGTCGTATGAGGGCTGTTGCATGGCTAATGTGAAATAAGTAGGTGATCACTGTTCACTTCTTATTGGCTAAGTGTCCACATCACAAAAGAACTGCCATCACGATTGACACTAATTGGCCCCATGTTAGCAGTCTCACTAGAGAGACCAGCGACTTAATGGACGTGGATCTCAGTCCAAAAGGTGGCCCTTCCGGAACAGAAATGAGGCTCTGTCGCCATCTCTGCTGATGCTTCCCTCTGGATAAAGAGAACTT
Source organism: Pelodiscus sinensis (assembly GCF_052426305.1). Lineage (NCBI taxonomy): Eukaryota > Metazoa > Chordata > Testudines > Trionychidae > Pelodiscus > Pelodiscus sinensis. The sequence goes on from NC_143063.1 coordinate 38,164,211, forward strand.
CATTTTCCAGGACTGTAAGTCTTGCATAATTTACAAACACTAAAGTGAACTAAAAACAAAATAATCTGATATTAACCATTGAGCTAGAGGATTTGATTAAAGTGTTTCTATTTTTTTATGATTTGTACATTTTTGTTCAGATGAAACTCATTCTTTTGAAAGAATACTGCAGAGATTCATAATTTTTGGGACTCTCTTGAATCTTAATTACTTTTAGTTAAAAAAAACTTTTAGTAAAAGATGTTATTTCAAAAATAAAAACCTCATTAAAAAGAGACAGGAGTATTTCTCTCTCTTTTATAAAACCCAATTAAATGCCTTTACAATTAAAAATTCACAGTATTTTATAGTTTTATATTCAGGAATCCTGTTTTTAATTAATTGAGCTGACAGGTTTAGGTACCGGGTACATATTTTGCCTCTGGTAGTTATTGTATAATTAGCATTAATGAAGGATATTAAAATGTGGTTAGGTAGAATATAGTCCAGGTTCATATGTGGGCTCATTCTGTCTTATTATGTTCTCTTATTTCAGATTGCATTTTATGCAGCATTCACTTGTTTTATAAATTTAAAGACCAACTGAAAGTAACAATGAAGGATATTCTTTTTATTGTCATTGGTGTGTTGAGAATTCACAATGCAGTGTCTTGTCATAAAAAGTCATTGCCAAATACTACCTACAAAATGTATATTAATGTACCTTACAAATTAGCTTTTTATCTTTGAGGAAAATTGTCTTATATCTAGGACACTAATTCATAAATTAAATCATCAGATAAATTTGAAAAAATGAGATAATACATATTCACTGTGTAAGCAGAAACCAAATTAAGCCCTGTCCCTTGATTTTTATATGCTGAAGATATGCAAAAATTAATGAAAGTTGGTTAATGGTGTAACTGTGATAAATGTATACTAGGCTAACCCCTTGCCCCTTGTCCCCAGCAGGTGCATAGCACTGGAAAGGAAGTGTGTATGTGGAGATGTTTCACAGGCTGTCCACTGCTTAAAATAGAGATTTGGGGCACCTGACAAGGTAGAGATATGGGTAGGCCAGTGAATCCCTGTTTTGACAGCTACAAGGCCAGTAGCCTTTCTAAGGGAAGCACAGTAAGCACGGTCAGTAGTACGTGCTATGAGTTGGAGTAGTGGTGCTCCTGAGCAGTTTTGTGGGTGCATTCTGTTTTGTGGCTCTGCATTCTGGGGAGGGGAGCCCTTCACTCGGACATGTTGGAACTCCACTGTGTATGTCAGCTAGTGACAGGGTTTGATTCACTATCAGTAATTCCAAACCATTAAAAGTGCCTTATGTAAATCAAACCTGTAATTATGAAAGAACTGCATATGGATCAATAATTATTAATTCTTAAGTGCTCAGTGTTTCCTGTTAAGTTTTTATTTGTACATTTCAATGGATTTCTTGCATATCTGTTTTGTGATCTGCTTTCCTGTCTTTCAATTAGTCTGGATGTGTGTGCACATCTGAGGGCAGGCAGCATTTGCTTTATAATATTTCAAGACGAGGGAAGTTTGAGCCAAAAGCAGATGCGCAGTGGTGCCATATCATGGATTCCACTGGTTACACACTGCAACACAGTTCTAAATCATATTATATTGCTGTCTAAAAAGACATGTATCTATCTTATCCACAAATGCATACTTACAGAAGCTTCACATAAACTTTCTGAGGCAATACTGAATCATCTGAGATGAGATGTATGTGTTCTCTGAAGGTTTGTGAATTCGTATTCTTTTTGTCAGGCACGACTTCCTGCGACTCTTGTTTTTTGAGAGTGCAAAATAAACTGAGGAGCGACATGAATACTGGCAATGCATCTGAGTGTTGTGCAATTGCATTTCATGTGTGGAGCAAGTTATTCCAAGGTTATTCCTCCTTTGTTCCTCCATCCTATTCCTATTGTATGGAGTGGGATCGCACAGGAGAAACATGGGACAGACTTTGACTCAGGATACTGGTACAGATGCATAAAGCCACATTTTAAAAAATGCATTATTCTTTTTGCATACACCATATGCAAGGGTAAATTGTGGGAGCATATTGTAGCAGGCAGGTTGCACCTGTCAAAAGAAAGCAGAAGCTCTGTCTGTCATAAAATGTACTTCATAAAGCTTATGCATGTTTCAATATCTCCTACTTATAAAAATATGGGACAGTTGACTTCAGAGCAGACATCGTTATGTTAAGTAATAGAGATGTAGCCGTGTTAGTCTGGTCTAGCTGAAACAAAAGACAGAACTATGTAGCACTTTAAAGACTAACAAGATGGTTTATTAGGTGATGTGCTTTCGTGGGCCAGACCCACTTCCTCAGATCAATTTGTGGAAGAAAATTGGCACAACCATATATACCAAAGTGATACAATCAAAAAAATGAACGCATGTGAAATTGACAAATCAAATTTTAGAACAGAGTGGGGGCGAGGGGGGAAGGTTAGTGTCTGTGAGGTAATGACATTAGCTGTTATAATGGGGGAAGTTTCTGTGAGGTAATGACATTAGGGGTGATAATTGGGGAAGCTATCTGTTTGTAATGGGTGAGATAATTAGAGTCTTTGTTTAGACCCATACATAAAGCATCAAATTTAAGCATGAATGACAATTCTGCTAAAATTTGACACTTTATGTATGGATCTAAACAAAGACACTAATTATCTCACCCATTACAAAGATAGCTTCCCCAATTATCACCCCTAATGTCATTACCTCACAGAAACTTCCCCCATTATCACCCCTAATGTCATTACCTCACAGACACTAACCTTCCGCCCTCGCCCCCACTCTGTTCTAAAATTTGATTTGTCAATTTCACATGCGTTCATTTTTTTGATTGTATCACTTTGGTATATATGGTTGTGCCAATTTTCTTCCACAAATTGATCTGAGGAAGTGGGTCTGGCCCACAAAAGCTCATCACCTAATAAACCATCTTGTTAGTCTTTAAAGTGCTACATAGTTCTGTCTTTTGTTTCATCATTATGTTACTATTTCAGAACTGTGCCATAGTGAATTGTATTTGCTGTACAATTTCCTTTTCACCTTAGTTTCTAGTTGAAATTTAGGTATACTTATCTAATCTCCTTGATGATAACATACTTGGCATTGTCATACTTAACTGATATCTGTCACCCCTTTTTCTAATTTCCCAAAAGTCTTTTGGATAATTAGGCTGTTAACATATTGAAGATGGGATTTTCAGCAGTGCTTAAAATGTATTTAGTGCCTAATTCCCATAGGCTTCTTTGGAAATGCCAGATGTAATTTTTTACATTTCTCATGCTCATATTGTCTCTGTAGACCCCTAGTCTGCTGCAGCCTTAGAACCCTCTAGAAAAGTGGCAATCATTGGCTTCTTGTGCATTTGTCCTATTATAGTACATAAGGGAGCATGGCCCACAACCATCCAATAGCAGGCTGTGGGTACATGAAACAGAAGACAAACCAACCATTCTTCTGGTTTCATATACTTGTACTTCGTTCTGTTTTGAATTACACCTTTTTGCATTGATTAGCAGTTTGTAAAATTAGAGCTTTTTTGGCTTGACTTTGCCTATTTGGCAGTTAAATACATGACATGGCTGCCACAGATAAAAAGTTGGGTTTTAACAGGTACCAGGTGATCAGTATATAAATGTCCATAATGTCCCTGTATGAAGGTGACGCGCATGGAGATTGCTCAGCTTATGTAATCTTTACTTCTTGAGCACATCAAGACCAAGACTGTAGGGTAGAATTCCTATGGTTAGGAATTACGTCGTGCAGATTCTGCCTGTCAAATTTGAGGATGTTCCCTACTTTGGAGGTTTAATGATGTCTGGAGGAGAATATCTGGAGGGTCTGTCTAAACTATCTATGCATGTCAGCCATTCACCCAGAGTCCACTATGTTTCTTACCATTTCATACCTTTTGTGTTGATGGTGAACCAGGAGATGCAAAGTATTTGAACTCCAGTTCAGTTACCTTTGTTTTGTTTCTTGCTTGGTTTGTTTTTCAAGTGGAAGTTTTAAAGTGATAAGAAGGTGGCATAAATCACAACCACAGCACATTTAATTATATCTAATTCTTTATACTTTATTTACTTGATTTGATTTTTTCATGTCACTGTACCTTGTTGATTCTTCAGGCCACTCCATGTGCTGATCTGCAATGCTGCTGTTTTTGCTGCTCCCTGGTCCTTGACAGAAGATGATCTGGAGGCCACCTTCCAGGTGAATCACTTGGGGCATTTTTATCTTGTCCAACTTCTTGAAGATACTCTCCGCCGCTCATCTCCAGCAAGAGTTGTGATGGTTTCATCAGAATCACACAGGTTGGTTAAAATTACAATATGTTCTCGATTTAGCTCTGATCTTCCTTTTCTGCTGTCCTTGGAACAAAACCACCAAATTGGAAATAACACACTTAAAAATAAAAAGACTAACGCTAGTACCTACTCAGGCTTGAGCAATACTTTTTGGAACTCAGTAGGATTATTCACATACAGGATCTGTCCTGAGATTCTATGAGCACACGCGTTTCATAATACTGCATATGCCGGTCTTGGTCACTCTTCGTGTGAATGCAGATTTTTCACCGCACTTCAGACCACTCATTGATTTTGCTAGGAGATGGAATAATAATTGATTAAATCTGAATGGCATGACCTTTATTGATTTGTCATTCAACAACTTCAACATCTTACCAAGAAGCATGTGCAGTTATTTTAGCAGGAGAAACAATGCAATTAAAGACTGCTAGATGAAATCCAATTGTTTTATAATGAGAAATTAGGGAATTCAATGCAGACATTAGCTGTATAATTGTAGAAAGGGAAGTTTGTTAGTTAGTTTATATTAGAAATTGGCTGTGCCTCTTTTGGTTAAATTTTCAATTAAGATATCAGGTGGCACTTCTCTCCTATTATCTTTAGGAGTACAATTTGGCAAAAAAGCAGAATGTGAAATTTCACCTTATTTTAGACATGTTTCCCATGATTTTAGAATGTTTTTAATAACTGAAGAGAAGGGAGTTTTAAAAACGACAAAACAATTACTATCCAAACTAGATTATGGTAGTTGAGCATTTAAAAGTAGTCAGGCATTTGTACAGGCAGTGTTGCAATACCTACCTGATTTAATGCCTAAATCTCTCTTTCAACAGTGATTTAGGCAATAAGGAGTCTAAATTGCATCTACCGTCAATAGGATTTTGGTGCAGCTTAGCCTAAATACTTTTAAAAATCTGGGCCTCGGAGCCCAATTCTGAATTCTGTCCACATCCAGAGCACTTGAACATTCAAATTTAGTTCAGAATGTTCAGGGATTAGTACCATCATGGCTTGCTTTAACAACGTTATTGTTGATTTCTAATTCACTTTTTTGGTTGATGTGCAAGAGATTTAGCAAAGCTAGAGGACAAAATGTGCAACTGCTTTTATTTATTTATTTATGCATGCATGTATGCAGTGTTTTAAGAGACCCAGAATAAAGCTTATATTTTTAATCACGTTTCCATAGAATGTAACCCTTGAGACCTGGTAGAGAGAGACCAGCCAAGGGTCAGGCTGAAATCTTTATCACTTCCAAACAGAGGGGCTTATGGTATAAATGACACACTGAAGATAGATTTACTTTTACCATTTTAAATTTATGATGGCTGAAATGAAAGGAAGCAAGAGAAAATGCCAGTAATAATCCTCCCTGGTGTTAAAAGACATGAAACATCTAGTAATTAGGTGGTAACAAAATCTGGACATCCTTATCTTTGCAAATCACACCAGGTTTGTGAAAGCAAGTAGCAGAGTCCTGTTAGGAGTGAGGGAAGCTACTATGGGGGGCAGGCAATATAGCTCTGGAAATAAATCTGCCAATTCCAATCACTTGCCAGATGTGGAGGGCACAATGGGATATGTATAAATGAGCTGTTATTTAATGGGAGATTATGTTGAATTGTCAGCTGCTTGTTTCCCTTTTTAAGCGTGTATCTCAAATAGTATTTTAAATGATGTCTTTGGGTTTTTCCCCTTATGTACCATGTAGAACTAGAGCTTTATCTTTGTTTTGGAAAATAAGATATTTTAACATGTATATTGCTAACTGAATGAGCTCTAGCTAAGTTTTATGAAAACCTATAAAAAATAAGTCATGATGCATGTTGGAATATAATTACGAATCCAACATATTGCTTTTCTATTTTGGGGATTCATTTCTTGTATCTTAAAATCATATTTAAACATTTAAAATAATCATTACATGGCTGCTTTTTCTAGCTGTTCGGTGACAATAAGCTGATACAGGGAGGCAGTTTACAGAGTAGGTCTTAATACTGGTAGTGGTTTCCAACTTATTTGGGAACTCTGATCCTTAAACTGTGTTGTAAAACAGAAGTGTGGGTATCTAATTACTTCCATAAACCTTGGCTGAATCTTTTTGTTGGAGTCAAGACTCCCTGTTAGGGGGAAAATAAAGTCCTGTTTGCAGAAATTACTATGCTAGACAGCTCTGAGGCAAAACATTTATTTTCCTCTTTAGCTCTATTTTGTTTACTTATCTGTATTAAACTCAATTCATTTGCACTGAAGTAATCTTATGAGTAGTTTAAGCACATAATGCTAAACTAAGAATAATAAGTAAGTTGACTTTTCTTCTATCTTTATTTCCATGTAATTAATTTGATTGTCCACGAAAATGAATGGGGTTGCTGATGTAAGACTAACTCAAAGGATTGGGCTGAGAATGCGTCACTACATTACCATTGTGTTGATGACAGACACAGAACACTGTATTTGTATAGTATGCATGTGTGGTTTAGATAGTTACTAAGGACTTGAGTAGCAGAGTTTGCGCCCTTATTCGTGTTGAGTAGTAATTTACTCCCAGAATAGTACCACTGGTTTCAGAATTGCACCCTAAATAAATGTGAAAATTATGAAAGATTGAAAATCAATATGAAGGACTGATCCTGAAAGAAACAAAGCATTGTCAGCGCCTATTGTCTTTGGAACCTTGTAGACTCTTTGGCTACGTCTACACTGGCCCCTTTTCCAGAAGGGGCATGTAAATTTCACCAGTCGTCGTAGGGAAATCCGCGGGGGATTTAAATATCCCCCGCGGCATTTAAATAAAAATGTCCGCTGCTTTTTTCCGGCTTTTAAAAAAGCCGGAAAAGAGCGTCTACACTGGCCCCGATCCTCCGGAAAAAGTGCCCTTTTCCGGAGGCTCTTATTCTTACTTCCGGAAAAGGGGCCAGTGTAGACGTAGCCTGTATCTGTATATTTTACTGTTTTTGCCTAGACATAAATTTAAAAAAAACCCACACACACAAACATGTCAGTTGCTTAATTTGGGGGCATATAATGCAAAATCAAGGAAGGCATTTTTATTTTTTTTATAATGTGTGCCACAGTTATGTTTGTCCCTCATTTCCCTAGCTGTTTCTGAAAACTCTACATATTGAAGTATGTTTGATAATCTTTTATATTTTATTTTATTTTTAAGCAGTACTCCTAAGGGGAGCATAGTTTTGCAACTTGCAATGATATTTATTTTTTAGCACTAATGCTTACTGGTAATTTATTAAACCAAAAAATATAAGGATAGAAAGATTACTATCTAAAAAATAACTTTTTTCGTGTAAATGGCTTTAGTACATTCACTACTTTGTTATTATTAAAAAAGAAAGAAAGAAACAAACAGCTGGTGTTTAATGACTCTGTCAGACCCAATTAAAAAACATCAACTAGTTACTTTGATTTGTGTTCAGCCATGCCAGGGGTATACTTAAAAACATTACAGTCTGCCAGAACTCATTTTGGCTTTGTTTACATTTATCTTTAAACATATAAGACTATTGATGGCAAGTTACCAAGGTTATAACCACTTTATAATCATTAATTTTTAATCTAAAAAGAGCCTAAGAAGCAGCAAGAGTCATCTGTAGTTACTTGGATCCTTAAACTAAAATAAGCAGCACTGGAACATTATATTAAAATAATCTAGGAAAATGGTTAAGAATGAATATTGTATTACTCTTCTTGGAAAAGCAGAAATCTTTTATTCTAAATTAAATGTATATTAATTGTATGAGTCTTGAAAAACATAACTAAAAAACTGTTTTGTTCCTTGTATAGTTCTGATAGTATAAATTGTGGGGTTTAAATAATAAATAAAAGCCTTTCTGTTAACTTATTTTTATTTTATTAAATTCATTCTGTCTTTTGCTTCTGATGTGAATTTAGTTAATAATTTTACTCTTATATAACATGGTTATTTTTGAGGACCATAAGTAATTTCTTTTAGATTTTAAATAACTGCTAAGTAGTTGTGTGTTGGTTACAGTCCAAATTCTGCTGTCATCTGCAGCAGAACAACCTTTGTGACTTCCAAGGAGTTGTTCTGTTTTAAGCGAGAGCAGAATTTGGACGAGAATGGCTTAAGCATGTGTACTGTTTTTTAGATTTTCAGAAATTAAAGATTCCTCAGGAAAACTTGACTTCAGCCTGCTTTCTCCATCTAAGAAAGAGTTCTGGGCTATGGTGGCCTACAACCGTTCCAAGCTTTGCAATATATTGTTCTCCAATGAGCTAAACCGCCACCTTTCTCCCTATGGGGTGACATCTAATGCAGTGCATCCTGGAAATATGATATACTCATCCATTCATCGCAACTGGTGGGTGTATACCCTGCTGTTTACCTTGGCTCGGCCTTTCACCAAATCCATGGTAAGTGAATGCCTTGCAGCACTTTACACATCTTACATTTTTAAATCATGGTAGAGAAGTTATAAAAATCCAGATGTACATACTTGCTTTAACCTTTTGCCTCTTATAAATGCAAGCATGGTTTTAATGGCAATCATGTTGTCAAACCTGTGAGCTCTAGTAAAGGGTCTTAACACAATTTCAGATGAACTTTGTCAATCTAAAGTAATATGTAGAGTGTTGGAATGCTTGCTTTACATTGCCCTGGTAACAGATAACTGCACATAGTAGGAGTAGAATGCTTTGGGATTAGTGATGTTTAAGTGTATGCTAGGTACATTTGTTATGTAAATAGATGGCTATGTAGGTGCTGTGATTAGAGAATCTTGTTAGTGGCATTGTTGATGACTGAGGAAAAGCATTTTTAGTGTAAATTCTTCTTTTTCTGAGGCTTAGAAGTTCCATCATTTTCCTGATCATTATTTTTAGCCCAAAGGCACTGGTTTCTATGTTGGTGGTTGGGGAGTTTAACTGGAAAGGGTGTGTGTGCATATGAGTGTGTGTTGGTGGTTATTTGGTATGTTGACTAATATATCCTGTCTCGCATATAAATTATATATGTGTTATATTATCCTCACCTGTGTGTATGTGTGTAACCTTAACCACAAATATTGTAACAGCGATTTAGCCTGAACTGGACTATACCATAATATTGTTCACTTACACTAAATATCCCATAACACCTTTCACTTGCTGAAGTAAGCATTTGGCAGAACGAGATAGGAAATCTGTCAAAACCAAGATACATTTACTCTGTGTCTTAATACAAACCAGGGAAGTACCTTCACGGATCAGTACCTGGAATTCTAGTACTGAAAACAAAGATAAGGAAGGATCAGAACAACACGCTAGGGAACTGGAACAAACGGATGGTTGGATTTCAGTCCATGTAAAGAAATGTATAACTTGTAAAATGTAATACCAGCTGAAATGTGTAACTTGGGGAGCTCACTTGTGTAAGGTAAATGTAACCTCACTGCACAAGGCTGCTCTTCGTACATTTATATCATATAGAACCTTTTTCCTGTACCATAGTAATAAACCTGTCAGACATTGGTTATTTAGTCTCTTAAATATATTTCATACTGAACCAAAGTGTGGTCAAAAAATTGACTATACAATTTATCAACAGGTAGAATTGCACAAGGCCATTTTTTAAATATCTTAGCATGGAAAATATACTGACTGTTAAGATGTTTTCAAATACTACCTTTTATTTGTATAACCCCCTGACCCCAAAACTTTCCTGAATTTTAAAAGTTAAAACATACCACTCAGTGGAGGGAAGCCTCTTGGATTCTCCAGAAGAAATTTGTAGAGACATAAAAGTTCTAAGTACCCCAAAACTGTGTTTCATGCAGGGGATGAGTCTGGAGGGTTGCCATTTGAGGAGCTAGATAGCCAATATTGTTGACTTCAGGTTCATCTTGCCTCCTAAAGTCATGGATGTATCATTGTAGAGAACAGTTTCTGCAGCTTTTTTATTTAAAAAATTAAAATGCTAATTAGGTTATTTTGGCTGTTATTTTATTTTTGTGTCACTTCTTTTGATGATAGTCTCATATGATGGTATTTGTTTGACTCATGTGTGAAAGAGAATAAGAGATCAACATTGACTAGGCAAATCTCCCTAAACCAAGCCATATTGCTTCCGTCAGTTCTTTGAGTTTCTTTTAATCAATTGAGGTTGTACAGGTACAGTTGTGATGGTCCTGGGTGAAGGCAGATCCATTATTACAACTCGTAGTGTGACAAATCCTGCCCTAAACTTCACGGGTGCAACCACTCTCAAAGTTAGGATCAGGAGCCTAGAGACCCACAGATGATGTGCATCCTTTTCATGATGTGCAGCCCAGCTATTCTGTACTCTCACTTCATCCATGGACAGGGATTTTTTTTTTGTTCTTGTAGGAGTGCTGTACCTTTGAGCATGCTTTACTCCTTACCCACATTGAGAGTTTATATGAGTTGGACCTCTCTAGCCCGGCACACTCGCAACCTGACCAGTGTTGAACCGCAGGCGGTCAATACAGTCTAGAAGCATTACCAACACTCCCATTGCTTACTGGGCTCTTAGAAGACATTTAAGGGTAAATTAGAGCCAAATTACAACACAGAATACCGAGAGCCAGGACTGGTGGCTGTAAACAAATTTTATGGGACCATGGGACACTTAGTCACACCTATGATCAGTGTTCCCACTAAGATTTTCCATCCTTGGGTGGGCTGAATTTTCTTTTGAGCGGATTGATATTTCTTATGTGCAACAACAGTATTGAAATAGTGTGTGCATGTGCACCCACCAGTATAAACAAAAACCATACATATAAATATATATTTTAAATAGTCCATAAAGGTGGAAGAAAATATATTAAAACTAGGGATAATTAACTAGGATCAATGTTTATGATTATTTTATACAAAATCAAATAAAAAGAAAATTCACACTATCCTTGGCTGAAGAAGTGGGTTGTGCCCATGAAAGCTTATGATACTATTTCTATATATTTGTTAGTCTAAGGTGGTATGGGACTGTTGTCTTTTAAGCTTTTTAGTTACAGACTAACACAACTACCCCTCTGAGACCTTGGAGTGCATATATCATCATTTTTTCTAACAGGCAGATGAATGTTTCAAAGATCTTGCAAATAAGGTTTCATCTTACAAAACTGTTAGCATCACACCTAGTACTTGCTACTTCTGACTTATAAGAACCAGAACTCTACCACATAGCAAAGATCTAGCCTTAATGCAATGCAGTTTACCATGTATTAATTAGTAACACAGGATTAAAAAAAAACATTAAGATCAGAGATTTCAATAACTGCAACATTCAAAAAATATGCTAAGAGAATATTCTTCTTTCTTATCTTAAGCCTTTAACACACGGTTGATGGGGGGCTACTCAAAGAATTTAAGTGGTCAAAGGCCGCACTCTTCCATTATATTAATGGAGGAGGTTTAGGGCTCTGGGATGGAGTTTGGGTACAGAAGGGAGCTTGGGATAAGAGATTTGGGTGTGGGATCTGGGAGGGAGTTTGGGTTTGCATGACCTGGGACAATGGACTGGGGTGAGGAGGGGGTGCAGGATCTGGGAGGGAAGTGTGACCTAGAGATGCAAGGGTTTGGGTTGTGACCTGGCACAGAGTATTGGGGATTCCTTAGCCAAAGTCCTTGCCTTCCTGCCCCTGTACTGCTCAGGTGAGCTACAGGAGCCATGTTTAGTGCTCTGACCTGACTGCTGTAAGCCCAGAGGATGAGGTATGAGGGGCACTTGACATGCTCTCTGTACTGTAAACAGGCAACTGCTATTGGCTGAAACCAGCTAATGGGAGCTACTGGGAGCCAGGAACAGCATGAGAAGCCTGTCTCCCCTCCCTCCAGGCTCTCAGTGTTCAGAAACACACATGGCCAAGCAGGTGCGGGAAGGCAGGGTGCTGGCTGAGGCTCTTGCGGCCAGATCTGGCCCACAGATCGTCTTTTGCCCAGTCCTGGAGTAAAGGCTGAAGCCTGCTTCTTCATTTATAGCATGCAGCAGCAACAATTACTGCTCCTTCTGCTTCTCCAAGTGGGCGGTTGCCCTGTACCTTCCATCCCCAGCCAATCAGCTGAGCTTCCTGCCTGTGTGGGGAGCTCTGAAGCTCTGCACAAGGCTCAGAAAAGGGCTGTGCACCTGCGCGGGCACACAGCTTACAGGGAACCTTGCCTGTGATAAGTGGACATCATGCCGAGCCATGGATGTTGCTAGACCAGAAAGTTCCAGACTAGAGAGGTTCAAGCTGTATTACGACTGCCCAACCTACTTCTGTCAGCTGGAATAGCTTTTTGGAGCAGCTCCACTATTACTCCATGGTTTGGATGCAGGAATCTCCTTGCCATTCTTGTTGCAGATATCTCCAGAGACTAGGCTAGTGTTTTGGCAAGGGTGCTGGATTTATCTCAGACTTTGAGGCTGCAGCTACTATGGACAGACACCATATATTCATGGTGTGTGGCATGTGTTTGTCGAGCACAGTGAGGCCCTGATCCTGACGAGCCTCTTGGTGCTATTACAATAAAAATAGTTGTTAATAATGAAACTTTTCATTTTATCTCACAAAACCAAGGTTTAGTAGAGAATGGTGTAAACTAATTTAAATCAATGCGGTTTAAATCACCAAAAAATTGTTGATTCAAATCAAGCTTCCCATTGATATTATTAACATTTTTTTCAAACAATAGTGCAAATCTGATACCTAGGACATGTTAATTTACAGCTCAGTACAACGTTTTACAAGAGCTACTAGGGTATACTTCGTGTAATTTTTTTAGATAACTGGCTTTTGGTTAATTTAGGAGCTAATACATAATACTCCTTACGAGATGCAGCAGCACATTAGAAAATATAAGAACTAAATCACACACACAGACACAATAGCACTTATATTTTATTAAACTAAATCTTAAGTGTTACATAAATGTTTGACATTTGCAGTTGCAGCAGTCTCCTGAGTTGCCGGCTGATGGCGGTCCTTAAACTCTTTAAAAAAAAAAATCACATATTATTAACTCTAACCAACAAGTCCTTAGAACACTATGGCTGCGTCTACACTGCACCTGTAGCTCAAAATAAGCTACACAATTTGAGTTTATTTCAAGTTAATTTCAAAATAGCTTATTTCTAAACAGCGCCAAATTTTGAAATAGTGCTATTCTGAAACATCCCTTAATCCTTGTGGAACGAGGTTTACAGGGACGCCGGAATAGTGAGCCCTTTATATCTCGAAATAATGGGCTTGCTCAAAAGGTGGAGAATAGCTATTTTAGGATACTGGAAGTATCTCAAAACAGTGTCACAGTGTAGACGTACCCTAAATGTACAGTGTCCTTAAATCTTCTATAGCTACCTCTCATCTTCCCCACTTCCACCATTATTTTGATGCAGATCTGATTCTAAGTTACCAAAGAAGCTAAGTCTGACTGTGCTTAGAGTGCAATTCATTTTGGAGTATAGGATGGGCATCCTTTGAGAAATCTGAGTTATGCTGAAGTAAAATAGGGAGTAGACTTATGGTATCACCATTATGGTCTGCCACCATGATGTTTCCAAATAAGAGGCAAATATTATGCAATCTAAAATAAGAAAATGGCACTTGTGGCAACTGGCAACTCTAGATTTCTCTTACTGCATCTTTCTCTACTGTATACTCAAGAGATAGAGGCTAAACCTAGATAACTAATTAAACAAGCCTAGAAATTAGCTAAGCTAAACTTTTCTGTCTAGCAATATCCAACATAGCGAACAGCTTGGGAATTTGCTTATTAAATCACACTTATACTAAAAGGCAGGGACAGAGAAAGAGAGAGTCTTGAAGAATGAAAAAATAAATGTAAACAAGACATTTAGTATTTTGAGTATTGAAAAACATTTAAAAAATCAAATTTTAAATTCATTTTTAATTTTTTTAAATGAATGATTTTTATCTACCCTGTGTGGAACATAATGCAGGGATCAAAGGTCGAACTTTTTGGAAAACTAGTCTCAGGAAAAATGATTTAGAGGAAACTATTTAAATTTTCATTTCTAGTGTTTCCCAAATAATGTATTTCTCCAATTTGCTAACCTGCTTATTGCTAGTTACTGAGAACAGTCATTTTAATTTTTTCATATTTATTTTTAAGATAATTTACTAATGGCATTTTTAAATCATCAACTTAAATTACTGTTGTTATAAATTATATCTACTTATTAGCTGGTAAAATATTTCATTTTGATTCCAAATGATGAACAAAGGTATGTCTTGTGTGCTTTAAAATATTTTATAGTGGTTAAATTAATAAAAGTGATGTTGCTCCAATCTGAATGTGAGTGTGTATGTCTTTCAGAGATTAATGTTGCTGCATACAGTATATCTCCATTCTTAGGAGAGGTCATGCGGCCTCTAGCATGTGGCAATGAGAATACTCTGCATGACAGAATTTAGTACTCGGAAACATTGCCTATAGGCCTCTAGTTTTAGCTGATTCCATGAAGCATTGAAGAGAAATGTTCTAGTATAAACCTTTTTTTTTTCAATTTGATGTTACTTGCTGTGACTACAGTGACTTTAGTTACAGTAATTAGGCCACTCTTCATGGAGTCAGGCTATTTTAAATGCCTGTTTTAAGGAATAGTTGTTGGAGGTGTCTAACTATACTACTGAATATTCTTAAGTAACTTTCATAAACTTAATTTCTCTTTGAAATATTCGACTTTTACAAAATGTGATTGTTGCAATAAAGGGATTATTATGCTGAAAGTAATGCAACTCTGCCTCATCCAAACCTCTTTTATGGCTGTCTACTGTGGCATCATGTGTGATATTCTGTATCCATGCTGGTCATAGTGAACCCTTCTGGTAATTCACAGGAAATTTGCAAGTGTTCTGCTGCTGAACCTTGTTAATATGGTGGTTCCAAATGATGTTTTTACCATTTAGACTAGTGGATATTTACCTTGGATTCTTTTGCTCCTGACATTTACTTATCGAAAATCAAAATATATCAAAATTAGGATCAACAGATGTGTGTCCCCCCTCTCCTTTTTTGGTGGCAGATGGTAATATCAACAGCATCTCTCTTCTATTTTATTTACTACTTCTCTTGTTGTAGCAAACAGAGACCGGGTCCCTATTTTACTTAACATTGTACAATTAAGGGTGGGTCTTGCCTTGAAGAGTTTATCATCTACGTCAAGGCAAACTGCAATGAGTAGATGTTACAAACAAATTAAATACTGGAGAAGGGATTCTGAAAGTAATAGTGGTAGGAAATACATAGTCATATAGCCTAGGTATGTGCCCTGTTGACTTCATTTATGTCTTTAAAAATAGTTATAAAACAAACAGATATACAGGATTATTGAGTTGACCTTAAAATGGCATGGCTAAATAGTCTCTTGCATTTTTAATTAATGTAAATCTGTCATTCAAAATGCCTTCTCCCTTTTTTCTAGACACTTATACAATTAAAATTCAATAAATTCATCATAAGATTTAAACGTTGCTACAGAATACATTAACTAGTGTCACCACATATGATCTTGTAAGTGTACAGTTGCATATAAAAATAGAAGCAGTTCTATTATCTCACGCTTGCTATAGTCTTACATAGATCCAGATATTTTTGTTGGCAAGTAATAGAAAAGAAAGAATATCATGTGTTAGGGTTGCAAGAGCTTAACAGATGTTTCAGTGAGCTACATTTTCAAATCCTTTTACATGAAAAAGGGCTGAAATTTGTAGAAGTTCTGAGACGATTGGGTTACATTTCCTGTTGCAATGCAAAGCCAGCCATTGTAGTAGAGTTTTAACAGATGTGCTACTCTCTTTTTAATGGATGGGAAGAAAACACTGGTCTGTTGCAGAGTTATAAATTATAGCTTAGAAACGCTAGACAAGATGTCAATGTCTTAATCTCAGCTAGCCATAGCAGGGTAATTCTGCCCTTGCATAATTTGCCACACAGAGATTTATCATTTCAAAATGTTTAAATTTCTAAGAGATTTCTTATGTGTTTTCTTGGAAAATATGAATATCTTAGAATAGGGATTTCACTATTAAATCTGGAGAAATCTAAGGAGTGAACTTTAGCTAGAACCACACCTAGATCTAGACAGTGCTTGGTCTTGCCATGAGGGCAGGGGACTGGACTCGACGACCTCTCAAGGTGCCTCCCAGTTCTAGTATTCTATGATTCTAAAATCTTCAGAACATCAGATGTGTAGCTGAGGCATCAGGTGCTTTAGTTTTATGTAGATTACTGTCTCCGTGCTCTCATTCAGATCCTAAACATTTAGTTTATTAAATAATTTGTACAAAGAATGTAAAACTTTTATTTGTATTGTTTAGTTGGCACTTTTGCCTTAAGCTAAAAGTCTCTGGCTTCAAGTGTAAAATAATTATTTGAACCTATATCTAAATCCAATGCTTTAATGGCGTTCTGGGCAGTAGAGGTTTCTACACCCTTCGGGCATGCCTATACTGCAGTGTAAGCTCAAGGTTTGGACTCGAGCCTTGCCCCTCGTTCTGTCTACACACAAATCAGGTTCCAAGCCAGAATGAAATTGGGACCCAAAGTTTAAGTCCTATTGCTTTGCTGCGTAGATGCAGCCCCACTGGACTCCTACTCTAGCAGTCTGATAAAGGTATTCCACATTTCCATAAGCTGACATTTTGCCTGTTGAAAATAACATTTTCTTACACTGCACCATGAACGAAGGCCTAGAGCAGCCACATTTGGAAGGGCTCTGAGAAGTCTGGAGTAGAGGTGGTTGGACTTGGGCCACATAATGCACTGTAGACCCAGAATTCAACAGTTGTTAACCTGTGGTTACAAATGAGTGTAGATGCTCAGACATAGGTTAACAAACCCATAGTTTGCTAATTCAAGCACTACTAATCCTGGACTTACATTGGAATGTAGACATACCGTTAGTGATGCCATGTTTTCTCCGAAGGCAAGCCAGGATCCACTTCAACGTGCTTTTGATAGAACAGCTCCCCCCCAAAAAATTCTTAATGTTTCCATGGTTTCTATTAAATCATCTGGGATAATATTTATTGTCAACATTCCATCTTAAAATAAACAGATTTTAGTGTTTAAAAGTTTATGCAGCTGTTGTTGATTTCATGCTGGCAGCCATAAATTACTGAACAATTAGGCCCAAATTCTGCCCTAAAGACAAGTCATTGTGTGAGGGAGTATATGTTAAATTAGAATAGCTCATGATTGAAAAGTATTTTGAAGTGTCTCAAGTATGAGGAACAGTAAGTAATTCCCTTTGAAAAGAACACCCTGCCTTAGAGTCTGACCTTACCATTGTTTCCTGCTGAGTCCTTAATTTGAGAGGATGATGTTAGAGGAGGAAGAGAGCAAAGCAGGGTTGAGGGGTGAGGGATTAGCGCTGATGGAAAGCTGCAGAGTGTTTTGCTCCTTTTGAAGAGAACACCTAGGAGTCTGTATATTCCATATACAAAGCCTTTATTGTTGACATATTTGCATAAAATGTAAACGGGAACTAAATGTTGAACTTCAGAATCCAGCTCAGCGGCTGCCAGTATAGTGGTGGCTGTATCTCCACTCACAGGGTGATTTTTGTCCACTTGTAACCCTTAGTAAAGGCAAATGCATTTGTTGACGTGCATAACAGTAATAGCTACACAGCACACAGGGCTGAGGAAATCTGTAGAATTCGAACGGTGGAGGGGGAGGAAAGAAGGCTAGTGCTCGGGTGTGCTTTGATCCAAGAGTTTTGGAATGAGGAAGGAGGCAAGGATCAGAGGTGGATCATTTCTCAAGCATAGATATTTCTCCATTTAAAATTTCTGGACACCTGGCTAATAGACCAAAGTACAATTTAAGTTGAAGAAAAGTATGTGTATTTGACTTTTATTTTTTGTAATATGCAGTAGTAATACTGAAAAGTTAGAGTTTAAACATCCATGCATTGACTGCTGACTTTAATGGGAAAGGAGTTGCTTTGCTGGCCTGATTTTTATTTATTTATTTACAAACAAACAAATAAATAAATAAAACAAGATGGCATGGTCTGTGCAGTATTCTCAGACATCAACAGCCTGGAACAAGCTAAAATTTGAAGCGACAGTTTTCAAATAATATGTAATACCTGTTAAAGGTATACCTAGGTGTTTGCGAATTAAGTACCTACGTGTCTGAACATTCCGTTCTTCTACTCTTGTCCATTAAAATAAGAGTGACACACAATATACAGAAGCAAATGCTCTCCCTGCCCTATAAGAATGGAGAGCCTCAGTAGAAACAGAGCCAGTTGAGTTCCACTGCCCATGGGAGCAGGGATAGATTCCAGAAGCCTGCCTCTGTGCCATGCAACCCAGCTCAGCAGCGGTCTAACTAGATCTGCTCTAACTATGCGGGCTACTTCTCTCAGTGCTGAACAATCTAGTGGTCCCATCACTTCTGTTTATAAGGGAAAACATGGCAACCATGAGAGCAACTACCACCCAGGAGCATGCCTCTTCTGCAAAGAAACTCTGCTGCTGTTGGATTTCCTCAGGGAGATGTTTCCTTTTGCCCTCTTCCCTCCAAGACCCCGGGGGGAACTCTGAAGTGCACAGCCCAGACACTTGGGCTTTGAGCTGGGGCAAGCAGTTGCCCCATAATGATTTTAGTGTAAATTATTAGAGTATAACTTGAAACTGAGTAGCTTTTTTGGGGGGAGGGAGGGTCCAACTTAGAAAAGCCTCTTTGTATGAAACAGCACATTTGTGGAATGTCTTTGTGCACTTCAGTAACTTTTCATAATGAGGTTTAAATTTCCCACAAATGCATATGTTGGAACTTTACATCCAGCCCAACAGCCTGCCTGCTCATCTGTTGCCTCCTCTTCATTTGAGATTTGTAGATGATTGTCCTCCGAGCTGTTCATCAGAACAAAGGAATATTGATCTAGTGTTTTCTTTCCTTACTTCAGGTTTTTAAATTGCCCAGAAACAAAAACAAAGCACCAGACACCTACCCCTAAATAAAAAGCTTTGTGGCTTTAAGGTTTATTATAAATGAAATAATGAGCATTTAACAAAGACTTTTAAAATGATCCTGGTTATTTTCATCTTTTCATATAATGTATCTGTAACTTCTTTCTTGCCTGACATTCCCTGATAATTTACTTGTTTTGTAGTTCTGATATTTTCTTTGGGACTTCACACCTTTCAAGATTTCATCTCCTTCTTTTGTTCTTCATTTTTTTTTCTCTGCTGCTCATCTCTATCCCCATATCTAGACTGTAGCTATGTTGCCATGGTCTTGTCCAGGCGTGGGCAATACTTTTTAATAGGGGGGCCACTCCAAGAATTTGGTAAGTGGTGAAGGGCTGCACTGGCCCATGATATTAATGGAGGAGGTGTGAGGTCTGGGGTTGGGTGCATAAGGCAGCTTGGGGTAAGGGATTGTGGTACAGGACGGGGTGTGGGATCTAGGAGAGAGTTTGGGTGAAGGAAGGGATTGTGACCTGAGGCAGGAGACTGGGGTTTGGGAGGGGGCACAAGGGTTTGGGTCGTAACCTTGGACTGGAGGGGGTTGTGACCTGGGACAGAGGTGCAGGGGATTGGGTTGTGACCTAGGGCAGGAGGGGTTGTGACCTGGGGTAGGGGATTGAGGTGCAGCATATGGGAGGGGGTGTGGGTGCAGGAGTGCGGCAGAGAGTTTGGATTATGTGGGGGGGGGGGCAGTGAGTTGGCTGAAAACCGGCCAATGGGAGCTGCAAGATTGTACTTGGGGGTGAGAGCAGAGCATGAAGCCTCTCCCCTTCCTCACATGGGCTCTCAGCTGATCACAGACAAACAGGGCCCTCGAGCTACCTGCTGTGAGAGGTATGTGGGGTCAGGGGAGGTAGGGTGCCTGACTGAGGCTCCCACTGTGTTCACAGGCTGTATCCAGTGGCTTGGTTGGCCAAATCTGTCCCACAGTCTGTATTCTGCCCTGCCCTGATCTTGCCAGATTTCTTAAGTAGCATTGCCCCCTCCCCACTCCTCCCTCTCTATCCCACATAATCCAAACCCTCTGCCATGCTCCTGCACCCATACTCCCTCCCACACGCTGCACCCCAATCGTCTGCTATGTTGCCATAGTCTTGTCCCGGGGCGGGCAATACTTTTTGATAGGGGGGCCACTCCAAGAGTTTGGTAAGTGGTGAAGGGCTACACTATTCCATGATATTAATGATCAGGGTCTGTATGGGAGACCACAAAGAAGGAACATATCCAGGGATCATAGTTGTATTTACAGTGTTGCCTTTGCAACTAGATATTGTTACAGCAGTATTCTTGATAGTCTTTATGCTTACTATAGAGACTTTCTACGGAATAGTAGGTGAAATTTTGACCTCATTAAAGCCAAGGGGAATTTTGCCCACCCATTCTCCTCTCCCTTCCTTTCTGACTGGTACAAAATAGGTTCTGCTCTATTAAAGTAAGTTCCATTATTCTATCACAGTGTACTACTACTAAAGCTGTAGTAATAAACAACTTAGTTTGTGCTTACATGAAAGGGGAAATCATAAAATGTTTCTTCTGTGTAGCTTACATTAAACCAGGATTCATCAACAAGGGTTTCTCTGCAGGCAGCGAGACACTTAGGTGGAGCATGTGAAATGCCTGAAAAAAAAAAATGGGAATAACAATGCAAGTGAAAACACGCACTGCAAACCCTTTGATATATTTATGGCATATGTGAGTTGTACAACCAGTGAAATAAATGAAATATATATGCGTGGTTCTTTCAGTGCCTTCTAGGCAAATAAGTAGTAGATTTTGTTTAGCACTAGTTTATCATGAAAATTCAGCAATGAGGTCATACTGTATAAATAAGCAGGAAACCCTGAATGCTTAGAAGCGCTTTTTAGAGATTATTACCAAGATTATTTTCTTTCTTCAATTATTTTTCAATGAATTAATTTGGCGCTGATGAAGTTGAGTGGCTGTTAGCACAGGAAAGCGGTAGACAAGACCAAATTGTGTGAGGATGCTTCCAGGCACCTTCCAAAAGTACCTCAATTTTTTAAACTATTAGCACCCCAATGATCCCCTTCTCTTAATTGAGCCTGCCTCAGAGGCTGTGTCTAAACTACATCCCTCTTTCAAAAGAGGGATGTAAATTAGGCAGATCGAAAGTGCAAATGAAGCGGGGATTTAAATATCCCGTACTTCATTTGCATAATCGTCACATTTTTTTAGGAGTACAGGACCTTTCAAAAGAGGGGCTTTTTTTCGAAAGAACCACGTCTAGATAGCGATTTCACTTTTGAAATACCCTTTTTCGAAAGAACTCTGTGATGTGATTATGCAAATGAAGTGCGGGATATTTAAATCCCCGCTTCATTTGCACTTTCGATCTGACTAATTTAAATCCCTCTTTTGAAAGAGGGATGTAGTTTAGACATGCCCAGAGAATGCCACTCACACTAAATTGTGTTCCTTTTTTGATATGGATGAATATCCAGAAAGCACTGATTTGATCACTGAAATAATTCTGAACTTGTTACTGAAACAGGATCTCAAGGAGGCTGCCTCTGAATATTTAAAACTGCATCTTTTCATTGGATCCACTGGGTTGATGTTTAATAAATGCTCAAATTAGATCCTGTTTTGGTTGAAGTCATTATTATTTCTAATTATCAGTTTGGACTCTCTATGCAATACTTTTAAATAGTCGGAATCAGCAGTTTGCTGTGCGAGACTATAGAAACAGCATAAAAGATGGTCCCTGCTAATGCCTAGCATTAAACTGTGCTGGCTATGCTACTCACATGGCTACTACACAAGTTTGAGTGCCTCTGCCTCTCAATCTGTAAGGTAACTTGTTTTCCCAACACGATTGTATTGTTATCCCTGTGTTACAAATGGGAAGCTGCAACAGAGAAACTAAGGGGACTGGCCGGGGGGCTCCCATCTTCCAGACTAGCAACTTATGCATCTGATCATTATTTTTCTCAGTAACTAGATAATAATAGAAATAATATTTTTATAGAACAGAAGTCTGTAATCAGAAGAATAGTCAATACATTGAAGTGTTATAGTGCAATATTTATAATGATCTATTGCATTCCGAAAAGATTATAAAACTTCTCAAAGTAGAATTTTAGCCAATAATGAAATGCTCCGCACAATTTCTAAAAAGTTAAATTCCAAACCTACTTTATATGCTAATTTAACTTTCAGTTTTTCAGTGAGTCTCACAACTACTATACCTCGCATCTAGTTGATATTTTAAAACCAGTCAAATAGTAAAATGTATGAGAAAATTCAGTTTAAGTAGACACTTTTACCTACTGAAATTATTATGCTACGAGTGACATGAAACACGAAGAACAAATCTTAGACAGGTTAAGATGTAAAATGGCATATTTCGTTTCCAATTAAAATGATCTGACACGCCAAATTGTAAAAGACATAGATGACCTCTTAACAATGGTGGATTGCAAGGAAACAGCTGAAAGAAGACTATAAGGTACCTGAATTAAACAGCATTATAATACATTATTGTTTGTCCTTACTGCCCATTGAGTTACTCTGGTTTTTAAAACTAAAGTTTATTTGAGTGAGTTAAGAGTCCAAGATCTGAGGAGCACTTTTTGTCTGTGAAAGTTTTCATGTAGAGCATCCGTTGATTTCCTGAAAGGGGAGATACCACACTTACATTCAGCCTTCTCAGGTGTGCCACTTGACTATGAAGCAATTTATTTATGTGAGGAGATCTTTGCCTCCACAGATTTGATCTTTCTGACCATCAAAACAATATTTTCATATGCTTTTTGGTCTCTGTTCTATAATTTTGAAAGTTGCCTATCTGGTGGTACCTGCCTTGCCTTTAGCATTTTAAAGCTGCTGATCCAGCAAGAGCCATATTTTTGTACAAAGCTCATCATCTGTGTATTTGCCTTACAAAGGGCAATAATGTGCATACTATTTTAAAACAAGTGGAGTTACATAATAACATAGTATTCTTATGCTGTCTCAGTTAATGAAATATGACCTACAGAATTGTATACATTCTGTGTATTGTACAACATGATTTAACAACTTTTTTCCAAGATGCCCTTTATGAATGGACAGATGTGCAAGAAACCCACTTGGCCATATTTACTGTATGTTAGGTAGCATTTTTTTAAATGTAGCTTGGTTTTCTTTATAGAATTACAATTCTAAGACCATTTCCTGAATGGAAGGTGTTTTATTTAATTACGTTAAAATTTCCCCTAGGCCTCCTTGGATACCTGAGATGCTTTTCTATGCTTGACTCTTTTTATTTCTTTTTATGCCATATTTGCAGAGGTGCCATACCACTTTAAACATTTCCCAAATCAGTTTCATGCGATGGGTTCTCTTTAATCATTTACATTCTGAGAGAGTCAAATATTCCTTAAGAAGCCAAAGTAATCTAACTGAAAGTATAGTGTTTGTGCAGCTGGATATCTTATTTATCTGAGGTTCTGAGAGAAATCTCTCCTGACTTTAGAAAAAAGAAGGAAGGGCAAACAGAAAGAGTATCCAAGTCATTTGAACTAGAAAGTCCCTTCCTTTAGAGAGAATTTTTTTTTAAAAAAAAAGCATATTTGCAATGTGCACCTCCCAAAAATTACAGCATATAAAATGAAGAATGCTATACAATGTTTTCTTGGTATTCTCACTATTATATGTATATCTTAAAAACCTGAAAATCTTTTTACTTTATTTTCATATTCCTGCACATACAGGCCTGCCAATGGGGAGGAAGGGTGCAAAGAGGGCAACTGCCCCGGGGCCTGATGATTTGAATCGGCTGGGGATTCCTGACCACTAACACAGCAGCAGTGGCAGCTGGAACTGTGGGCCCTTTAAGTGGCTGCTGGAATTCCATGCAGCGCGCTGCAGGCAGCTCTCAGTGGGCGGAAGGGGGAGGAGAGGTGCACACTTCAGGCAGTACTGAGGGTTGGCTGCTTGAAGCCCGCTCTCTTCTACTCAAAGCCCCGCCCCTCCCTGGCCCATAGAACCAGCTCTCCCTACCTTGCCCAGGGGCCCAGGAAGTCTGTTGTCTCCCGCTGCCCATATAGGTGGGTGTAATAAATCTGCTACTGAATAAATCTGTTTCTGAAAAAGTGACTTAACTGTTACTTGCATATGACATTTATTTATTGTCATGTTGGCTTTCTCTTGATATAACGTAACTAAATTAACATTCCTGAATCCTTTTTTGGAAGACAGTTTTTAAAAGAATGTGAGTATGTACGTGCACCTTTGTCTGTTTTACATATATACATTTTTGGAAGGCATTAAGTTGTGATATCAGTAGTGTTGTCCTCTCTTATTGTCTCTTCCTTGCTTGAGTGGTGATTTTCTGTCTTGTAAAGTGTAATGGGATGCTTGCTACACACTGTTCAGTAGCACTTCCTCATCTGGGGAATTGGCTCATGTCCCATCTTGGGGTTGCCTAGCCTTTTGCCTCAAGTCACTCACTCTGTGGCCCTTCTCTGACTGGTCAGGAGCTCACCTTTGTGGTAATCCTCCAGCCAAGTCACAATCGTCTGCTCCTTCCAGTTTGCCCCTGTCTCAGGCAGCCTCCATATCCAGTGTGCCACTCCCACAGTGTCTTGTCCCATCCTCTATACTGGGTTCCAATCCAGGGCCCTTGAATCAGCAGTTCAGATCTATTCCTCTCAGCCCTTACAGCTCCTTCACTGGACTGCTTCCTGCACTCCTATTACAGGCTCTTACTCTCCCCACTTGCATCAGGGAGTGTCACTGCAGGAAATGAATATCTGTTGTCAGCTCCCTGCCTCTATAGAAGCTACATCTGTTTCTTTCCAGATGAACTTCATCCCCAGTTAAGCCTCATCACATCCTAATGCCCTGATGCAGCCTATGAATAATTGTCTGCTCTTCCTTATATTAACCCTGCCATGACTAGCGTAGGGACAATGCTCAAGGTTCTTTTCCCAGACTGGAGAGAGAGCTAGATTCCCGAAGAGAGGAGATGGCCATCAAAAAGAACCTACTTAGGAAATCTGGTTTGTTTTCTCACTGGATACTCACTAATTCTGTAATGGCATGTCTGCACTAGGAAATTATTTTGAAATGACTGAAATCGACTTAATAACTCCCAATTAAACAGAATCAAAAGAGTATATCCCCACTACAGGGAAGCATTGGAATTTGTCCAAAATAGCACATCCACATAGATTGGAACTTGCCTTGGGTTTAAAGCGTCAAGGAGCACTCTGGGAAGGGCATTCGGTGGGTGGATATTTCCTGTGGCTGCTTGGTCAGGCAAACTATGATGCGTGCTTTCCAGGGCTCCTCTCTACAGCCATGTCTCTCACACCACTCCCCCACTATTTCCCCCCTCATGGGATGCAGTGGGCACATGCATTCTCATGCTCTGGGTGTACTTGCAGACCCCACAGCACTCACAGCATGGAGCCAGAGCTGTTGCAAAGCAGTGCGAGGCTCCTGGGTCTCATGGTGAAGTACGTCCAGACTGCCCGCATGTTGCTCCAGCAGGATGAGGAGCAAGACCTGCAGGATGAACCCCAGCATGGACTGCAGGCGTTGGTGCTCCTGCTGCTGTGCATGCCCCTCAATCCCCTGGACACTGCGGAACACTGCTTCTGGCGGTGTGGGATGAGTTCGGACTGGTGGGATCGCATCGTCCTGTAGCTTTGAGGCGACAGCAGTGGCTGCAGAACGTCCACATGCTGAAGCCCACTTTCCTCAAGCTCTGCGAGTGGCTCACCCCTGCCCTCAGGCAACAGGCTCCCCTCATGTGACCTGCCATCCCTATGCAGAAGTGCTTGGCCATCACCTTGTAGAAACTTGCCACGCTAGAGATCTGCCACTGCATCAGGAACCAGTTTGGCGAGAAGAAATCCATAGTTGGGGTGTGTGTTCATACAACTGCTGTGGAGGGCCGTCACTCTGGGTAATGGGGACAACATCATGGATGGCTTTGCCGCATGGGCTTCTCTATCTGCTGCGGGAGGGCCATAGATGGCACGCACATTTCCATCTTGGACCCCAACCACCATGTCTCGGACTTCATCAACAGAAAGGGATACTTCTCCACGATGCTGCAGGCCCTCGTGGATCACAAGGGACACTTCACTGACATCGTCAGGCGATCGGGAAAGGTGCATAACACCTGCATCTTCCAGAATTCCTGCCTGTTCTGAAAGATGCACGTGGGCACTTTTTTCCCTGACTGCACCCTCAGAGTCGGGAAGGTGGACACTCCCATCATCATTCTGGGTGATGCAGACTACCCCTTGTTCCCCTGGCTCAAGAAGCTCTGAGCAGGTGCCACATGATCATCGAATGTGCATTTAGGGGACGTTTAGGAGTCTCCTCAGCCACCTGGACCTCAGTGAGGGCAACATCCCTTTCATGGGGGTGGCCTGCTGTGTGCTCCACAGCCGTTGCAAAAGCAAGGGGGAGACTTTTCTGCTAGGGTGGGGGGCTGAGGCTGATCAGCCAGACTCCAGTGCCAATCAGAGAGCACATCAAAGGGCTGTGCTCATCAGCGAGGCTTTGAGGGACAGTTTTGTGCAAGGATAGTAGTGAGACTCTCCCCGTGCCTCTCAACAAGGAACCCCTGCAATCTCTGTGTGTGCCTTTTCTCCTCTACCCCTCCCTTCCCCTGCCTTCCCTTCCTATCTTCCCCCCTCCCCTGCAGAGCAAATAATAAACACATGTGTTGTAAAAACAGGACTGTTTATTCAGGGTATATAGAACAAGGGAGGAACTGAATAAAGAACCTGGAATGGGGGAGAAAAGAGGGGCGTCTCAGGGCTGGGAAAGAGTGGCAGCTGCCTCCAGGTGGTCAGGAAGCTTCGGCTGCCCAAGGGGGTCTCACCACCCCATGATCTGTGGCTCTGGTGGCCCCTGGGAAAGCTCTAAATAATTTGAGATCATTCCAGCCAACATCCCTATCTGTGATCCACTTTGGGGTCCTGACTTGCAGTATGAGAACTGTGGGCTTGGAATATTTTTAATACTTAACTGTTTTGCCAACTTGAAAATGAAGATAGTTTTATGGGTTTTTTTAAGGGTGTTGGATAGCATGATCTCAAATTATTTAGACTGTACCAGGAAGTGAATTTAAGTGCTCAGCCTTTGATTCAGAAAGAAATGTAAATAAGTATTGCTGAATTGATCATGTTTTGTTCAATATAAAAACATGCAGTGATCCAATCTACTATTAATTCAGATTACTGTGAAAATAATAAGTATATAGTATAATCAGAGTCAGCATAGATTTTCCTACCTGTTAAAATTTCAGCTTGAGAATTATAAGACTCAGACCATTGGGATTCCCTGACCATTTTATTTTGCTGTTTCTAGGAATTTTTAGAATGGTAGCATCAATCTTTTGTTGACAAGTAGCACGACAATAAATATAAACAGCACAGTCAAATTCTATCCATTATTTTAGTGACAACATTTTTTTGCAGTTATTTTATAGCAATATTAATATCACAGACTCTTCTATGCGTGTCAAAAAATCTATATACAGTATATGGGGAATTAAATTAATTGCAAAAGCAACACATGGAAATGAGATTGATGTATCATCCAGCATTGCTATATTTTATTTAAAAGTAAAGTAATTTTTAATGTATACAAAGAATTGTTTACCAAAAAACCGTAATCTGCTTTTCCTGGATGTGCTGGGTTTTTTTAACAGAGTTGAGGGTCTCTTTCTTTTATAGCACTTCCAGTAATACCATCTTTAAAAGCAGATACTTCAAAAAATGGAATTCTCCTAGAGGTGCCACTTCCAGGGGCTATAATTTCCCCTTTAATTATTTTTAAGATGGAGATTACTATCAGTTCACAAGTATGTCAGATAAAAAGGTAGACCTTTGTGTGGTCAAACACTCCTGCTATTGTACTGTATCTATTGCCTTAAATTCACCAAAGCATTTTGGCTGAAAACTAAGTCATATGGTTCATTTTGCTAATTCTAAATCTTTGATCAATCATAAATTCCTCTGCAGCAACAAAGAATTGAAAATTGCACCATATGTCAGTGGTATTGAAATTTTCCCTATCTTAACATGAGATCTCCATTTTGAGCTGTGTCTTAATGAAGCTTTATGAAAAGTCCACCTAAGCTGTTAGGAGTAAAAGTTCCATCTACACCTAGAAGATGGAATGTTATAACAACGTTTTGGACTTTGTCTCCTCCTTATTGGTCTTCATATGAGCCCTCCAGTGGTGACTCCTGAAGCACTTTTTAGACTAAATAGTTGAATAGCTGTGGTTTACAACCTGTGGTCCAACAAATTCTGGAATTTGGCATCAGTCACGTCCAGAGTCTGCCAGAGTGTGAAGTTCAACAAGTACTATCTATTTGTAATAAGTGTGCACTTCATACGTCTGCATATGTATTATCTTACACAGAATTTAAACAAATTACAGTAAAACCTGTGTTATCCATCACGCTTGGTGATTAGGGCGTTCCGGTTATCTAAAAAGTCTGGTTATCAGAGGGTCCCATCAGCGTAGGAGAAACCAATGGACAATAGTAGTAAAACTGAAGTTTTTAATATTGGTAGTTTTGTAGTGTGAGGCAGTTGATCTATCATTTCTATTTTGAATTAAAGACTAGTAGTACTTCTTAAATAAAAAACTGTTAAGCCAATCATGGTTAAACTAAGCCAGGCCTGTGCACCTGAAGATGTGACAGTATTGTGGCTGGAGACAATGCTAGTTAACAAAGTTTCTGGTTAATAGAGTGCTGGATAATAAAGCTTTCACTGTATTGTATCTCTCATCCCTTGTCCAGACCTCCACCCCTTTGTTGTTGTCATGGCTCCTTCCCCACTCTGGCATGATAAATGCAGAAGTGGGGGCCAGCAAGTGTACCCCAAAGCCTTATCTACCAGGCTTTGGTATAAAACTTCCCCCAAAATCTTAAAAACCTAGATCTTGGGAACAAAACTTCCGCTGCCACCACCCAAATGTTGATAAAGAAATCAGGGGGAAGATCATTTGGGAAATCTCACCCCTAAGATAAAAATCAAGGCACACAATTAACCACTGCCAGGTTAATAAAAAGAAAATAAAGAACTTTTATTATTACAACAATATTCCTGTTGCAAACTAGATAGGGAGGTAACAAAATATACTCATAGAGAAACTCCATGGGCCTAGAACTTAGTTATAAAGAAAAGCCAAAACATCTTTTAAGCAGTGCCAGATCTCAGATCCCATACCCAATCCTTAAAACAATAAAACCTAACGAAAGTACCTAAACTTTACCCTACTTACAGAAAATGAAGAATGGTGTCTTGGAGAGAGAGAGACATGCTTGTCCCTCTCTGTAGCTGCAGAGAACTCACCAGAGAGACAAAAGGAGAAAGGAAAAAACCCAAATTCCTTTGTCCCAGGTTGAACGTCCCACCTACATTCCTACTGGTCACTCCACCTGGCTAGGTGTAGTTAACCCCTTAATCCCCAGGCTGCTGGCTAACCCTCATAATCATGACAGTTGTCTTCCAGAATATTAGGTTGTTATAAAAGCTAAGACCTATCTAAAGCACTTGATCATATTAAACAGATTAAAAGATATAAGACCTTATATCAATAAAAGGCACCTTTCAACCTATCCTAGGCTTTAGATCTACATACACTGCTTGAGCTCTAATTTTAAACTGAAAGTAAACAAACAGACACACAAAAAACCCCAACACACAATTAAGAACCTGAATGGAAAGATAAAGATGCTATAAAACAGCAGAGCTACGTCTATGCTACATCCCTTTTTTGGTAAAGGGATGTAAATTAAGCACATCGGTATTGCAAATGAAGCTGGGATTTGAATTTCCTGCGCTTCATTTGCATAATGGCTGCCACTGCTTTTTTCGAAACAGGACTTTTTCAAAAAACCCTGGCAGTTTAGACGGGGCATTTTCGACAGAAATTCCCTATTTCGAAAGATCCTATACACTTCATTTTTTGGATGTTTCGAAACGGCAGCTGTCATTATGCAAATGAAGCGTGGAAAAATTCAAATCTCAGCTTCATTTGCAATATTGACATGCCTAATTTACATCCCCTTACCGAAAAAGGGATGTAGTCTAGACACAGCCCAGCTGTGCAGAAGAGATGAGATTTACAACAGCCTCAGTTATTTGTCTCAGTGTAGGCTTCACTTTGTCATATTTCATGAGCAGCACACCATTTTCTTAAAACTTGGCTTGCTATAAATCTCAATAGTACTTAACAATGGAGCCAAATTTGAAGATCCTTTTGATGGTTTTTAAATGATGAGTATTTAAAAGTAAGTAAAGTCCAGGACCATCTCAAGTCATTTTTAGAACAGATCAAAACTAGAACCCATCATAGATTTTTAAGGTAAAAAAGTTCCATTATGATTCTCTAGTCTGGCTTCCTGCGTTACAGATACCACAAAATTTCACCCAATAACTTCTGCACCAGGCCCATTTCTGTTTGTGCTACCACTCCCTAGAAAGAAATGACTCCCTTCCCCATGTTCTTGTCGAATGTAGTTTTGAATAAATTGATTGTGTGGGAGAAGAAAAGTTTTACCTTGATCATTTACAACATTTTTAACTGTAACTATTGAGATATATTGCTCTATATCTGGCTTGACTTCTAAGTCTTAATGAATTCTACAAAACAAGTCAATTTGATGAGAATTAACAGTAATTTAAACAATGTGAATGTTTATACTCAGCAAACCATTTCATCTGCTAGTTAAATGAACAATTCATTTTTAAATAGGAACCTATACGTAGAAAAAAATAGTTTAGTTTATATGCTCTGTATGCAGTATTTCAAATTCTCATAATTTTTCTTTGAATCAAAACTATTTTTCTTTGAGCCAGTCAAGTTATTAGATCTTAGTGAGAATTGAGCCACTCCTTGCCGCATGTCAGATATTAGTCATTTCTGCTGCTGTCCTGTGTTTAAAACAAAACAATTTAAAAAGGAAATAAGGCATGATTTTTACATGTGTATTTTTCAATCCTTGCTGAACTCAAATGATGAAACAGGCTTTTCTCAAACTACTTAATAAACTGAAAATTCCTCAGGCCCAGTCCAACCAAGGTGGGAGATTTTCAGTCCTTGAGATGGTGTTTTTTGAAAGTTCTGAATATGGGGAAAATAGAGATTAATGCAAAGTGTTCTCTAGCTTTAATTGTAAGGAGTCTTATCAGGCAGTAGTTTAATGTACTTACTGATATATCTACACTTCTGCTGTACCTCTGTATTGTCTATGTAGTTTGACTTACGCCACTGGACATATATTTATTGTTGTTGAATTCCCTTTTTATCCACATTGTGTTGAGTTATGAATTGTAGGTGTTCCTAATTCTTTATTTATTTTAGAGGAGGATCATTGTTTTTCTTCCATCACAGCATATATGCACTAGCAACTGCTAGCAGTTTCAATTGCATTTAAGGAAATATTGTTATAAGGCTTTTATGTTCTGTACTTCAATCAGCTAGAGCCAGCAGTATCCCACTAGAAGGGCCCTCAGCAGACCATTTTCAGCATTTTGTTGCAATTAAACTCCTCTGGTTTTAGCCCTTCGGCAATTTAGTACCTTTTTACATATGCACATTATGAACTTTTGACCAGGGCCTGGTAGTCATATATTAAAGAGCAGCTTTTGAAAGCAGACTTAACAAGTTCCTCTGAGCATTACAGTCGGAGTCAGTTGTGGAAAAGGTAATTTAACCAACTTGCAGTGAGGCCATTCAGAATCTTACTGATGATCCTAAATATGTCTTTTTTTCCCCCTTGTTTCTCTTGAAGCTGGTAGCAAAAGCTCTCAAAGTGTGTGATTGATCTTTTATTCAGTAGCTAACGAGGGCTGTGATTCTATTAGTGCTCTACAAGGCAAGGGAACAGTGATTTAATGAAGTGTCTAGTGAGCTGGTCATAGATTTATCCTGTTGTCTCTAATTTGCAGTGCCGTTTTGAGTGTAAAAGAAACTGCACTCACACTGCCATTAGGCAGGTATTTCCTTAGTAAATTGTTGTAAGGTCAGGTGTAGTTATCTTAGAAAAGGCAATGCTTTACCTCCTCAATGTCTCAGGATGACAGCCGCTGCGCTGAGCACTCACTGAAGCGGAAACATGAAGATCAGAGGTCCGTCTCCAAGTCCCCCTCAGCTGATGCAGGAGCAGATGAACTGCCAAGTTGGACTAATAGAGTCATAATTGGCGATTAGAACTGGAAAGGTGCAATAACATCTTAATACAACCTGGCATATGTTATAGTTACTGTCAGCTGTTGTAAAGTTACATGGTAGCTTGTACTAGTTACATTTCCTTTTTTCATTCCCAAGAAACGAGGCGATGCATCTTAATAGCCAGAGTACAACAAAAACAGAAGAACATCAAAAGTTGTATTGCTTTAAAGTGACATTATTATATCTTTAGCACATTGACTTGAGCGTGTAACCCTGTCATTCTTACTCAGAAGTGATGCAGTAACATTTGCCATAACACTATAACTGCAGTAATTTCATAAATATGCTTTGATTTTTCACTTCATTAAATGGCATTGGCTTTTATTCTTATCTACTCAGAGACACAATGAACTTTTGTTTTATTTATCCTTGCTAAGATGCAATTTGGTTTTTTTAGAGAATTACAATCACTCTGCACAATGAAAGCTTTGTGTCTGAGTTACCCCAAAACAACTGCTTTTGGGGTGAAAAATAAAATCTGGAGTTGAATTATGTTTAATGGTTCATTAAAGCAATTAAATGTGGCATAAATTGCCTGGAATATGTTATCAGTTCGTATGTACCAAAATTAGCATGAAAGGATGAGGAAGAAAATCTCATGCATACGTTCATTACTAAAAGAATAAAGAACAACACAAATCAGATTTGCGGCTTTGGGTTTGTATGTCATTGTAGGATAGCAGCAGCAACTCTTAACCTTAATTTCCTATGATAAAAGATGTCATGACTTCAAAAATCTTGCAGTGTCGCTTTTGCCACTACTACTTAGCACATATGCAGCGTGCCTCAAGTGGCACTTGAAGAATTTATCACTAAATTCTCCAATTGGACGGGATCGTTAATGGACATTTGTCACATGGAGGAGTTAGGAATAGGTTGGCAGAGCAATTGGAAAAGAAGGCTTGAGTGGAGAATGCGAAAGCAGACTAAATATTTATATATATGGCTGTGATGTGAAAAAGGCAGTGCTTTTTTTGTGATGGTACTACCTGGTATGCAGTAACGGCACCTCCAGATGCAGTACCGGCACATCCAGTCAGAGCTCAACAACTTTACCTCTGGAGTACAGACACCTTTTTTTTTTTTTTTTTAAAAAAAAAAAAAAGCACTGGCAAAAGGTATAGTCAGAATGTCTTAGAGAGTTTACAACATAACATAAGACAAATTGAATGAAAAAGAACTGAATAAAAGGTGGAATGAGGTGGGGGTAAGAACAATAGGTTCACCCAGTTGGAGTTAAGCTATATGCACAACATGATGGCACAGAATCTATCATGAATGGCATGTTTCATAAATATGTACATTAAATATCAGCAATCCCCACTGCACTCTGTACCTACTTGTCCATAAATAGATGAAACTCAGTGTCAGGTTGAGCAGCAAAATGGAGAGAAAAGAATGGGAAATGTTAATTTATTGGATTTCATTTGCATTGCTGAAACACCTGTGATTGTCTCTTGTGTATAATGATCAAACCAGAATACATTAATGCCTGTACAGCTGCCTTTTAGGTAGTTGAGTGAACCACAGTTTTGGTTTTTGCAAATTATAAATATTGTCAGTTGATTGAGCCCTTGAACTTCCTAGAACTTGACACAATGGATTATCATCTAGACTTGTTGCCAAATATACATCTTCAATTAGACGTCAGAGAAAGACACTGTTTTTAAATGATCACCGAAAGGATTTAAAACAGTAAATGAACCTTTCTAATTTTCTAATATTGACACTTGTGTCCCATGCAATCTTATTATAGTATTATTCTCTTCTGATCTACCATTTCATCAAAAAAAGTCTACAATGTGACTATAATCTAAGCCTTTTAGCCCATAGATCATTGCACTGGGAAACTCAGTAAATGGCTTATTGTAGATTAGATGATGTGGTTCAGAGCGCATCCAAATCAATAAAAGGATAGTCTGAACCTAGTAAAGTACTCTCAGTCTGATTCTTTTTAGCAAGTAGGTTTGCCATAAGCAATGTAAAAATTTTTGTCTTGCTGCTTATCACAACAGAAACAGCCCTTGCTTAAACTTCCTACATGGCCTTTTTGAATTCTTGTAAATATATTTTCTTAGTCAAAGAGGACCTGTTAAAAGTCTATTTTCATTAAATCTTAAATGAAACCATTTTTGTGTGTGCAAAATGATAAAAATTCCTACCTCAACGGGATACAGTATGCCCCCCTCTGAGTCCCCATTCAAATCCTGCTTCAGACATTAGCAAATGAAAACTGTTATCTATTGGCTCTTCAGTGGCCCATGGGAAATGAGTTAGCATTCTATGTCCAGTTCTCTGAGGACAGATGTCCACATTTGACAAACCACTATCTCTCTCACTCATACACTCTCTCTCTCGCACACGCACACACACAAAAACACGGCACTGTTTGAAAACCTTGTTGGCAGTCTCAGCAAGAAGGGGACTAGGTATTAAGTGGTTCTGAAAACAAATGAGTTTGGGGAAGATATGTTCCAGATAGTATGATAATTATTTGGACAGCAGGAGGCAGATTAAAAATAAAGAGGTGGCTATTACACTTTACTGGTGCACAGACTCTGGGTGCTCTGTGGCTGTTCTGGGATCTCTGTCAGCACGCAGGTAAAATGATGATATGCACAGCATAAGAAGACAGGAAGTAGCAGGCCCTAGAATTCTCCTTGCGGATGGTCTGTGTATCTGCATACTATACTTATTCCTTGGTTGAATTTTTCTCCTGTGGGCACATGCAAAGAGCCTTAGCTGCTGAGCATGCAATGGTTGCTGTCATCCTTTGTGGGCTTTTCTAATCCTGAAGAACCACCCTTCTTATTCTTATGGATTTCATTGTTCAAATCTGGAACCTGCTGTAGCCAAGCGGGGATGGGGTGTGGGGATAAATAGTCCCCTTCCATCTCCAGTGCTACCAGTTTGGTATCCTGAGAAATCCCCAAATCTGATTAAGACATTTAGTGATTTTGCAAATACACTATGGGGTAATAAATGTTTTCCTCCCCAAATCTAGTGAGAAACTTGGTATTCCTCTGCAAGCAAGTAAAGTCAGATTAATTGTAATTGGTCATAGGCAGATGTTCTAATGTCATCACTTCTTGACCACGCTATTGACCAGTTATGTGCTTGTCCAAGTTGTTAATAATTTAGTCTTTGAAAAAATCTATGTGCATTATAGTCTTTGATCTTGTCATGAATTTCAGTGCCCAAGATTCCATTGTCTCCCCCCCTTCTTAATTTTCAAAGAGAATAAAATAGAAAATCATTTTAAAACTTTTTTGCCAGATGATACCCATCCATGTTAATGAGAGCTGTACATTAGTACTGTAAAATAATAATCAAGGCAAGCTTACTGTACTCTGCAGGTGAAAACTATTTGAATAGAAGACTTAATGCATCTAGCAGATTAAAACAGAAATTAAAGACTTTAGACTAAGAAGAGATCAAAGGCTGTCTTTCATTGTTCTTTTTATTGTTTATTGACTTCAAAAAGACTTTTTAGTTTAAGCTGACTTTAATGTCTCTTGAATGCTCTTTTGTAAAGTGACTTTGAAAACTCATGGATAATGTCTTCATTAAGTGGAGAAAAATCTTGGTAAAAATATAACTGTAACATTGCTTTCATTCTAGTAGAAAGAGATAACACTTTGCTTAATTAAGGTCTGTTTTCCGTCTCTTCTGAATTTTATGAACATTTTTGTTGAAATTAGTGCTGATAAAAGCTGGAAATAGACATCTCTAAACTGAAACCCTTAGTTTTGTACAGAAGTACAGAAATGTGAGCTCTCTGTCTATATTTAATTGGTTAATCAGGCTGTCTTACTCTCTTCCATGAACTTAAAGAAGAGAATGAAAATACAACACTAACGACGTATGCAAATTCTGTTATGTGGATACTTAAGTTTCTGATAAAATATTTGAGAACTTTAGGTACATGATATACTTTTATATATTGAACTAGTTAAAGTTATCAAGTGCTGGCCAGATTTACCTACCAGTGTCCAAATGTTTGTGTCTTTTAACTATATTAATTTATACCAGGGGTCTCCAACCTTTTAAAGCATGAGATCACTTATTGAATTTAAGTACAATCCAGGATCTACCTCAAACCCGAACACCTTTGCCCCACCTCCTTCCTGATTCTTCTCTGAGGCCTCGTCCCCGCTCACTCCATCTTCCTCCCCCATCCTCACTCACTTTCATCAGGCTGAGGGCAGAAGGTTGGGATGCGGGGATGATTAAGGAAGAGTCTTTGTCAGGAGAGGTGATGAAATATTTATAGACCTTTTGTGCAATTTCCCCCAAATTTCAGTAGTAAAGTTGTAGTTGTAAAAAAACCTGAATTTCTCTCCCTCCCCCCCCCCCCAAAAAAAACCACAAACCCCATATACGCTTCTTTAAGGCTCCGAGACTTACAGTATTTCAAACCTTTGAGGCAATGAGAATCTCCTGGGATCTTCCAGGGATACCAGATAGCCATTTCCTCTGCTGTGAAGACTGTGTGTCTGGTAGTCTCAACGACAAAAGGATGTTCTGTGAGACAAGGCAGACTGTCTCCAAAGAATCAGTTTTTGGCTGTTGTTTAAATAAGTGAGAGGTGCATCTTTAGTTTGCCTGATTGGTCCCTGGGGTTTTTCTAGTTACTGAACAATGTAGTTAAGGGCATCAGGCTCATTACATTGTTTTAAATGTTTTAAAATAGATTTTAAATAGTAGAGATGAATTGTTTGAGGAACTGCAGTGGGCAAGGGGCATGCTTGTTTCCCAGAAGACATTTTCAGGATAGAGGTAGACAGTTTGTGAGAGATCCTCTCCCTTTCTTCCGCCCCTCCCCCCCAACCTAAAGAGGAGAATTTGGGTAAACAACATGTGGAGACACCTTGAATATTGCTGGACAACCTTGCAGGCTTCTTTATAGAAAAGGCCCTACAACCCCTGAAAGAAAAATTTATTTTTTAGTCATATAACTGGCTTTCCATGGACATTTTGCTGAAAAAGCTATGTCATATGCTTTCTATAACTTGAAAATGCCTAACTTTGCTAAAGCTGCCAGGGATATTGCTATTCCTCAAAAGCAATAATGCACTTAGTAGCTCTTGCTTTCAGTCACTGCTAGAGGCATGCTGGCAGGATGAAGTAACTGTTGATAAGTTATATTTGTCCTAAGCATATTTTAACTATGTCTGGTATGTGAGAAAGCTTTATGCCCTGATTTATACTCAGTAACACTTGCAAGGGAGTCTGTTAACACAAAACAAGACAAGCCATAAGAACACCATTCGTACTGCTTTTGGGAAGTCTTGTCATTGAAATGGCAACACATTCAGTTTGTATATGACTCCACTCAAACTCATCTGAAGAAGTGGCTTTGCTCACAAAATCTCATGATTTTATATATTTTTGTTAGTCTCTAAGGGAACGTCTAGACTACAGGCTTCTGTCAACAAAGAACGTCTAGACTATATCCAGTTCTGTCGACAAAGCAAGCCGCTTTGTCGACATGAGAGTGTAGACGCAAAGGACAGTATAGATGTAATAACGCCTTCTGGCGACAGAACTCTGTTGACAAAAGGCGTTATTCCTCATAGAATGAGGTTTACCGCCGTCGACAAAACTGCTAAGTTCTGTCGACGTTATGTATACAGAACTCAGTGGCAGTGTAGACGCAGATATAGTTTTGTCGACAAAAGTCCACTTTTGTCAACAAAACCCTGTAGTCTAGACACATCCTAAGGAGCCACAGGACTACTCACTGTTTTTAAACTTGCAGACTAAGAGGGCTACCCCCCTGAGACAATTTGTGTGAGTTTATTTTTGTCTTGCCATTTACATTGCTAGCGTGAGCAGCATCATTCTGAACTTTGTGGCTCAATGTACAATAGTTAGTTCATCTTGTACAAAATTTACTGTGCTTCATAGACATAGATTTAAAACAAATTGGGCAATATAAAAATATGTATCATACAAATTCTTAACTATTTTTCAGATGTAATCTTTGTGTGTGGTTTAGAGGTTCAGTTAGCAATTGTTGAAATTGGGGGAATAAATGTCCCTGAGGATTTGCATAACGATGTTGTGGCACTCAGAGTACAGGCAAATGCCTACATCTATGATTATAATCTGAATGTCAATAGAAATAGTGTGTTAAAAATGCTGTAAGCTTATCAGCATGTGTTTGGTAATTAAAAAAACACACTAGATACTAACAGTTTATAACTTTTGTTTCTGTACAATGAGCATCCACTATTCATCTTACAGAACCTAATATAATCTTTCACTAATTCTGCTATCTTTATAGAAACATGAAATACTTTTGAGAAAAGAATACAAGCATTTTTGTACCGAGGCAAAATAAGGATCTAAATAGCATTACTGGTTTTGTGTGTGATGCTATTTCTTGACTGCCTAATTTTTAAATAATGAAACAATTAAAAATAGTGTTTCTTATGTGTGAAAATGTATATGTATAATTAATTTTATTTGAATATTTGTATAATGCTATTGGGTAGCATTGCATTTGCATAGTACATACATGAAGGTATGGGAAGTTTTTGTGACAATAAGACAATCAATATGAATGTGAAATAAAGGAAAATGGAAGCACTGTGAAAGCAAGATGACTAAGCTGCTATGTTTAGCATGAATTATCTTAGTTCCATTTTTTGGCTTTTTATTTCCTTATAATTATTCTTGTTTGTGTTGTTCTGTGAACTGATTTCTGACTAAGTCTTAGGAAGTGTTGAATATCATCACTGGGACCCGAGAATGCTCACCACTTTGAAAAATTGGGCCCATACAAGTTGGAAAGTGATGGGCAAGTTTACATATACAGAGCAAAATCATAGGATCATAGAACTAGAAGGGACCTCTAAAAGTCATCAACTCCAGACCCTGGATCTCATGGCAAAACCAAGCACCATCTAGACCAGCAGTGGGCAGTAAATGGTATCTTGGTCTGCACCACTTCCCACAGTTCCCATTGGCCAGGAATGTTGATCTTTGGTCAATGGGAGCTGCAAGTACCCATGCCTGTGGAGGTGTGGGTAAATAAATTTGAGATGGCCCAACAGGGGCTAACTCTAGAAAACTGCCTCGGCTTATAGCCCACCCTGATCTGATGATGGGTGACCATTTGTTGCTGAGTATGATCATCTTCCATGGGAGTTATGGACCCTCAGGTAGCTGATAAGGCCAATCCTTGAACTACAAGTTCTAATACAGTGATTGTCTATCTCCTAGAACTGGAAGGGACCTTGAAAGGTCATTGAGTCCAATCCCCTGCTTTCACAGCAGAACCAAGTACCATCCGTGATGAATTTTTGCCCCAAATCGCCTCCTCAAGGATTGAACTCATAACCCTGGGTTTAGTAGGCCAATGCTCAAACCACTGAGCTATCCCTCCCCCCAGTGAGAACAGATGTTGCCAGGTACAGCAAGAGGCTGTTGACCATCACTAGAAGCCAGTCTCCCCTTCCTCCTGTAGTTCTTCTCCTCTTCAGCATGTCGGCAGGCAAATTCAAAATGCAGAGAGCCATTGCATAAGACTTGTCTCTATTTTGAGTGATCCTGGGCAACTGTCTCCCAATTTTCAATTTACTGATTGCACATTAGTTATCCTTTAACAAGTCCTGTGCCATAAACAAGCAAAGGCAGTGCTGGCACAGCTCAGATGATGCTGAATTTCCACATCAATATCTGCCCTGGATGAAAAACAATTTCCAAGGTAGAGAAAATGATCAACATTCTCCAGTGCTGCTTCATTGATTTTAATAGATGGGGCGTATGGTATCGCATTTGGAGAGGGCTGATGGAGCACTTTGGTTTTCTTGATGTTGAAGGTGAGAGCAAGACATGCATAAGCATCAGCAAACACATTCAAGATAGCCTGAAGATCTTTCTGAGAGTGGGCAAAAACTGCATTGTCATCAGCATACTGAAGTTCCACAATAGATGTGGTGGCAATCTTACTCTTAGCTTTCAGCCTGCTAAGCATAAACAGCTTTCCATCCATTCTGTAGATGCTTGCAAGGCCAGCTGGGAGCTTCCCAGCAATTAGGTCAAAGATGACTGCAATAAAGACTGCAAGCATGATTTGAGCCATGATACAGCCCTGTTTGACTCTTGTTTGTACTTTGAAAGGTTCACTCTGTAAGCCAGTGCCGTCAGAACAGTCACTTGAATGTTGTCATGAAGCAACTTCAGGACATTGATGTATTTATCAGAACATCAGTCTTCAAAAGTGCAGTCCAAACGGCATGGCGATTCACTGAGTCAAAGGCTTTAGTTAGATCAATAAAAGCCATGTACAGTAGTCTGTTTTGCTCCTGACACTTGCCTTGCAGCTGCCGTGCAATGAAGATCATATCCACAGTTTTGCAACACAGTCGGAAGCCACTCTGTGACTCTAGTAAAATTTCTTCTGACCAGGGCAACAGCACAGAGAGAGATACCACTATAGGCTGTGTCTATACTCTGGAGTTTTTCTGGGATACCGGAAAAACTCCGCTGAGTCCAGGGAACGCATCTGCTCTTCCGACATTTTTTGCAGAAGAGCAGACGCACTCTTTCAGAAGCCCTGTAAACTTGATTTCACGCGGAAGATGGGCTCTTTCGAAAGAGGAGATTTTTCTGAAATTTGGTCCAGTGTAGACGGGCCAAATTTTGGAAAAGTGTCTTCTGAAAAAACAATTGGAAAAAAATATGCAAATTGTGGAGTGCAATTTGCATACCTTTTTCCAAAAAAGAAGTGTAGTGTAGACATAGACATAGTTTCCACAGTCTACTTTATCTCCTTTTTTTAAAGAGGGCTATAATCAAGGCATCCCTCATTTCACTGGGTATCCAGATTTTAAGAAGAAGCAGGTTAAGCTGCTGAATTAACTCTTTTCCACCATCTTTAAAGATTTCAGTGGGGATCCCATCTGGACCTGTTGTTCTTCATCTGCTTGATGACATTGAATACTTCATACAAATTGGAAGGGTCTCCAAGCTCATCCCTAAAAGGTCATTGTGGGATTTGCTCAAGCACTTCCATCTGCATCCATGGAATTACAATTAAGAAGATCTTTCCAGTGAAAATTAATGGCTTCATTGTCCTTCAAAAGTGTGGTTCCATCCTTTGACTGAACGGAGTTCATGCCATGACAAGCTGGCCCATGAACAGCCTAAATAGCACTAAAGAAACCACGTCTATTCTGGGTATCCACAAAATCTTGGAGTTTTTGCGCATTCTCAGTCTACCGTTTGTTCTTGAGTTCTCAGTTTTCATGGTGGACTTCTGCCTTCGCTTTAGCATGGCCTTCTCTCTTTGTCTTGCAATTTATATCATTCTGCCAAGTATGAAATGCCATTCTCTTCTCATTGATGAGCTGCTTGATTTTAACATCATTCTCATCAAACCAGTCCTGATATTGTCTGGTGTGGTAGCCAATGGTTTCCTCAAGGTATTGATGATTGCTTCTGGGGGTCATTGGAACGCATAAGCCTGTCCACCACTACAAGGTGATGATCCATAGAGAGGACCCCTGATCTAGACTATCCTTGACAAGTATTTGTCTAATCTACTCTTAAAAAATTTCCAAGGATGGAGATTCCCTCAACCTCCCTTGCTGCAGTTTATACCTATTGCTGCTTGTCCTATTCTCAGAGGTTAAGGAGAATTTTTTTATCTTCCTTGTATAACCTTTTAGACACTGGAAAACTATTGTCATGTGCCCTCCCAGACCACGTCTACACTGGAGGAGAAAATAGGAACAAGATAAGCAACTTCAGCTACATGAATTGAGTAGCTGGAGTTAACATATCTTGCATCAGTTTTCTAGGGTGGCCCTACAGCGTGAGGTCAGTGGGGCTATGTCTAGACTGCAGGCTTCTTTCGAAAGAGGCTCTTTTGAAAGCATCTTTCGAAAGAGCCTCTTTCGAAAGATCGCGTCTAGACTGTAGGCGGATCTTTCGAAAGAGCAATCCGCTTTTTCGAAAGAGAGCACCCAGCGAGTCTGGATGCTCTCTTTCGAGGAAGCCCTATTTACATTGAAGAACGCCTTCTTTCGAAAGAGGAACTTTCGAAAGAAGGCGTTCTTCCTCGTGAAACGAGGTTTACCGCCATCGAAAGAAAAGCCGCGTTCTTTCGAAATAATTTCGAAAGAACGCGGCTTGAGTCTGGACGCAGGGGAAGTTTTTTCGGGAAAAGGCTACTTTTCCCAAAAAAACCCCTGAGTCTGGACACAGCCTGGGAGAAACTCTCACGTCAACTTCCTTTACTCCTCATGACAGCGAGGATTACTATAGTTGACAGGGTCTCCCTTAGCATTCGATTTAGTGGGTCTTTACTAGGCCCATTAGATTGAAAACTGGACGATTGATCACTGGAGCATCAATCCTCCAGTAACTGGAGGCATGTCCTTTGCTTCTCTTTTCCAAACTAAACAAATCCAATTCTTTCAGTTTTCCCTCATAGGGTCATATTAAAGGAATCATGGGATATCTTGAATAATTGTTGTTGCTCTTCTTTAGTCTTTTTCCAATTTGTTCACATCTTTCCGGAAATGTGGTACTCAGAACTGGACATAATACGCCAGTTGAGGCCTAGTCAGTGTAGAGTAGAGTAGAAGAATTTCTTTTCATGTCTTTCTTACAACAGTCCTCCGAATGCATTCCAGAATAATGTTTGCTTATTTTTGCAATAGTTTCACACTGTTGACTCATCTTTAGCTTGTGGTTCACTGTGACCCCTAGATCCCTTTCTGCAAT
The DNA here is from genome assembly GCF_052426305.1 of Pelodiscus sinensis. NCBI lineage: Eukaryota > Metazoa > Chordata > Testudines > Trionychidae > Pelodiscus > Pelodiscus sinensis. The sequence goes on from NC_143063.1 coordinate 38,207,466, forward strand.
ACTCCTTCATAAGTAGTCAGTTCCCATTTTATATGTTGGATTGTTCCTTCCTAAGTGAAGTACTTTGCATTTGTTCTTATTGAATTTTATCTTATTTACGTCAGACCATTTCTCCAGTTTGTCCAGATGCACTGCACCACGATGACAACTTTCTTCTGAACAAATCCATGTAATCAAATTCTGCTTTTCTGTATACCATGCTACATTTGGATTCATAGTGGTATAAATAAAATCAAACTCAGGCCTGAAATAAGCCTTGATATAAGCAAGTTTAATACTGAGTTCCCTGGAAGTTATGCCTCTTATTCTAGGCCTGAATTACACCACCCTTCCACCCCTGCTATGTTGACGGTGTCTTCCTCGGGGGAAGCATAAGTTGAAGAATGTGAGCATGCTATTGATTTGACAGGATAACCCCCATTACACTTACGGGAGTGCTGTAATGACCAATTGGGAGCAAGATATGGGCCTATTTGTGGGGGAACTGCTTTATCTTATTTGTGTACTATTGGAGAAATGTACCATTTCAGGGCACTTTTTCCCTAAAATTCCTTTATTTTGTTCAGCTCCACTTTCCCTTTCTTGCTACCACCTTACTCCCCAGTTAGGTGTATTCTAGGCATCTGCAGAATAGTGAGAGATTGGTGGAAGTTACTTTACATTGACCCTGACTCCTTAACGCCAATGAGTAATTCACATTGCCTCTACATTTTGCCTAATGTATATTGACGCTCTTCCCTTTCCACATAAAAGCGGAAGTTCTGACAACTTCAGTGTCATTGGAGATCAAACACAGCTTCAGCATGAAGAACATTTCAAAGTCTACAAGCAGGTTTCCTTAGAGAAGAAGCAAGGGACACTCAGGGTGTGTCTAGACTACAAGTTTTTTTTTTTTTAAAGTGGCCTTTTTTTTCGAAAAAACTTCCCCTGCATCTACACTGCTGCTGTGTTCTTTTGAAAGTAAATTGAAAGAATGTGGAAGTTTTTTGGACTGCGGAAAACCTTGTTTTACGAGGAAGAACTCCTTTTTTTGAAAGTGCTCTTTTGAAAAAGGCGCTATGTAATGCAAACTGTGATTTTTCGAAAGAGAGCATCCAGACTGCCTGTGTGCTCTCTTTCAAAAAAGCGGCTTGCTTTGTAGTCTAGATGCTCTTTTTTTAAAAGAGGCTTTTTCGAAAGTATCTTTCAGAAAAGCCTCTTTCGAAAGAGGCTTGCAGTTGAGATGTAGCCTCAGTTTCTACTCCCTCTATTAATGCCAGTAATATAGTATCATTGCCGGACACTTGTGGGAATAAAGTTGAGTGAAGTTAGATAATTGGCATCTTCTCCTTGTGCTGAAGCTTGTCAGTGACACAGTATAAAAAAATCTGTGTTCTAGGTAAGAAAGATTACTAAAATTTTCCCTAGTCATGGCATCCCATGCATGATAGTTCAGCTGGTTTCTGTCATATGTTCTCTCCAGAGATAGGCATTTTAACACTGCATCCATTTATATCACGGTTGTATTAATTACATGTAATGCAGTTGTGAGCTAAGGCACTGTGGCCTTATTATAGAGACGGGAGAGTGAGTGTCATAATGAGGCTTTTGTACAATTGATCTATGACTTGGATACAGGAGATTCTTAAGGGAGTTTGCTGATTTATGTGGAAGACAGATGTCTGTGGCCATTAGGAAACACCAGTATTTATTACCTATCAATCTCATGGTAAACGTATGCGGCAAACCTGTTAAATCTGTTAAATTGGGGGTTAATTAATTTAAAATGTTTTTGTGCAGGAAAAAACATTTCTCTAAAATAGATAGTGTCAGAAACACAATATGCCCTTGTCAACAATATAAAACAGAGTACTCAAAACACTGAAATAATAAATTGATACATTAAGGAATAGTGTATATGATATTTTTCCTGATCCTTCAGTTATTTCTGATATTGCTGTTTTTGGATAGTTCTGTAAACATCAACATGTCTAGAAATGTTATTAAATGAATAGAGATTATATTGCAAAGGCACCCCAGAAGGTAGTACAAGCGTATTATTATTTTTGCAGTAGAGCCTGCCCACTCATTTTTAGAATTGTCCTGAAATTTTGTGTAATTGTAATTTGGATACTGGCTTTTCTCTTAGCTTGCCTCAGTGTCTTAAATTGCACTTTTTGGGAAAATTCAAATATTATTTATTTGCCAGTGCAGGAAAATGTAAAAATCAGGCTCTCTAGATATGCCTGAAGAAAACAATAGTATAGTATATTTGTCCAAGATTTGTTATTTATTACTGCTACCTTTTGGAGAGCTTAAATGCAATATTAGTTACATTCTTCTTCACAGTGAGGAAAGGTTTGCCCCCACCTCCCTCACCCCCTTAAAAAAAACCTCCAAAAAGAAAAAAATATTTTAAGAAGAAAAACATCAAGGACGTTATTTTTTTCAACGTTTTATGTCTCAGCATCCTACTTTTTACATGTACTGCATATGGATTTTTTGTGCAATTATTAAACAAAAGTAGGGAACAAAAACAGAAGGGATTTTCAAAAATTTCAGGCACACCTACATATACATAAAACAGAAAATACTATTTGAGGTGACCATGTGTGTCAGTACATCACTTTTTCCACACCACCTGCTGCAATTAAAAATGAAATCACCAAGCAGCCAGTATAAACTTCATCAACCAGCTGATATCATAATTAATTACTATAGAGTCTCTATTATTGTGTACTTCCAAGGCATCAAATGGAAAGCTGTCATAGTGCTTTAAATAATGAAAAAGTTTCAGGCCTTGATAAATGGCTCAGTTGGATGCAGTTTAGAAAGTTGAGAGCATATGCTTCTGTCATTAAAAACTAAGAACCCTTGTTACCCTTGCTATAAGTTTTCAGATTCATCTGAAACTCTTTGATCCCTTCATGTACTTAAACTGTGTTGTTTAAAATGCAAAGGTGTTGGAAAATATGGTGTGCATGAGCAATTCAGTTAATAGGGAAAAACGATGAAAATAAAAGCTGCTATTCATTAACATGTTTATTTCTTACCCAGCTAAAACAAGTAGAATTTGTCCATATAATCGTGGTTAACAGTAAGAATAGGTACATATTTTTCTATGACTCCTTGGAGATAGTTCTTTTAAGAAATAAGCAGCATCCAGTAAAGTAAAATATTTGAGACAATGTTTGCAGGAAGGTTTCAATTAAAGTAAAATGACAGTTAAGGCTTTTTTTTTTCATGTTTGGCCTGGGTCTCAGTTGTTTTAAAACACTGTGCAATGGTTTGTTTTATAGATTGGAATACTGTTTCAGAAATTTCAAACATTGACATGGTTCAGACTTAGATGCTGATCGTTTACTTCCAAAGAGAATAACTTTGTTGTTAAAGCTTTTGAGACTTTCACTGAAATCTGATTATTATTTAGCTTTTAAGATCACTCTTGATAATATCTTTCTATAATTTGGTTGTTTTCATAGATTGATAAAGAACTGAAATGCTTTGCTTGGCAGAACATTTTATAGAGAAAGAAAGAATTTTGTCTAATATATAATATTTTGTTATTTTGGTATTTTTTCATTCACAGAAGTTGTATACCTGTACCATTCCTCAAACCCCTGCTGTACCTTAGGCTATGTCTAGACTGCAGAAGTATCCCAGAAAAACTGCCGTGTCCAGAGAATGAGTCCGCTTTTTGGAACACATTTTTGTGAAATAAGGGATGTTCTGAAAGAGGAGGTTTTTTCAACATTTAGCCCGGTGTAGAGGGGCCAAATGTCAGAAAAGCCTCTTCCGAAAAAGCAAGCGGAAAAAGATACACTGCTGGGGGGAGGGGAAGTTTCGTATCATACAAGAATCTGGAATGTTATGAAAAATTTTTTGGGGGTGATGGGGGGTGTTCACTGTATTATTTATTTACATAAGAGTAGCAACTACAGCCTGCAACCCCACTATGGCAACATACAGGCATGTAATGAAAAAATGTCCCCAGCCCTAAAGAGCCCACAATTAGGAAAATGTGTAATTAACTATCTGGATTATAAACTAGAAACAAACCATTGAATATGTCTGTTCAGTATTCTGCTTTTGCAATAAAAAAGGCTTTTTACTCTCTAAACTGTTAAACGGACAGTAATGTCGTGCTACCAACTTTAGCAGCTAATGTTGAGACAGAGCCTTTTGAATTCTTAGTATTTGATAGCCCTTATTGCTTCATTTTGTTGTCTTGAAAAAGGAATGATTGAGTGACCACGTTACAGTGTTACTCTCAGAACACTTACAAACCTTCTATAGTGGACACTGAGGCAAACCAAGTACTGATGCAATGTGCCCAACTCCATTAATTTCAAAGGTGCTACACCTGCTCACATGAACAATGAATTTGTAATAGGTGATGACTATTAACCAGGAAGTTTGGACTTTCACATAATAGTCTTATATCACTGCAACTTCTTGGCCAATTAGATTAAACCTGAAGGACACAGGATTTGATCCATTTTTATTCATGATGTGCGAAAGTTTCACTTCAGACAGAGTTGTAAGCTAATTGCCACTGTAGCTGAAGACTTCAAGAAGCTATAAACAGATATATTTGTCTCAGAATGTTAAGTAGCTGCAAGACAATATAGTAGCCACGGAGTGAGATACCAAAGATCTATGTAGAAAAGAGTTTTTCGTGTAACTGTTCAAAATATTGTCAGAGAGTGCCATTAAATGCCTAGGATTCTGTCATATTTCAGAATTTGTGTAGTAATTTAATAAATATATCCATTGTACATTGTCTTGAATTACTGTATGATTATCTGGGGCACTCCAAAATATAAGACCACTTGAAAGCAAAATCCAGGCATAGATATTCCATAGCACGTTTTACAATCTAAATATTGCTCTTAGCCTAATCGAAGCAGCAAGAGTAGTCACAGCAGTTGATGGACTATTTTTCAAATTGATTTCAAAAATGTATTTAAGGGGATGATCGTCTACTCTAGATTACCTATTGATTTTTAATATGAAAAGCTCATTATATAAGCAGTAACTGCATATAAAAACCTAGCAAACCTTTGCATAAATCCTTTAATTGAATTTCCAGAGCCTGTGGTTCTACTTTTTTTAATTAAATCTATTTCTTTTTTTTTAAGTGTTACTGTGTAATTTGCATGCTGTGAAGTGGCCCTGTCCCAGATAAAGTGCCATTGATCCTTATTAAACCTCACCTCTGGGCTTGCTCAAAACTAACTGGAAAAATTAAAGTGTTCATGCTGCAATGCACTTATTGCTTGTGTGATAGGATTATGGAAAAATAATAAAAACTAATTTCCAAGAGAGAATTTATAATGCAAGATTTTATTTTTTCAATTTGATAATTAATAGCAAAATCATATCCTAAATATAAATCATATTCTAGCCTACAAACTGCAGTGGTAATTAGGAAAGATAATATATACTTGATGTAAAACCATCATGTTGTATGAGGATAATCCTTTGGTATTCTAATTTTTTAATTGTAGGTTGAAATGAGGATGGATTCAGTTAAATAGATTAGAGATTTGAACTGAAAAATCTGTATCTACAATATCGTATATTAGTAGTGATTTTCATTTTATTACTTCAGAGTTTCAAATATGAAAAAATGATATTCTGCAAATATTTCTGCTAAGAATTTATGTATTAGAATTATCATGGGAAAAATATAAAAGATGCAATAGGTTTTTTTATTTTTTATAATATCTAACATTTGTTACTTTAAAAGCAATAAAATCCCCTAAAGAAATATTCATAATCAATAAGAACACAAAATATGGAATGTATTAGCAGAGTTATAAAAATGTTTGTAGAATGGCTCAAAATGAAAAACACAGCAAGTTATATACGGTTTAAAGTGTAATCAATTTTGAGGTTGCATGAGGATATAAATGATAAACACAAGTAGTAGCATTTTTGTAAGGGCTGTTGCAAAAATACTATATTTATGACCTATTCCATTCTTTTTATAGCTCATTAATGTAGAAAACAAACAAAGTATATCCATCTTTTTAGACAGCTTAAAATTCCCTTAAATGATATTTTTAAATGGAAATACTGAGCTCATTTTGTATGCTTCTTTTTGCAGACACAGGCTGTATTGAAAGGAAATTCAAACTGGATTTCCAGCAGGAGCCAATACTGTACGAGTTATGGCCACAAGCATTCCTAACTGTAGGGAAGAAATATGGAGATGCTTTTCCATTTTCTGCAAATAGAACTGCCAAATCCACCACTTTTGAAAGGTGGTAAATGGCATGCAAAATTCTGTAATACAGTTGGTGAAACTAGATTAGAATCATCAGTTGTGCAAACTCATTCCTCGGTGAAAGTACTTTTTTCAAAACTTTTTCCCTATACAAGCATAATTAGTTGAACTGGGTTTCCAGTTTGCTCAGTTTACTCTGAAAGGATTTGAATTCTACTTCGCTAGCAGATTTTAGTGAATCTGAATGTTCTATGAGGTTACATCTATACTTGTACGTGTACGCTTGCTACAAAAAATGAGGAGTAACGTTAGTTCGAACCAAGTGGCTTGATTCGAACTAACGTGTCCCAGAGCACACTTCCTGGTTCGAATCAGAGGTTGAGCGGAATAACGCGTGGGCGAGATTATGCTAATGAAGCGCAGGATTTTTAAATCCCTGCTTCATTAGCAATTTCATTTGGCTACATCTGCATCCCTAGCTTGAACTAGGGAGCAAGTGTAGACATACCCACAGTGAGTTTCACTGGTTTATCTCATGTATTTATTTTAAGGCTCCTGTACAAGCTTTATATAGACACCTTCAATTTAAAAACAATCACTTCTGTCTGAAAATGTTTTGCTTATTCTTGTTATGTGCAGCACCCAAGATGATTGTAAGTGCAGAAGAAAGAAAAAAAAAGTTGTCTTTTTTCCTTATTGTATGTATAGTCATTTCCCTCTGCTAAGACAGTCACTCCTGTTCCTGTAGTAAGTTCCCTCAGAGAATACCTCTGTGCTCATTTGGAATCCCATTCATAACTGATCCCTTTGGGCACAGAGATCAGTTTCCGCTCCTCTTTGTCTGAGTCTTTCATACAGCTACAAAGGAGAGAGAAACACTTCGAAAATAAGAATGTGTGGTTGTAAAATCACACAAATTGGCAGTTGTAGTTCCATGGAACTATCAACAAGGCATAAAAATGACTGATGGTAGATTTAAAATTTTAGCAGGGCTAAATGCTATAAAATGTGTTGATTTGGACAGTTGTTTTTAATGATAGTAGTGCTCTACATTGTGAAAAAAATTGAAATAACGGCTGTTGGCTAAATTGTGCTGTTAAGATCTGTGCATAAAAGACCTCTCTACACATGGATCCCCACCACTGCACATCGAGTTGGGTGTTCAGTACCTCATTGCATAGTTGGAGGTTTATGCTTGAGCACAAGGTGGGGAGAAGAGAGAGACAAAAAGAAGGTGGACCAGGGAAGGATTAGATAGGGTTGGGGAAGGAAGTGTGGTGTTCTTTCTTCAGCCATGTGGAAATTCCCTGGAAATAGCTAATAGAGCCCTAGTTTTATTAATGGTTATCATCTCCCTCCAGGATCCCTAGAAGTAGAAATTTAGTGGAAATTGTTTATGGCATGGCTTCTGGAAATTTTACTTCCGGGGAGGGGAATGTAGTGGGGGATTGGGTTATCCTCATTTGGATGGCACAGGCTGCCGCAGGCTTCAGCTTCTGCCACGGCATGGGCTCATACTCCTGAGGGCTGCTACGGGGCTCCAGCCACTGTCCCATTCTGCCCCTAGCTGGGCTGCCAACCCTGATGCTCTGGCCCCAGCTGGTCCTCTACCCTTAGGCTCCTAGGCTCTCTGGTCAAGCAGCATTTGTGGTCCTGGACCAAAGAGTGCTAGTTTTCAGAGATACAACATATATTATAATTGCTTGGTAAAGTGTAAAGGAAGATGTGAGCTCCATCCAATGAGCTTATAGTATAAAAAAGATTTCTTTTCAATAGATGAGGAAAGGATTATAAGGAATATGGCAAAGCTGGTGATTGACCATGTCTTGATGTATTTTTCATAATACTTTTTTTCCTACTAGATTGTTTTCAGGTGGCCTCTAACCCATGCTATGATCTGTTAAATACAGTTCTTCCAACCACAAACATTTAAAAAAAAACACTCCAAGATTAGCCTCAAAATCACGAGTTTAGGAAATGTGTGTTGCATTTCTTTTGGTTACTAAGCCTTTATAGTGCACTGCGGTAACATGTTCAAACTTTTCTCTTGCAACCATATGGAGTAGACTCTTAAAAATAAATAAATAAAACCCAGAGATTTGACATAATCACATGCTTCTTGCTGATGTTTGGGTTGTAAGAAAAACACATCATGTCACAAGACTATTGTGAGGGATGGCAACATTGCGGTATCTTTCAGGAGTCAGGAAAGAACAGTTTAGGAGAAAGATCTCAACACAAACGGGAGCAGCTCAGGAATGGAGTACAATGGAAGGAAACTGCAGAGATGGTTGTAGGAGTTGTGGAGCCTGTTGAGGCTTGCAATTTCTCAGAGATGGTTGAGCTGGCATAGAGATTCTTCTTCCCAGTTCTTGTTTAAAATGAGAAACCTTCTCTCACTGCAGGACAGATGGCCCTGATCTACAGGACGGAGTTATTTCAAAATAATAAGTGGAGCATCCACACTACCAAGCCCATTATTTTGAGAAAATGGGCTGGTTATTTCAAAATCTGTACTGCTGCTTTCCTTGGAGAATAAGCTTATTTTGAAATAGTTATTTCAGGAGTTATTATTTCAAATTAGGTTATTCTGAAATAATTTCCTATTGTAGACTTGTCCATGGAGTCTTGAGGTTCTGCATCTTGGAAACTGATAGCTTTATCTGTGGTACTAGGTTCCTTTGGCTTTTGCTAGGAGTTGAGTGTGTTCAGAAGCCTACTGGATGAGACTGCTTAGGCGGATAACTGAATGACTCTTCACAAATATGGGAACACAGGTGTTTCCACTGGCATTTGCTCAGAAAGTTGGATTCCAATAATGAAGCATTCAAGTTCATGAAGATTTTCTGTAAAATCTCCCTGAGCCCTTTTTGTTTAGTAAACTATTTTTTTAATAACCCTCCTTGTATAATGAAATAGTATGACAGCATGCACCTAATCCTGCAATCCTTACTCACTTGAGTATTCCTTATTAACACAAGTTAACCTGTTGACATGAGTGGATCTACTCATGTGTGTAAACAGTGAGTAAGGCTGGCCACATCTACCCTTTCAATAGCTATAGCTTGGGCAATGTAAATAAATCGCTGATGAATTTCTACAGAGCCAAGGGAGAAGTCCCCATGTGTGTTTTTATTTTTGCTGGCAAATAGAGAAGAAACAAATTATGAACCCAAAGCATTCTAGGTTTTTTACAGGATTCTTTAAAGTACATATGAGGGTGACTGGTCTATCATTTCAGTCACATTTTCTTTTTTCTGCAGTCCAGCACTTTTCCAGAGGATTATTACTTTGAGCTGGTATTACAAATAGGATATTAAAATTATGGAACTTCAGGATAGTGCTCTTAGAAATGCGCTTCTGTTTTATTTAAAGCAAATTACTTGTGATCTAAAACAATACCTTAAGAAGGAATATTTTAAGATTCATTCACATATCAGTGGATTTGCTGTAGTTTCCTAATGGTCTTTAGTGGAGGAAGTAAGTGACACTGATCAGTGAAGGTGGACGGTAAGATTTATAATGTATTTGTGCTAGCTGATTGCCAACAGAACTGGCCTTTCCCAGTGGTGCTGTACGCATACTTGGAAAATCAATAAGGATTAACCTATGACCTCTCTCACATACTTATACTGTGGTCTGCATTGCTTACCAATATTTCATCTGTTTCACTTAAATGCTGTTACTTACTCAATAATGTGTGGCTGTTCTTGCAAGCTACTAATTAATTTTTAAAATGCAGTATCACTTGAAACTGAGATAAAACACACCTTTAGAATCAGGATGGGTGGAGGACTCTTGGTTTATTTAGTAAATTAATTTAAATTAAAAAATTCTTCTTTAAAAGAGTAAAGTTATACATTTCTATAAAAATATGCACTAAATCAAGTGCAGAGATCTTTTCATGGAAGATATCAATAATGCAGAGTTTCCAGTTTCACCTAGTTTCTTACGGTAGAGTGTAACCTAATGTCCCAGTTTACGGTAGATACAGGCAGTCCCCGGGTTACGTACAAGATAGGGACTGTAGGTTTGTTCTTAAGTTGAATCTGTATGTAAGTCGGAACTGGCGTCCAGATTCAGCCACTGCTGAAACTGATCAGTTTCAACAGTGGCTGAATCTAGACGCCAGTTCCGACTTACATACAGATTCAACTTAAGAACCCCAGGCATCCCCAAGTCAGCTGCTGCTGAAACTGATCAGCGGCTGATTCCAGGAAGCCCGGGGCAGGGGCTTACTGTAGTCAGCCGCTGTTGAAACTGACCAGCAGTGGCTGACTTGGGGACACCTGGGGCAGAGCAGCTGGGGTGCTGCCGGGTTGGTCCAGTAGCGCCCAGAGCGGCGCTACGGGACCAACCGGCAGTGCCCCAGCTGCTGTACCACAGGCGTCTGGAGCAAAGCCGCGGAGCACGGGGGCAGCGGGACAGCCCAGACGCGCCGTGGCTGTCTGCTGCCCGCGTGTTCCACCGCTTTGCTCCCCGTCCCCCTGCTCTGCAAACGAGGGAGACGGGGAGCAAAGGAGAGCAAAACTGCGGAGCACGCGGGCAGCGGACAGCCCAGACGAGTCTGGGCTGTCTGCTTCCCGCGTGCTCCGTCACTTTGCTTCCTCTCCCTAGTCTGCTGGAGACCAGGGAGACGGCCCCGTTCGTAACTGCGGATCCGACATAAGTCGGATCCGCGTAACTCGGGGACTGCCTGTATATATAAAAACTTATTTTATTACAGTAATAGCCATTGTTTTAGACAAGTGTTTTTATTGGACAGTAAACACATTTTTATGCAATAAAGGTCTAATCCTGCTTCTAAAGAGATTAGTGGGAGTTCTGTCATTGACTCCCATCAGAGTAGGTTTCCAATACTATATTGTTACACATTGCTAATTCAAGCACCACTCTTGCAAACACTCACAGATGCTTAACTTTATGCAGATGGATAATGCCAAACGTGTTTGCTGTATCGAGGCCCAAAATATTTCCATTTCAACTGTCAACTAAGAAACCATATTTCTTCTGAAAATTTTATGCCTACTGTCATCACAAATAACACATAGTGTTTCTACAACTGGAAGAAGTTAATGAAAACTGTTTTCTTCTTATTTAATTTGTATTTTTGATAATACTTTGTTTACAGTCTGTTCAACTACTTCCCCCTGTATAGTCAATTTCTCTCTTGCTGAAAAGAACTTTATAAACATCAACAAGGAATCAGAAATACATTTAAAAAGTGTATTATACATAATATATTTTGAATCCAGGCCATATTTTGAAAGGCTGGGAAGCTGGATTTTGTTAAAAGTATCAATCCATTTAAAAGGAAAAAATGATAGTTTCCTTTAAATAATAAAAATAAACACTACATTCCCTTAAGTAGGACGAATTTCTTGTACAGTATTCCAATTTTAGGCATATCACATATTTTGCCAAAATCCAAACATAATAATTCAACAAAATTATTTTTGATGTGGTAGTCTTTCTTACTTTAGGAACACTTTTAAAATTTATTGTTTATTATGGAAGTATACGCATTCCCCAGAGTTTACTTACAGTTTGCTATTGATCTGGGAGCTGGTATTTGAATTGGTGGATGTACTCAGTAACTTGTTTAAGATACCCTACCTGAACTATTAGTTTAAATAATGTATTCATAAATTGATTAATCATTATAGTAAGAGTTATTAGCTGTATTTATATCTGTGCTATCTGCAATTGACTCCTAGTCTAATAATCACACATACTTGAGCAGAAGTTCAATTTTAAATTACAATATTACAGATAATTGCAGTGCTCAAAATAGCATGTTTACAGGGAAGGTAAGCAAATGTATTGGCTTTTGGAGAAAGTTTTATAATGCGAATAGTGACCGTTAATGTGCTTATTTAATTAACAAAACACGTCACAAATGCAGGTGTAGATTTTTACTCAGTGCACATGTGAAACTTCCACCTATATTAATGAGCCCATCCTGCACTATGGGAAGTGGAAGATGAAAGAAAAAAGGAGCAGAGGAAAGAGAGAGAGGTTGGAGGATCTCCAGAGCAGGATTGGTATCAGAAAAGGAAAGCCCCAGAGCTCCTTCTGTGGGTTAAGAGGAAAATGTCAGCTAGTACTGAATCTCCCCTTGGGCAGCAAGCACTGCCTGCTTTGGGGTGCACAGCTATATATGCCTGTGCCAGGTTAGGGGGAACCTTGCCACCTGGCTGAAGTAGCTGGGGAAGCTAGTGGTGCTGTTGCAATGCCTGAGGAGTGCTGGAGGTCTGCTGCCAAAGCAGTGGGATCCTTGGGGCAGCTGGGTAGCTGCTGTCAGAATGCTGGGGTGTGAGTGACTGCATGATGAGTTAGCTGAATGGTAGCTGCTGAGGCACCGTGGAGCAGTCGGAAGCTGTGTGTGTGTATAAGAGCTGGACGGGAGGATGCCAGGAAGCATAGGGGGGAGCTGTTGGGGGTGAGGGTATTTTCTGATGGGGAACTGAATGGGTAGGAGAGCCTGAGGCTAGTACTGTGTTCTTCACCCCGTGTCTCACCAACTGCTGCCACTTCTACTTCTGGCTCCTGCCTGGCAGTGGCTCTGATCCAACAGGATGAGTCTTCAGAGGGGCTACAGAAAATTTGCCTGCCAGCACTGCACAGCAACAGCCCTCAGTGCCAGGAGGAGCGACTGCAGGTAGTTCTTGTAGCCCTGATTACGTATTTGTTCTATAAATAAATATTTATCAAATGCTGCTGCCTTTCCCCTTCTGTTCCCACAAGACATTGGTCTGACTTACGTCCCCTCTAAAGAGAGCTTTAAATCTTTAACAGTGCCTGATTTGACAACATCATGCTTTTAAAATGTCTCTGTCTCCATCATAGTAGTTGATATATAGCTGGTGAAAGTCCTTTTAAATTCACTACTTCGGACCATTATTAGTAAAAATAAAGGTTTTGATTTTCTCAATATTTGCACAATATTTTATTATTTATTAGGAACAAAATGTGTTGACTGTGTTTTTACACAGTGAAGAATCACTGCCACTGGGATTTCTATAACAAAGGGCCCTACCATCTCCTTTTGGAGGCTATATGAGTCTTTCCATTGGACTCAGTAGGAGTTGGATCATACCCCAAAGTCTGAGCTTTGATTAAACAAAGAAATAGTCTTAGAGGAGCGTGTGTGGGAGAGACTACAAACAGTCATGTAACCAGCTGGGCAGCTCCTCTGCCGAGAAGTTAGTTTTAAATATTTTTCACTTTGGGTTGACCTCAAGAGTTTTAAGCAAATGGGAGCACAGCATATAGGCATACAGCACCTTGCCTCTGGAATATACTTTCCAGAATTAATGAACCCATTTAGTAAGCATATTAGCAAAGCACACATCTAACCCATTTCATTTTATTTTCTGCATAAACCGTTGACGTGCATCGGACTCTTGCACTTTATAATACAGTAACTAGTGGAACTTTTTTCATATTTAGTTTGAAAGCCATTTTGTTTCACCACATGCTTTTTCTGCTTCATAAATTCTACTTTAAAACATTCAACAACCTGCTAAATTAATATATACTGTGTTCTTTCTTTAATGGGTAGGGGAACTTGTCTCTCAGCAGTGCATTTGTTCAGCTCTGTTTTAAAAAAGTGCTGCCTGCCGTGTGAAGGACATCTGCTCACAAATGAATGATTGTGCTTTTGATTCGGAGCAGCACCTTCACTTTAAATGCTGGCTGCAGATGAAAGGAACAGATTGCTGTGGTACCGCTTTTGTGAGGATTCCTCTACCCAGCATGTGGCTTCATACATTACTGAGAGCAAATCCACTTTATACTACCACTCCTCACTGCACTTATTTTGCCAACCTTATTCAGAATGTCAGCATGGGTCACTTTTCTACAAAGGAATGAAAGGCCAGTAAGGAAGATTAAGCAGATAAATTATTTACAGTGTTTAATTATCATTGTGCAGGTTTATTAAACTTCGTGGTTACCTAGAAACCTAAGCAGCTGCTAAGAAGAGTCCACTATAGTTAAATAAAAATGTTTTGTGTAAAATGAAATCCTTTTATGTATTCTGTGTTAATATAAATGTTCAGGGGTTTTGTGTGTGGTGGGGGGGGAGGGTTAAATTTTGGGTGAGTGCCAAATTTGCTGTGGTGGGTTTTTTTTTTAATATCCATTCTTAGCTCAGAGCTTATTTTGACAGGAGATTCCCAAAGAATGTTCTACTGTGTTTCCTAGAATCCTGGTATACTACTAAGTGTCCTAGACAGCAAGCAGACCTAAAAGGATACATTTGGTAAATCTCAGAAGTCTCTGTTTCAGTGATATTAAGGACAACTGTGTTTTGCCAGAAGCTATAACTAGATGATTTTGTAGCAACATTATAATGCCAAAATATGTTCTGCAATTTTCTTCAATATTTATATAGGATAAATAATTTACTTTGTTTCTTCTTCAAAACAATTGATTTAGGCTCTAGTGAATCAGAGAGGTGAGGATTTTAATTTTAATCGGAAAGTGCAAACGTTGGTGTGGACTCTCCTCTCAGGAACTGCTTCCATATCTCTGTACACTATTGTAATATAAACTAATGAAATCTATTAAAGATCTGCCCACATAGTTGAAGGGAACCACCTATTAATCTGTCATCTTTGAATACTAGGAGAAAATTAAGATAATCTAGCAACTATGACGAGGAGTCCTGTGGCACCTTATAGACTAACTGAAGTGTAGGAGCATAAGCTTTCGTGGGCAAAGACCCACTTCGTCAGATGCATGTGCCACAGGACTCCTCGTCGCTTTTGCAGATTCAGACTAACACGGCTACCCCTCTGATACTAGCAACTATGAATTTGAAAATGAAAAAGGCAGTACTAACCTATTATGCTCTAAGGATCAGTGCCAAATAGGTAGAAATTGACTTAAAGTACTATTTAAAAAAACCCAACCCTGTTAAATTCAGTACAATGAAATAACCAAGGACATAGCTATATAAAAGGGGAAATCCTGACCTCATTGAAGTGGATGGAAATTTCCCCATTGACTTCATAGGGTACCAGACTGGACCCAAAAGTATGCACTCTTTGCAAAGCTGCTAATTAAACAGAATCTTAAATTTCACAAAATAATCCTGACAAAAATCATCTATTTTTAAAATGTATTTATTTCTTTCCCTCTCAGGAAGAATAGATGCTTACTTACTATCTAAATATTGGAACATAATAAAACTGATCAATAGACTGTTTGACATGGAGTTATTTTTGTCTTGCTCTGGCATTATATTTGGTTAATTATATAATCTATCTGGTGGTTTAATTTTCTCCCGTTAAAGCAACCAAATCTATGAAGAATTATTGTCATTTGAAATCCACACCAATAGGAAGTGTTTGTAGGTGATGCAGTACAACTCATTCCAGGAGTTGTTGGCATGCGTAATTGGGGGAGTTTGCACAGCCAGTTTTGAAGCCTGCATAAAAGAGAGTCTGTTTAGCCAGTTCCCTGGCATGGCATCTCTTTTACTATGAAGTTTAGGAGCTGTGGAGAACCTGAATTGAAGTTTCACTGGTCTCAGGCATTTACAGAGCTCAGTTTAACTAAAGCCTGATTCAGAGCTCTTTGATGCCAATAGGAGCCTTTCTGTTTATTATTTGTATTATTGTAGCTTCTAGGAGCCCTAACCATGTGCCAAAACTCCCATCACACTAAGGGTTGTAAACTCTGACTTTAGTAAAAACTCATTTGGATCCCACTTCACCATCTGTTTCTGCAAAACTCCCAACAGGCCCAAATCCAATGTTCTTACTCAGTTTTTTATTCATTTCTGACGAGCAAAACTTCCACTGGCTTTTTTTCCCTTCACGCAGGGCCGGACCGAGCCATTCCGGCATCCCGGACAGACAGTTTAATTGCGCCCCGGATTGGGGTAGGGCGCATGTGTGGCCCCGCTCCCGCGCCGGTGCGTGAGGGAGGACACACGGAGCTGATGGCAGCAGGACGCATGTGCCTGGCCCGGCCCAGGGTGGGCAGAGCCTGGGCGTGCAGGGCTACGCGGCCGCGGGGGGAAGGGCGCTGCTGGCCGGCACTGTGGGGGTTAACGCGGCCCCCACCCCAGGCAGCCACTGCAGGGTGGTTGCTGGGAGCTGCTGCAGCCCACAATCTGGGAGCCGGCACGCGGCGCCTGATGGCAGCTATAAGGGGTGCTGCCCCCCCTTACAGCTGCCATCAAGCACCCCCATAGGTTGGCACGCCGGACAGCTGCCTGGTTAGCCCATGCCTTAATCCGGCCCTGCCTTCAAGGTAGACCCACTTTTTCAGTTGGACTTTTTGGTAGCCAGTGTTTCTCAAAGGGTACATCTACACAGCAATGTTATTTCGGAATATCGTCAGTTATTCCGAAATAACATATTGGGCGTCTACACAGCAAGCCCGTTATTTCAAAATAAATTTGAAATAACAGGCTTCTTACTCTGACTTCTGTAAACCTCATAGCACAAGGAGTAAGGGAAGTCAAAGGAAGAGTGCTCTATTTCAAAGTAAGTATTATGTAGATGTGCCCAAATTCAAAATAATCTATTTTGACTTAAGTTACGCAATTAGCATAGTTCAAGTTGTGTAGCTTATTTCGAGTTTAGCCCTGCTGTGTAGATATGGCCAAAATGTTCTGCTGGTTTGCTTTGCTAAAGACTCTTGTTATTCCCCTTGGTTCCTGTTTGCCGTTTCTAGCCAAGGCAAGCCTCAGGAAGCAGCATGGCCCAAACTGCGGCTTTCTGTGACTCTCACTGGCTGGAAATGGCAAATCAAAGCCAATGGGAGCCACAAGGTGCCATGGCTACAGACCCTTAGATGAACAAAGCAGCATGGGCCCTCTAATAGAGTGGGCCCATGGAAATGCTATTAATGCTGTAGAGCCTGGCTCATCCACTGAACACTGAACCTCAGCTTGACAGGTATTTTTATACTAACATCATCTATATTTTTGTGATTTCTCCATAAAGAACTATTTTTAAAATAAGCATATTTCTTTTCACCCGACACAGAAATATTGTCCGCCATGTTTGTATTCACATGTGAATTTGACCAAACACTACAATTCAGATCTTTAAGGGACAAATCCTGATCACTTTATTCACCTTATTTTTGACCCTTTAAAAACAGGGACCACATCCTGACATCGTCAATTGAAAAATTTCTATTACATGAGTGGAAGTTTAACTAAGAGAAGGTTAAAGGGTGACTTGATTACAGCCTTGATTACACCTCTGTGTGGAGCATATGTTTAATAATCTTCAATCTCTCAGAGGAAAGCTATAAAATGATCCAATGGCAGCATGTTGAAACTAGACAAATTCAGACTGGAAATGAGAGATGTACGTTTTTAACCATGAGAAAAGTTAAACACGGGAATAATGTACCAAGGGTCTTAATGGATTCTTCGTCACTCACAAATTTTAATTCAAGATTGGATGCTTTTCATAAAGATGTGCTCTCAGAATTACTTTAAGGAAGGCCTGTTGACTGTGCTATACTGAAGGTCAGATTAGATGATCCTTTCTTGCATTAGAATTTATGGATGCTGCTTTTATGTTACAGCGAGAAGAGTAATCCAGGATTACAATGGGAAAATCAGTTACAATTTAGGTCTGTATTCTTCAAAAAGTCTGAAAATAAAACACAATTCATTATGTTTTCTTCAGTGGGTCTCCAGATTTGATTCTGCTGTTATTGCGCGAGGCTTAATATTCCATCCCTCCATTCCCCTCTGCTTGACCTCATTTTGTTTTTTGATTTTTAAAATTTTAGTCTTCTATTAAAAGAAAATATCTGACCAAACTGACTGAACAAACATGAAATTCCCAGGTCACAGAAATAAAAATGCACTTGTATTTTCTCAAAGCTGAATAGTTTATTTAAAAGCAATTCTGATGACCGCTACTATTTAGAGAAGAAATATACCTATCCTGGAATTGCAGTTACTCATAACTTTCTGGAAAATTGCAAGTTTCTTCCCTATAGTTCTCAGGCATAAATGCTGTCTGCAGCAGTAATGTAGGAAAAGGTTTTGCTTTGATGTCTCCATGCAAATAAATTAACACCATTTATGGAGGAATCTAATCTCTGTAATTCAGCATTCAGGGGAGCAAAATATAATGTATGCTGTCTCCACTCTTTCAGGAGTTACATCAAGTTTTAGATTTTTAATTCACTGCTTCTTTTCAGTGCCTGTCTTTAAATATACAGGTTTTAGTATCATTCATCAGGCGGTCATGCTATCTTCCAGACCAGATGTGGAGTTCCCCAAATTTGCCACCCTAATCTCAATTTGTGGCAAAGTGCTTGCAGTAGTCTGACTTCTGTTCTGTCTTTGCAAGAGAATCTTGCTTTTTGTTCATTCTTTCATGTGTCAGATCCATGTCATAGATCATTACAGTTTTCATTCTCCCCCCACTCAGGACTCTAGGGATGACAATTGTGTGAGAAACAAACTTTTGAGGTAAGGGCAGACACTTCAGCACCATTTTGAATTGTAGTGTTAGACAGTCTAATTTTAAAAACAACAACTAATCTTTTACTGAACTTGGCGTTTGCCTAAAAGTGCGGACAGTTGCAACCTGCTTTCTCAACTACTGCCTCACTTCCTACTTCCCGTCATCTTTAAACTTATCAGATGTGTGGTTTACAACTGCTGCCTCAAACTTATGTCTGCCTTCCATCCTGTATTCTACCATTCTAACATAAACTTCTTTTGCTTCACAAAATATGTTCTCATTAAGGTCTCTAAAGAACTCTTCCTGACTATGTTTTAGGGCTGCTTCTCCACTTTCATTCTCCATTACCTTTTTAAAAATTTTGAGCCCATTGATAATGCGTTCATTTTCAAAATCTTGTCTTTCCTGGGCCTTTGTGACTCCTGATTCTTATCCTATCTCCTTTTCAGGATGGGTAAGGGGGTTCAGAGGTAGCTATGTTAGGCTACGTCTAGAAAGAGGCTTTTACGAAAGTTACTTTTGAAAAAGCCTCTTTCGAAAAAGAGTGTTTAAACTGCAAGCAGTACTTTCGAAAAAGCAAGCCGCTTTTTCGAAAGAGAGCACCCAGGCAGTCTGGATGCTCTCTTTCGAAAAAGAATAATTTGCATTACATAGCGCCTTTTTTCGAAAGAGCACTTTCGAAAAAAGGCATTATTTCTCGTGAAATGAGGAGTACCACCGTCGAAAGAAAAGCCGCGTTCTTTCGATTTAATTTTGAAAGAACGTGGCTGTAGTCTAGATGCAGGTGAAGTTTTTTCGAAAAAACCCTGCAGTCTACATAGCCTTAGTCTGTTTCAGTAAAAACATTGAGGAGTCCAGTGGCACCTTAAAGACTAGTAATTTATTATGGCATGAGCTTTCATGAGTTTCAACTCACTTCATCAGCTGCATGAAGTGAAAGAAAAAGAAACATATAGTGGGAATACAGAGATGGGAGTATTACATCAGAGCTAATTCAGTCAGAATGGGTGTGGATAAGAAGGTAAGAATACCGAAAGTGGAAAATTACGTATTGTAATGAGAGAGCCATTCCCAGTAACTATTGTGACAGGGTTAGTCCTACTCCTGAGTCCCAGACCCGTATTCAGTCCACCATCTCCAGTCGAGGTACTGCAGCACAGGTTTTGCTTACCCATTTCAGTGCCTGGAGCGGCACTTCAAAGGGGTAGCACAGTATTAACACCTATAATAATTGCGTTAAAAGGATTAACGCATTAATCCTGTCCTACGTTAATTGCAGGCATGAATGCAGGTCAATTGACAGCCCTAGTGTGAACCATAAGAAATAGTGACATCTCCATTTAGAAAAAGCCAGGGAAAAATTCTCAAGGTACTATCCTTGAAGTACTCCTTCTCTCATGCATTATCTTCCGATGTAATTAAAATCTGTCATACAGTTATCAAGCCTGTTAGGAGCCCCATTAACTGGGGAACCTAGTGGTTGCCCAGTTTTCTTCCCTGGAAGATGGTTACAAATCAAAATGCTTCTGTGATCTCTTAGGAGTTCCACCTGTTTGCTGCACCATAGGGATAACTTGTGTCATTGAGGGACAGCACAGCGTTAGAGGATGACTATCCCTGCTACATCTATCATTCTTTGTGTTGAGATGAGAATTAATAAAGTAGTTTGATCTTTTGTCATCCCTTTTGTGAGCCAGGGGGATTCATTGTGCACCCCTGAGCCATTACCTGGATCTTATGTAGGAGACAAAAGAAAAACTAGATAAGGTGAGGTATGAGAGTTTTATGCATCCTGTTCTTTGGCCCTTGGATAATCACTACCTACGTTGTATTTCTCTTAAATCCTGTGAGTGCTAGATCAATGTTTCTGAACGTGTTCTGCAGAATCACTGCTCTAGATCTCTCTTTTTGAACCTATCTTGTTAAATTTTTAAAATATTATTACTTGAATTATAGAAACACCTCCAGCCCCCATATATGATCAGGGACCCATTGGCTAAATAATGAGCTTTTCTAAGGAGAAAGGATAAAATAGAGGATAGGAAACTGAGAAATGGAGAAGCAAAACGAGTTATGCAAGGTCACCCAGTAAGTGGCAGAAGCAAGAAGGGACCCAGGTCTTCTGACTCCAGTGTTCTATGTACCAGGCCACACTGCTTATATTACCATATATAACTGAAAATCTGTGATGAGTAAATGTTTATTTTAAATATTTTATATATACTTTATGTTTAGAATTAAAACTTGTTACTAGAGCTGGTTAAAACCAATGGGTTTTGGTCAAAATTTAACCAGTGTAATTTTCCCCTAGAAGGAGGATGTCATTCACACAACATCAAAATTTTTCCAGGTCCTAGAATCAACGGTGTTGACAGCCTTGATGGTACCCTGACCCTGGAAGAGATGGGGCCTCTAGCAGAAGGGGTGGGGCTGAGTCTGGACAGGCCTTAGTGCTGCGTTTCTTCCAAGCATCTCTCAGTGCTCCGGCAACTACTTAAGGGCCCTGGGACTCCAGATGCTGCCGCTGCCACAGTAGCTTTGGCGGCATCCAGAAGCTCAAGGTCCTTTTGTATTTCCGGATGCCAGAGTGGTTATTCCCTTTGCCCTCCTCCTTCCATTGATGGACCTGCCTAGAATCTATACAGAAACACAGGTGAAAGTCTGCCTAACATAAAGTAGAATCTAGCTCCAAAAATATATTGGGAAACACTGTTAAAATTGAGTAATTTTTTTTCAGGCACATCCTATCCAGTGATCTATGCTTGACCTTTTCACTGAAGACACCCACAAGACAAACTCGCATGAGAATTAGATCAAATTAAATGTTGGTATTTCATTAATTGTCGGATTGTTGGATTGTTTTCAGTATGGTGATGTTTATATGTGGTGGCAGTTACGCTTCCACCAAATGCATATATATATGGTTATTATTTGTATTGTCATAGTACTGTAACTACAGGCAGTCCCCGAGTTGCACGGATCCGACTTATGTGTCCCGCTGCCGGCGTCCTCAGGGGCTTTGCTCCCCGTCTCCCTGGTCTACTGGTCTCCAGCAGACCAGGGAGACGCGGAGCAAAGCCGCGGGGACCCGGGCGGCGGGACCGCGGTGTGTCTCGGTCCGCCGCCCACGTCTCCCTGGTCTGCTCGGGGGGGGGGGGGTGCAGCTAGTACGCCCCCCGTCCCCACCAGCAGATCAGGCTTTTCTCCGGACGCCTATGGTAGAGCAGCTGGGGCGCTGCCGGTTGGTCCCGGCAGCACCCCAGCTGCTCTGCACCAGGCGTCCCCAAGTCAGCCACTGCTGAAACTGACCAGCGCTGACTACAAGAAGCCTGAGGCAGAGTTGCTCTGCCCCGGGCTTCCTGGAATCAGCCACTGATCAGTTTCAGCAGCAGCTGACTTGGGGATGCCTGGGGTTCTTAAGTTGAATCTGTATGTAAGTCGGAACTGGCGTGCAGATTCAGCCTGTTGAAACTGATCAGAGGCTGATTCCAGGAAGCCCGGAGCAGAGCAACTCTGCCTCGGGCTTCCTGTAGTCAGCCGCTAGTCAGTTTCAGCAGCGGCTGAATCTGGACACCAGTTCCGACTTACATACAGATTCAACTTAAGAACAAACCTACAGTCCCTATCTTGTACGTAACCCGGGGACTGCCTGTATTCCCAAGTTTCAGGGCTCCACCATGCTAGGCACTGTACAGACACCAGAAAAAGATGATTCCTATCCCAAAGTCCTCATAATCTAAGTAGAAGACAAGCGATAACAGATATGGACATATGAGTGGGGAAGTACAAAGAAACACGGAGAAAATATGGGTCAGCATACAGTGGCCTAGTATACAGTGGTCTCAGCATGTCACTAGCCTATCTGCTGACAAGTTTTTTGTAGACATCACTGCAAAAGGACAGATTTGAAGGAGAAAAATTATGTGGCTTCCCAAACAGGAGGGGCAGCATAGAGCCAGCAAGAAGATGCTTGTTTGAAAATTTAACAAGGGGAAGGGAAAAGGCAGCTTTCCTGGGGGAATTAAAGTCCCCAAACTGAAAACAAAGAAGATTATATCTGTTTGCAGCTCTTTACATAGCTCATTGATTTATTTGGTAGATGAAGAGGAATTCATAGTTGTGTGGGAGCGAAGTAGGGAGCAAACCTGCAGGTGCTGTTTTCCTGTGTTTAAGATATGCTGCAGGATAGTGTGGAATATTCAGAAAGATACTGCACTCAGAAATAATCCTTATCCGTAGCTCCATCGCTTTCCCCTTGCAACAAACAAAATGAATTCATGGCTCAGAATTATCCAAAATAGAATGCTAATTAAGACTTTTAGTCTTTTAAGGGAGAGATGAGACTTCTTAATGGTTTCTTCAGGCAGAAACTAAGGTTTTTGTCCTAATGGGTTAGATTTCTAACTTGCTATTCAATCAGTAATTAACTTTTCTTGGTAACAATAAAAACGTATATAGGCTTTCATGAAAAATTCATTTTAATCTGTATTGAGTGCAAAGAAAATAGTGCCAAAGCATTGTGCAAGATGTGGCATGGCTAAACTCTCACAGTGAGGCATGCAAAACTTAAAGCTTTCCCAGCAACATAATTCTGTGAAGTTGGATATCCTGTATATTTTTATGCATTTCACAGTGTGAAGAGGAATATATTGGACCACACACTTAATGGAGAAAATCAGGAATAGAAAATAATACATCTGTGGATCATTATAGATATTTCTTCTGTTGAAACTTTATTTCCTGGTTTGTTGTGATTTTAACAGTGAAAACATTAATATTTGCCCTCATTTAATTTCCTAGATTGTAACCACCTCTGCATTTTTCTGTGTCCTCCAGGGCAAATGCATTGCTGCTGGTGCATTGAGGCAGTCTGAGTCTGAATGTGGTGCCCCTGGTACTATATTACCTAATGTAGAAAACTGTTCAGTGACTGGCTAATGACTTTCCTTGGGCCATCAAGGTTCCCTGGTGCGCAAACTAAACATATTAGGGTGACATTTTATTTTCAGTGAAATCCACATGCAAATATTCTCATTACATATGGATGTGACACATGATTAGGATACTAGAAATGAATCTTCCAGCAATGTGAATCGTGCTGTACTGTCTGGCTGCTGCATAGATTTCACAATCCAAACACAAGATGTGTCTCTCAAATACAGTGGCAGTAACAGTGCAAACCACCTTCCCTGAAATCCATTTTTGTCTAATCCAGAAGTCTGAAATTAACAAAGCTAATGTCAAGTGAATTTTAATGATGTTTCAATATGTTTCTAGTCAGGATCAATTAAAATGTCAGTGCTGATCTGTGAAACACGTAGTTTACTTTAGCCCCTTACATCTTCAGAACACAGTATAAACATTAACTAAACGTAGACTGATAAATTAAAATGTTGTCCTTTGTTATCCAAAATTAAAAGAAAATGCTGTGTGTTACAAGGTGGTAGTGGTAATATCTTACAGTGGGCCACCTTCTGTTGCATGAGAGGCAAGCTTGGAGCCACTCAGAGCTCTTCTTCAGGTCTGGGAAAGGTACTCCGAGTGTCACATCTAAATGAAAGATTGTTTCTCAGAAGTAGTTAGCACCTGATATAAAGATCATTCAACGTAAAGAGGCCTGGTACCTCCTCTGCATTCATAGGTCAATAAGAGAGGATTAGCAGGTTACCGATTGTTGTAATAAGCCATAAATCCAACACGTTTTTATAGTCCATGTTTTTTAGTGTCTAGCAGAGTTATGGATTTAAGATATATTGTTTATCACATAAACTTCTCCAGAGGGAGCTGGCAGCTAACTATGAATTTTTTACATTTTTTAATCAAATAACCTAGAATGAGGTAGGTGTGTAGCTGTCATATTAACGGCTGGAATTTTTAAAAGACTTCTATCTAACATCTGTACACTCATTTTCTAGATAATATGCCTTCCCACATGTGTTTATGTATTTTATATATCCATATATGATTTCCTTATAAAGGCACCGATCATTTAGTTTTAAGATGAATTATGTTCCTATGATAGAAAGGATTAGACTTTTCATGTCTCTGATTTTAATAGCCACCAGGGGGCATTGTGGCTTGGTTGTCATCCACAAACTTAAGCGTATGCCTGTAAATCTGAAATCTGGGGAACATGTGTGATTTCTCTTAAGGCAGAATCCTGCCTGGAAGGGAGCAGAATTGGATTTCTATTTGCTTTACAAAAAAACATAATATTGTCAGATTTGCTAAGCATAGTAAATTGAAGATTAACATGCAATATGCAAGTATCTAACTACAGTACAAAGTAGATCACATTTTTTGTTTCTTCTGAACTTACAATTTGAAGGTTTCACTATGGTATGGTAGGATCAAACAAATTCAGTTCCA